>NC_053023.1:73754022-73959065 GCF_003073215.2 Triticum urartu | reverse complement strand
AGATCTATAGAGATAGATCAAGACGCTTAATTGGACTTTCACAAAGCACATACCTTGACAAGTTTTGAAGAAGTTCAAAATGGATCAAGCAAAGAAAGGATTCTTGCTGTGTTACAAGGTGTGAAATTGAGTAAGACTCAATGCCCGACCAATGCAGAAGATAGAGAGAAAATGAAAGATGTTCCCTATGCTTCAGCCATAGGCTCTATCATGTATGCAATGCTGTGTACCAGACCTGATGTGTGTCTTGCTATAAGTCTAGCAGGGAGGTACCAAAGTAATCCAGGAGTGGATCACTGGACAGCGGTCAAGAACATCCTGAAATACCTGAAAAGGACTAAGGATATGTTTCTCATATATGGAGGTGACAAAGAGCTCATCGTAAATGGTTACGTTGATGCAAGCTTTGACACTGATCCGGACAATTCTAAATCGCAAACCGGATACGTGTTTACATTAAACGGTGGAGCTGTCAGTTGGTACAGTTCTAAACAAAGCTTGTGGCGGGATCTACATGTGAAGCGGAGTACATAGCTGCTTCGGAAGCAGCAAACGAAGGAGTCTGGATGAAGGAGTTCATATCCGATCTAGGTGTCATACCTAGTGCATCGGGTCCAATGAAAATCTTTTGTGACAATACTAGTGCAATTGCCTTGGCAAAGGAATCCAGATTTCACAAGAGAACCAAGCACATCAAGAGACGCTTCAATTCCATCCGGGATCTAGTCCAGGTGGGAGACATAGAGATTTGCAAGATACATACGGATCTGAATGTATGCAGACCCGTTGACTAAGCCTCTTCCACGAGCAAAACATGATCAGCACCAAAGCTCCATGGGTGTTAGAATCATTACTGTGTAATCTAGATTATTGACTCTAGTGCAAGTGGGAGACTGAAGGAAATATGCCCTAGAGGCAATAATAAAGTTATTATTTTATTTCCTTATATCATGATAAATGTTTATTGTTCATGCTAGAATTGTATTATCCGGAAACATAATACTTGTGTGAATACATAGACAAACTAAACGTCACTAGTATGCCTCTACTTGACTAGCTCGTTAATCAAAGATGGTTATGTTTCCTAACCATAGACATGTGTTGTCATTTGATTAACGGGATCACATTATTAGGAGAATGATGTGATTGACATGACCCATTCCATTAGCTTAGCACCCGATCGTTTAGTATGTTGCTATTGCTTTCTTCATGACTTATACATGTTCCTATGACTATGAGATTATGCAACTCCCGTTTGTCGGAGGAACACTTTGTGTGCTACCAAACGTCACAATGTAACTGGGTGATTATAAAGGATCTCTACAGGTGTCTCCAAAGGTACATGTTGGGTTGGCGTATTTTGAGATTAGGATTTGTCACTCCAATTGTCGGAAAGGTATCTCTGGGCCCTCTCGGTAATGCACATCACATAAGCCTTGCAAGCATTGGAACTAATGAGTTAGTTGCGAGATGATGTATTATGAAACGAGTAAAGAGACTTGCCGGTAACGAGATTGAACTAGGTATTGAGATACCGATGATCAAATCTCGGGAAAGTAACATACCGATGACAAAGGGAACAAACGTATGTTGTTATGCGGTCTGACCGATAAAGATCTTCGTAGAATATGTAGGAGCCAATATGAGCATCCAGGTTCCGCTATTGGTTATTGACCGAAGATGTGTCTCGGTCATGTCTACATTGTTCTCGAACCCGTAGGGTCCGCACACTTAACGTTACGATGACTTTTTCACTATGAGTTTATATATTTTGATGTACCGAAGTTTGTTCGGAGTCCCGGATATGATCACGGACATGACGAGGAATCTCGAAATGGTCGAGACATAAAGATTGATATATTGGAAGCCTATGTTTGGACATCGGAAGTGTTCCGGGTGAAATCGGCATTTTACCGGAGTACCGGGAGGTTACCGGAACCCCCCGGTAACCTAATGGGCCTTAATGGGCCTAGTGGAGGAAGAGGAGAGGAGGCCTAGGGGCTGCCGCGCGCCCCTTTCCTTTCTTCCCTCTCCTCCTTCCCCCCAAGTCCTAATACAACTAGGGAAAGGGGGGAGTCCTACTCCCAGTAGGAGTAGGAGTCCTCCGGCGCGCCTCCTCCTAGGGTCGGCCGCACCCCCCCCCCCCCCCCTTGCTCCTTTATATACGGGGGCAGGGGGCACCTCTAGACACACAAGTTGATCTTCAAGATCGTTCTCTTAGCCATGTGCGGTGCCCCCCTCCACCATAGTCCTCGATAATATTGTAGTAGTGCTTAGGCGAAGCCCTACGACAGTAGAACATCAAGATCGTCACCACGCCGTCGTCCTGACGGAACTCTTCCCCGACACTTTGCTAGATCGGAGTCCGGGGATCGTCATCGAGTTGAACATGTGCTAGAACTCGGAGGTGTCGTAGTTTCCGTGCTTGATCGGTCGGGCCGTGAAGACGTACGACTACATCAACCGCGTTGTCATAACGCTTCCGCTGTCGGTCTACGAGGGTACGTAGATTACACTCTCCCCTCTCGTTGCTATGCATCACCATGATCTTGCGTGTGCGTAGGAAATCTTTTGAAATTACTACGTTCCCATCTGCTTCCAAATTTATTTTATGTTGACATAGAGTGGGACTAATGCCCTTAAGATCATCAAGAGTATATCCAATAGCAGCACGGTGCTTCTTCAGAGTTTTCAATAATCTTTCTTCTTCATGCTCTGAAAGGTTAGCACTAATAATAACAGGATATATCTTCTTTTCATCAAGATAAGCATATTTAAGATTATCAGGCAATTTAAGCTCAAACACGGGATCACCCTTGGGTGGAGGAGGATCCCCTAAAATTTCAACAGGCAAATTGTGTTGCAGAATAGGTTCCTGTTTAAAGAATACTTCATCTATTTCCCTTCTTTCATTCATGAACATATCATTTTCATGGTCTAGCAAATAGTGTTCTAAAGGATCACTAGGAGGTACGGCAATAGAAGCAAGACCAATAATTTCATCCTTACTAGGTAATTCTTCCTCACGATGTTGTTTACTAAATTTAGAGAAATTAAACTCATGAACCATATCATCCAAGCCAATAGTAACAACATTCTTTTCGCAATCTATCCTAGCATTAACAGTGTTCAAGAAGGGTCTACCAAATATAATGGGACAAAAGCTATCTTGTGGGAGAACAAGAACAAGAAAATCAGCAGGATATTTAGTTTTCCCACACAAGACTTCAACATCTCTAACAATTCCCATTGCTGAAATAGTATCTCTATTGGCAAGTTTAATTGTGACATCAATATCTTCTAACTCAGCAGGTGCAATTTCATGCTTGATTTTTTATACAAGTCATAAGGTATAACACTAGCACTAGCACCCATATCACATAAGCCATGATAACAATGATCTCCTATTTTAACAGAAATAACAGGCACGCCTACCACAGGTCTATGTTTATCTTTATCACAAGGTTTAGCAATTCTAGCAGTTTCACCTTCGAACTGAATAACATGCCCATCAATATTATCAGACAAGAGATCTTTAACAATAGCAATATTAGGTTCTACTTTAACTTGCTCAGGAGGTGTATAAGTTCTAATATTGCTTTTACGAACAACAGTTGAAGCTTTAGCATGATCCTTTATTCTAACAGGGAAAGGTGGTTTCTCAACATAAGAAGTAGGAACAATAGGATCATTATAAGTGACAGTCTTTTCTTCAACTTTAATAGGTGCAGCTACTTTTACTTCTATGGGAGGATGATATTTAAACCACTTCTCCTTAGGGAGATCAACATAAGTAGCAAAAGATTCACAGAAAGAAGCTACTATCTCAGAGTCAAGTCCATATTTAGTGCTAAACTTACGGAAAATATTGGTGTCCATAAAAGATTTAACACAATCAAACTTAGGTGTCATACCTGACTCCTTACCTTCGTCGAGGTCCCAATCTTCAGAGTTGCGTTTAATTCTATCCAATAAATTCCATTTGAATTCAATAGTCTTCATCATAAAAGAGCCAGCACAAGAAGTATCGAGCATGGTGCGATTGTTTTCAGAAAGCCGAGCATAAAAATTTTGAATGATCATTTCTCTTGAGAGCTCATGATTGGGGCATGAATATAACATTGATTTAAGCCTCCCCCAAGCTTGAGCGATGCTTTCTCCTTCGCGAGGCCAGAAATTATATATATAATTGCGATCACGATGAACAAGATGCATAGGGTAATACTTTTGATGAAATTCCAACTTCAATCTTTTATAGTCCCATGATCTCATATCATCACATAGCCTATACCATATCAATGTGTCTCCCTTCAAAGATAAAGGGAAGACCTTCTTCTTAGCAACATCATCGGGTATACCTGCAAGCTTAAATAATCCACAAACTTCATCCACATATATTAAGTGCTCATCAGGATGCTTTGTTCCATCTCCTGTAAAAGGGTTAGCTAGCAGTTTTTCCATCATACCCGAAGGAAATTCAAAAGGAGTTTCATTTTCAATAGGTTCAGTAGGTTGAGGAGCAACTCTTTGCTCTACTGGACGGGGTGAAGATACCCCGAACAAGCCCCTCAGAGAATTACTTTCCATAGTAACAAGTGACAGTAAATTTCAGCACACTATATAAATTTTTCCTTACCAAATTCCACCTACCAAAGGCGCTACACTCCCCGGCAACGGCGCCAGAAAAGAGTCTTGATGACCCACAAGTATAGGGGATCTATCGTAGTCCTTTCGATAAGTAAGAGTGTCGAACCCAACGAGGAGCAGAAGGAAATTATAAGCGGTTTTCAGCAAGGTATTTCTGCAAGTACTGAAATAAGTGGTAACAGATAGTTTTGTGAAGATAAATTGTAACGAGCAACAAGTAACAAAAGTAAATAAAGTGCAGCAAGGTGGCCCAATCCTTTTTGTAGCAAAGGACAAGCCGGAACAAACTCTTATAATAGGAAAAGCGCTCCCGAGGACACATGGGAATATCGTCAAGCTAGTTTTCATCACGTTCATATGATTCGCGTTCGATACTTTGATAATTTGATATGTGGGTGGACCGGTGCTTGGGTGCTGTTCTTACTTGAACAAGCATCCCACTTATGATTAACCTCTATTGCAAGCATCCGCAACTACAACAAAAGTATTAAGGTAAACCTAACCATAGCATGAAACATATGGATCCAAATCAGCCCCTTACGAAGCAACGCATAAACTAGGGTTTAAGCTTCTGTCACTCTAGCAACCCATCATCTACTTATTACTTCCCAATGCCTTCCTCTAGGCCCAAATAATGGTGAAGTGTTATGTAGTCGACGTTCACATAACACCACTAGAGGCTAGACAACATACATCTTATCAAAATATCAAACGAATACCAAATTCACATGACTACTAATAGCAAGACTTCTCCCTTGTCCTCAGGAACAAACGTAATTACTCACAAAGCATATTCATGTTCATAATCAGAGGGGTAATAATATGCATATAGGATCTGAACATATGATCTTCCACCAAATAAACCAACTAGCATCAACTACAAGGAGTAATCAACACTACTAGCAACCTACTAGCACCAATCCCGGACTTTGAGACAAGAATTGGATACAAGAGATGAACTAGGGTTTGGAGATGAGATGGTGCTGGTGAAGATGTTGATGGAGATTGCCCTCTCCCGATGAGAGGAGCATTGGTGATGACGATGGTGATGATTTCCCCCTCCCGGAGGGAAGTATCCCCGGCAGAACAGCTCTGCCGGAGCTCTAGATTGGTTCCGCCAAGGTTCCGCCTCGTGGCGGCGGAGTCTCGTCCCGAAAAGTTCCCTTTATTTTTTTCTCATCGAAAGACTTCATATAGGAGAAGATGGACGTCGGAGAGCCACCAGGGGGCCCACGAGGTAGGGGGCGCCCCCCACCCTCGTGAGCAGGGTGTGGGCCCCCTGGCCTTCATCTTTGGCGAGGATTTTTCTTTATTTATTTTAAGATGTTCCGTGGAGTTTCAGGACTTTTGGAGTTGCGAATAGGTCTCTAATATTTGCTCCTTTTCAGCCCAGAATTCCAGCTGCCGGCATTCTCCCTCTTATGTAAACCTTGTAAAATAAGAGAGAATAGCCATAAGTATTGTGACATAAAGTGAAATAACAGTCCATAATGCAATAAATCGATATAAAAGCATGATGCAAAATGGACGTATCAGGTCACCTGTGCGAGGAGTTAAACAATTTGGAGTTAAGGGAAAGCTAGCCCCGAGATTTATAGGACCATACCGAGTCTTAGAGCGTATGGGAGAGGTGGCCTACAAGTTGGAGTTACCCGAAGGACTGTCAGGAATTCATGATGTGTTTCATGTTTCCCAGTTGAAGAAGTGTCATGCTGAGATGGCTGATATTCCTCTAAGAGATACAGTGCCCTTGGAAGCAATTCAGTTGGATAGTGATCTGACTGTTGGAAATATGCCCTAGAGGCAATAATAAAAAGGATTATTATTATATTTCCTTGTTCATGATAATTGTCTTTTATTCATGCCATAATTGTGTTATCCGGAAATCGTAATACATGTGTGAATACATAGACACCAACATGTCCCTAGTAAGCCTCTAGTTGACTAGCTCGTTGATCAACAGATAGTCATGGTTTCCTGACTATGGACATTGGATGTCATTGATAAAAGATCACATCATTACGATAATGATGTGATGGATAAGACCCAATCCTAAACATAGCACAAGATCGTATAGTTCGTTTGCTAGAGTTTTTACATTGTCAAGTATCTTTTCCTTAGACCATGAGATCATGTAACTCCCGGATACCGTAGGAGTGCTCTGGGTATACCAAACGTCACAACGTAACTGGGTGACTATAAAGGTATACTACGGGTATCTCCGAAAGTGTCTGTTGGGTTGACACGGATCAAGACTGGGATTTGTCACTCCGTATGACGGAGAGGTATCTCTGGGCCCACTCGGTAATGCATCATCATAATGAGCTCAAAGTGACCCAAGTGTCTGGTCACGGGATCATGCATTACGGTACGAGTAAAGTGACTTGCCGGTAACGAGATTGAACGAGGTATTGGGATACCGACGATCGAATCTCGGGCAAGTAAACGTACCGATTGACAAAGGGAATTGTATACGGGGTTGCTTGAATCCTCGACATCGTGGTTCATCCGATGAGATCATCGAGGAGCATGTGGGAGCCAACATGGGTATCCAGATCCGCTGTTGGTTATTGACCGGAGAGCCATCTCGGTCATGTCTTACATGTCTCCCGAACCCGTAGGGTCTACACACTTAAAGGTTCGGTGACGCTAAGGGTTGTAGAGATATGAATATACAGTAACCCGAAAGTTGTTCGGAGTCCCGGATGAGATCCCAGACATCACGAGGAGTTCCGGAATGGTCCGGAGGTGAAGAATTATATATAGGATAGGAAGTGCAGTTTCGGCCATCGGGAGAGTTTCGGGGGTACCCGGTATTGTACCGACCACGGATGGGTCCCGGGGGTCCACCGGGTGGGGCCACCCATTCCGGAGGGCCTGATGGGCTGAAGTGGGGAGGTAACCAGCCCATAGTGGGCTGGTGCGCCCCCCTTTGGGCACCCCCTGCGCCTAGGGTTGGAAACCCTAGGGGGGGGGGGGCGCCCCACTTGCCTTGGGGGCCACTCCACCCTTGGCCGCCGCCCCCCTAGGAGATCCCATCTCCTAGGGCCGCCCCCCCCTTGGGGAGCCTATATAAAGGGGGGGGAGGGAGGGGCAGCCGCACCCTTGACTCTTGGCGCCTCCCTCTCCCCTGCTACACCTCTCCCTCTCGCAGAAGAACGGCGAAGCCCTGCTGCGGTGACTGCTGCATCCACCACCACGCCGTCGTGCTGCTGGATCTTCATCAACCTCTCCCCCCTTGCTGGATCAAGAAGGAGGAGACGTCACGCTGACCGTACGTGTGTTGAACACGGAGGTGCCGTCCGTTCGGCGCTAGGATCTCCGGTGATTTGGATCACGTCGAGTACGACTTCCTCATCCCCGTTCTTTGAACGCTTCCGCGCGTGATCTACAAAGGTATGTAGATGCAATCCGATCACTCGTTGCTAGATGAACTCATAGATGGATCTTGGTGAAACCGTAGGAAAATTTTTGTTTTCTGCAACGTTCCCCAACAGTGGCATCATGAGCTAGGTCTATGCGTAGTTCCTTTTGCACGAGTAGAACACAATTTGTTGTGGGCGTAGATGTTGTCAACTTTCTTGCCGCTACTAGTCTTATTTTGCTTCAGTATTGTGGGATGAAGCGGCCCGGACCAACCTTACACGTACGCTTACGTGAGACCGGTTCCACCGACTAACATGCACTAGTTGCATAAGGTGGCTGGCGGGTGTCTGTCTCTCCCACTTTAGTTGGAGCGGATTCGATGAAAAGGGTCCTTATGAAGGGTAAATAGAAGTTGACAAATCACGTTGTGGCTTTCACGTAGGTAAGAAAACGTTCTTGCTAGAACCCTATTGCAGCCACGTAAAACTTGCAACAACAATTAGAGGACGTCTAACTTGTTTTTGCAGCAAGTGTTTTGTGATGTGATATGGCCAAAGTTGTGATGAATGATGAATGATATATATGTGATGTATGAGATGTTCATGCTATTGTAATAGGAATCACGACTTGCATGTCGATGAGTATGACAACCGGCAGGAGCCATAGGAGTTGTCTTTATTTTTTGTATGACCTGCGTGTCATTGAGAAACGCCATGTAAATTACTTTACTTTATTGCTAAACGTGTTAGCCATAGTAGTAGAAGTAATAGTTGGCGAGCAACTTCATGGAGACACGATGATGGAGATCATGATGATGGAGATCATGATGATGGAGATCATGGTGTCATGTCGGTGACAAGATGATCATGGAGCCCCAAGATGGAGATCAAAGGAGCTATGTGATATTGGCCATATCATGTCACTATTATTATTTGATTGCATGTGATGTTTATCATGTTTTTGCATCTTGTTTACTTAGAACGACGGTAGTAAATAAGATGATCCCTCATAATAATTTCAAGAAAGTGTTCCCCCTAACTGTGCACCGTTGCGACAGTTCGTTGTTTCGAAGCACCACGTGATGATCGGGTGTGATAGATTCCAACGTTCACATACAACGGGTGTAAGACAGGATTTACACATGCAAACACTTAGGTTGACTTGACGAGCCTAGCATGTACAGACATGGCCTCGGAACACAGAAGACCGAAAGGTCGAGCATGAGTCGTATAGAAGATACGATCAACATGAAGATGTTCACCGATGTTGACTAGTCCGTCTCACGTGATGATCGGACACGGCCTAGTTAACTCGGATCATGTTATACTTAGATGACTGGAGGGATGTCTATCTGAGTGGGAGTTCATTATAATATTAGATGAACTTAATTATCATGAACTTAGTCTAAAATCTTTACAATATGTCTTGTAGATCAAATGGCCCACGTTGTCCTCAACTTCAACGCGTTCCTAGAGAAAACCAAGCTGAAAGACGATGGCAGCAACTATACGGACTGGGTCCGGAACCTGAGGATCATCCTCATAGCTGCCAAGAAAGATTATGTCCTAGAAGCACCGCTAGGTGATGCACCCGTCCCACAGAACCAAGACGTTATGAACGCTTGGCAGACACGTGCTGATGATTACTCCCTCGTTCAGTGCGGCATGCTTTACAGCTTAGAACCGGGGCTCCAAAAGCGTTTTGAGAGACACGGAGCATATGAGATGTTCGAAGAGCTGAAAATGGTTTTTCAAGCTCATGCCCGGGTCGAGAGATATGAAGTCTCCGACAAGTTCTTCAGCTGTAAGATGGAGGAAAATAGTTCTGTCAGAGCACATACTCAAAATGTCTGGGTTGCATAACCGCTTGACTCAGCTGGGAGTTAATCTCCCGGATGACGCGGTCATTGACAGAATCCTTCAGTCGCTTCCCACCGAGCTACAAGAGCTTTGTGATGAACTTCAATATGCAGGGGATGGAAAAGACCATTCCTGAAGTATTTGCAATGCTGAAATCAGCAGAGGTAGAAGTCAAAAAGGAACATCAAGTGTTGATGGTGAATAAAACCACTAAGTTCAAGAAAGGCAAGGGTAAGAAGAACTTCAAGAAGGACGGCAAGGGAGTTGCCGCGCCCGGCAAGCAAGCTGCCGGGAAGAAGCCAAAGAATGGACCCAAGCCCGAGACTGAGTGCTTTTATTGCAAGGAAGTGGTCACTGGAAGCGGAACTGCCCCAAATACTTAGCGGACAAGAAGGCCGGCAAAACGAAAGGTATATGTGATATACATGTAATTGATGTGTACCTTACCAGTACTCATAGTAGCTCCTGGGTATTTGATACCGGTGCAGTTGCTCACATTTGTAACTCAAAGCAGGAGCTGCGGAATAAGCGGAGACTGGCGAAGGACGAGGTGACGATGCGCGTCGGGAATGGTTCCAAGGTCGATGTGATCGCCGTCGGCACGCTACCTCTACATTTACCTACGGGATTAGTTTTAAACCTCAATAATTGTTATTTAGTGCCAGCTTTGAGCATGAACATTGTATCAGGATCTCGTTTAATACGAGATGGCTACTCATTTAAATCCGAGAATAATGGTTGTTCTATTTATATGAGAGATATGTTTTATGGTCATGCTTCGATGGTGAATGGTTTATTCTTAATGAATCTCGAGCGTAATGCTACACATATTCATAGTGTGAGTACCAAAAGATGTAAGGTTGATAATGATAGTCCCACATACTTGTGGCACTGCCGCCTTGGTCACATAGGTGTCAAACGCATGAAGAAGCTCCATGCAGATGGACTTTTAGAGTCTCTTGATTAGAATCATTTGACACGTGCGAACCATGCCTCATGGGTAAAATGACCAAGACTCCGTTCTCAGGAACAATGGAGCGAGCAACCAACTTATTGGAAATCATACATACTGATGTGTGCGGTCCAATGAGTGTTGAGGCTCGCGGTGGCTATCGTTATGTTCTCACCCTCACTGATGACTTGAGTAGATATGGGTATGTCTACTTAATGAAACACAAGTCTGAGACCTTTGAAAAGTTCAAGGAATTTCAGAGTGAGGTTGAGAATCAACGTGACAGGAAAATCAAGTTCTTGCGATCAGATCATGGGGGAGAATACTTGAGTCACGAATTTGGCACACACTTAAGAAAATGTGGAATAGTTTCACAACTCACGCCGCCTAGAACACCTCGGCGTAATGGCGTGTCCCAACGTCGTAATCGCACTCTATTGGATATGGTGCGATCTATGATGTCTCTTACTGATTTACTGCTGTCATTTTGGGGCTATGCTTTAGAGACTGCCGCATTCACTTTAAATAGGGCTCCATCATAATCCGTTGAGACGACACCGTATGAATTATGGTTTGGGAAGAAACCTAAGCTGTCATTTCTAAAAGTTTGGGGATGCGATGCTTATGTCAAGAAACTTCAACCTGAAAAGCTCGAACCCAAGTCGAAAAAATGCGTCTTCATAGGATACCCTAAAGAAACTGTTGGGTATACCTTCTACCTCTAAAGGCAAGAATCTTTGTTGCAAGAATGGATCCTTTCTAGAGAAGGAGTTCTCAAAAGAAGTAAGTGGGGAGGATAGAACTTGATGAAGTATTAACCTCTTGACCGGAAGTGGTCGCAACTTCAAGAAAATGTTCCTGAGGTGCTGCACCGACTAGAGAGGAAGTTAATGAGATGATCATGAAACTTCAGATCAAGTTGCTACTGAACTTCGTAGGTCACAAGGACACGTTCGCACCAGAGTGGTAACGGCAACCCTGTCTTGGAAATCATGTTGTTAGACAACGGTGAACTTCGAACTAATGAAGAAGCGATGGCGGCCCAGATTCCAACAAATGGCTTGAAGCAATGCAATCCGAGATAGGATCCATGTGTGAAAAACAAAGTATGGACTTTGACCAACTTGCCCCGGTGATCGGCAAGCGATAGAAAACAAATGGATCTTTAGAAGAAGACGGACGCGGATGGTAATGTACCATCTATAAAGCTCGGCTTGTCGCTAAGGGTTATCGACAAGTTCAAGGGGTTGACTACGATGAGACTTCCTCACCGGTAGCGAAGCTGAAGTCCGTTCGAATCATGGTTAGCAATTGCCGCATTCTATGATTATGAGATATGGCAAATGGACGTCAAAACGGCATTCCTTAATGGTTTCCTTAAGGAAGAATTGTATATGATGCAGCCGGAAGGTTTTGTCGATCCTAAGAATGCTGACAAGGTGTGCAAGCTCCAATGCTCGATTTATGGGCTGGTGCAAGCATCTCGGAGTTGGAACATTCGCTTTGATGAGATGATCAAAGCGTTTGGGTTTACGCAGACTTATGGAGAAGCCTGCGTTTACAAGAAAGTGAGTGGGAGCTCTGTAGCATTTCTCATATTATATGTAGATGACATACTTTTGATGGGAAATGATATAGAACTTCTTGGACAGCAATTAAGGCCTACTTGAATAAGAGTTTTTCAATGAAGGACCTTGGAGAAGCTGCTTATATATTAGGCATCAAGATCTATAGAGATAGATCAAGACGCCTCATAGGTCTTTCACAAAGCACATACCTTGATAAGATATTGAAGAAGTTCAATATGGATCAGTCTAAGAAGGGGTTCTTGCCTGTGTTGCAAGGTGTGAAATTGAGCTCAGCTCAATGTCCGACCACGGCAGAAGATATAGAAGAGATGAGTGTCATCCCCTATGCCTCAGCCATAGGTTCTATTATGTATGCCATGCTGTGTACCAGACCTGATGTAAACCTTGCCGTAAGTTTGGTAGGTAGGTACCAAAGTAATCCCGGCAAGGAACACTGGACAGCGGTCAAGAATATCCTGAAGTACCTGAAAAGGACTAAGGAAATGTTTCTCGTTTATGGAGGTGACGAAGAGCTCGTCGTAAAGGGTTACGTCGACGCTAGCTTCGACACAGATCTGGATGACTCTAAGTCACAAACCGGATACGTGTATATTTTGAATGGTGGGGCAGTAAGCTGGTGCAGTTGCAAGCAGAGCGTCGTGGCGGGATCTACATGTGAAGCGGAGTACATGGCAGCCTCGGAGGCAGCGCATGAAGCAATTTGGGTGAAGGAGTTCATCACCGACCTAGGAGTCATACCCAATGCGTCGGGGCCAATCAAGCTCTTCTGTGACAACATTGGAGCTATTGCTCTTGCTAAGGAGCCCGGGTTTCACAAGAAGACAAGGCACATCAAGCGTCGCTTCAACTCCATTCGTGAAAATGTTCAAGATGGAGACATAGAGATTTGTAAAGTACATACGGACCTGAATATAGCAGATCCGTTGACTAAACCTCTCCCTAGGGCAAAACATGATCAACACCAGAATTCCATGGGTGTTCGATTCATCACAATGTAACTAGATTATTGACTCTAGTGCAAGTGGGAGACTGTTGGAAATATGCCCTAGAGGCAATAATAAAAGGATTATTATTATATTTCCTTGTTCATGATAATTGTCTTTTATTCATGCTATAATTGTGTTATCCGGAAATCGTAATACATGTGTGAATACATAGACACCAACATGTCCCTAGTAAGCCTCTAGTTGACTAGCTCGTTGATCAACAGATAGTCATGGTTTCCTGACTATGGACATTGGATGTCATTGATAACGAGATCACATCATTAGGAGAATGATGTGATGGACAAGACCCAATCCTAAACATAGCACAAGATCGTATAGTTCATTTGCTAGAGTTTTTCCAATGTCAAGTATCTTTTCCTTAGACCATGAGATCGTGTAACTCCCGGATACCGTAGGAGTGCTTTGGGTGTACCAAACGTCACAACGTAACTGGGTGACTATAAAGGTATACTACGGGTATCTCCGAAAGTGTCTGTTGGGTTGACACGGATCAAGACTGGGATTTGTCATCCGTATGACGGAGAGGTATCACTGGGCCCACTCGGTAATGCATCATCATAATGAGCTCAAAGTGACCAAGTGTCTGGTCACGGGATCATGCATTACGGTACGAGTAAAGTGACTTGCCGGTAACGAGATTGAACGAGGTATTGGGATACCGACGATCGAATCTCGGGCAAGTAACATATCGATTGACAAAGGGAATTGCATACGGGGTTGATTGAATCCTCGACATCGTGGTTCATCCGATGAGATCATCATGGAGCATGTGGGAGCCAACATGGGTATCCAGATCCCGCTGTTGGTTATTGACCGGAGAGTCGTCTCGGTCATGTCTGCTTGTCTCCCGAACCCGTAGGGTCTACACACTTAAGGTTCGGTGACGCTAGGGTGTGAAGATATGTATATGCGTAACCCGAGTTGTTCGGAGTCCCGGATGAGATCCCGGACGTCACGAGGAGTTCCGGAATGGTCCGGAGGTAAAGAATTATATATAGGAAGTGCTGTTTCGGCCATCGGGACAAGTTTCGGGGTCACCGGTATTGTACCGGGACCACCGGAAGGGTCCTGGGGGTCCACCGGGTGGGGCCACCTATCCCGGGGGGCCCATGGGCTGAAGGGGGAGGGAACCCAGCCCATAGTGGGCTGGGGCGCCACCCCCCCAAGGGCCCATGCGGCTAGGGTTGGGGGGGAAACCCTAGAGGGGGCGCCCCTTGCTTGGGGGGCAAGCCCCCCACCCTAGGCCGCCGCCCCCCTAGTAGATCCATCTACTAGGGCCGGCGCCCCCCCCCTAGCACCCCTATATATAGTGGGGGAGAGGAGGGACTTCATACACCAGCCCCTGGCGCCTGCCTCTCTCCCCGTTACGTCTCTCTCTCGTAGTACAGGCGAAGCCCTGCTACTGTGACGCCCTGCATCCACCACCACGCCGTCGTGCTGCTGGAATTTCATCAACCTCTCCTTCCCCCTTGCTGGATCAAGAAGGAGGAGACGTCTCCCGTCCCGTACGGGTGTTGAACGCGGAGGTGCCGTCCGTTCGGCGCTTGGTCATCGGTGATTTGGATCACGTCATGTTCGACTACATCATCACCGTTCTTTGAACGCTTCCGCACGCGATCTACAAAGGTATGTAGATGCATCCGATGACTCGTTGCTAGATGAACTCCTAGATGGATCTTGGTGAAACGAGTAGGAAAATTTTTGTTTTCTGCAACGTTCCCCAACACTGCAGTAGGAGGCGTCGCAGCCGAGCGGGAGTGGCGCGGGGCCGACGCGGCGCAGGCGGGCGGCGGACCACCTGTGGCCAACGGGATGGGGGGGCGAGCGAGACGCGGCCGTCAGAGGCGGCGGCTGCGGAGGGGCAGCACGGGAAGAGGAGGCCGGAGGCGGAGCATGGGCAAAGAAGGCATCGCCGACGCGCGGCTATGCGGGCGGGGTGGCTGCGGCATCGAGCGGTGCAGCGAGGGGTAGAGAGAGGGGTGGCCGGGAGCAGAACGGGGATGGGCGCGGCCGGAGACGGTAGCTGGAGAGGCATGCGGGTCGGCGGACGCGGCGACGCACGGCGGGCGCGGCTACGGATGCGTGTGGGCGCGAGGAGCGCGGCAGGGCGCGGTCTAGGGATGGCAGCGGCAATAGCAGCAGCACAAGTAGCAGAGCAGAGCAGCAGGAGCAAGCGGGAGAGGGCGACGCAATTGTACAAGTAGCAGAGCAGAGCAGCAGGAGCAAGCGGGAAAGGGCGACGCAATTGTGCGAGCTCGTGCGTGTTTGGAGGCGTGCTCGGGCGGCTGCTATACACGGTGGCTATGGCAAGGGGAGCAGAGGAGAAAGAGGGAAGGGGACGTGCGGCTCACCGGGAGCCTGTAGGTGTGCAAAAGGCGGCTCGGGGGAGGCTTGAGGTCGTCGAATCCATCACCGAAGTGGGTCGGAGCCGAGGAAGAAGAAGACGAGGCGTGGCGGCGATGCATTGATCCCCGACTCAGACTCGTGGTCGAGGACGACGTAGCGGCGGCGGACGGAGCTCGTGGACTCGACAGCGAGGCGAGAGGAGGCCGGCGGCTACGCAAATGACGGCTGCGCAGCCATGGCAGCGCTCGGGCGCTGGTCCAGATCAAGAAAAGGGAGCGGGGGAATGAGGGGAATGAGCGAGGGGGCTGGCTAGGGTTTGAGGGAGGCCGCGGGGTGGCCTTATCCGCCGCGAGGGATCGCCGGATGGCCGGTGCATGCCCAGCGGCGCCCTGGACGGCATGCAGGCGTTCACCCTGCCTCTGATGAACAGGAAAAGGAAGGAGACGGTGTGGGCTGGGCCACCTATTGTCAGCAGGCCATAAGTGCACTGCAGCACTACTCATTTTCCTTTTCCTCTTCTATTTATTTATTTCTCCTCTGTTTTGCATTTAGATTAAGTAGCAAATGAATTTTGGTGAACAAGAAACTTGGCACACAGCTCAAGCACATTATTTCTAGGAGTCACACAAAAAAATTTGAGGCCAAAAGGAGTTGTCTAACCATTTTTAGAAATTGAAAAGGCCAATTTTAAATTTTGGCAGACCACTAAATAAATTTCCAAGGGCATTTGGGAATCCAAAAGAGGTTGGTTCCAATAAGACAAAGGTCAGGGGAATTTATAGGACAATGTGAACATTTTTGTTTTGCTGCTTGAAGAAATAAATATTTGACGTGCATTTTGAATTTGATTTGAGTTTGGTTTGAAACAAAGTGAGGATTAGCAACTTCATTATGATGACATGGCATCATCAGGCATGAGATTACTATAGCATGATACTGGGGGTGTTACAAATCTCCTCCACTACAAGAAATCTCGTCCCGAGATTTAAGATGGTGGAGTAAGGGGAAAGATTCGGGAAGGATGGAGATCAACACAAGATAGGTACGTGGGGACTATCTCAGTGAACGTAGCATAGAGACATCTCTCGAGTTGAAACTCAAGAAAGTCATCGAGATCAAGGTGAGGTGCAATAAGAAGCTTCAACCGGGTAGACAATCGTTTGTTGCCTGAAACAAGGGGTGAAAGGGGTTCAGAGGAATGGGAATAAGTATTACGTCTGATACCAGAATAGGTCAATAGGAAGGTGGCTCGTGACTTACATACGAAGCCAAGCGTGAGTAACAATTTTGGAAAACAGGGATGTACATGAGAGTCAGGTTTTGATCCTGGGGATCTGTGGGTTATGGGCCCATCATGTGGGTTGAAAGTAGAAAGAGTGGTGACATCTTACACGGTCATGATAGAAAGGCATGTCAGAGCGTAGCATGTCAGTTATGTTGGCAACATCGCCGGTACCAAGGGAGAGGGACGAAGAGAACCATTTTCCTGCTCGTAAGACGAGGCGGACCAATAGGCAAAGTTCTCGTCCATCGGTGGTTACCTGAATGTCATCAACAATAGTAACAAGGTCTTACTAACAGAGTTGTACACCGAGGTGCTTACTTAAGCAGTGATGTATCTCTCCTCAGACAAGTTCGATTACAAGAAAGGTGAAACAAAACAATGGAAAGGAAAATGTGATTATTATGATAATCAGATCAATGGAAAGGAAAGGTGTTTATACCCAAGTATTAGAGTATAACTTTCCCAAGGAAAGGCAGAGCATGATAGGGCTCCAAGTATTAAACCATTTAGACAAAGGGGCAAGGAATTTACGAGGTTTACCCATACAACGGTGTTTGGATAATTGATAAATAAAATTTAGTATCGTGCTTCAAATGTTCTTATGGGAGATCGGATTACCACAGACATGCTTCGAGATAGCATTGACATGGTTTCAAGCAAAGGTCAGACTTTGGATACACCAAGGATCCATCGGAAACAATTTATAAAATAAGTCATACAGCAGGGAAAAGATGAGGGTGTGGCCGACGGGCTCACCCATAATCCATTGACATGCCAAAAAGGATGTATTTCCAAAATTATATGAACAAGTTTGTGTTGGGGAAGGCAAGAATGTTGTCGATGATAACATAAATCATCGAGGGGAAGGATTGTATTTCTCATCATGAATTTGATTGATATCCTGGAAAAGCTCAGAATGTTGATGATGATCACGACACATTTGTCGAGAGATTTCATGAAGATGTAATCGATCAGCGATGACATCCAGTCAAAGGAATGATGAATTGAAAGGTTATTGGAACCATGGGTATGACACAAACTCAAAATTAAGCTTGTTGTTCAAGGAGAAATGATAAGATGAGGAAGATCGACGTAAGCTTAGCTCATCGTCGGAAGTTGCTCCGGGCATAAGGACCAGGTAGCACAGTTAAAAGTTGACACGATAAAAATATAGCCGATCAGGCTAGGAATGATGTGATGGGGTATAAAGCTTCCCAGTATCAAGTACTAGGTGTAATGCCAGAAGGTAAATCGGAGTAGAGGTTGGACGGGGGAATGATTTGCAGAGGATAAGTAATTGTAACTTACCCAGTAAATGGGATCAAGGAGGAAATATGGTCGGGACCATAACTACAAGGGATCCAATTTACGATACCGGAAGAATTATTCAAATGATTAAATATCCTTGCAAGAAGCTTTCATGATAAGTTCCACACACCGTGTCCGTGGGCATGAACACAAAGGTTCAGGGTCGACTCCCACTTCTACAATGCATAACCTTTCATTTTACTTCTCGCTCTTGATGAAGTTGTAGTATTGAAATTTTATCTGACGAAAAGCCAGTAGAGTATAACCCGCATAACTTTCGAGTTCACACAGATTAGGGAAGGCATAGGTTCAACCCATCGGGGCATCTTAGGAACATATATCATAAATTTCAAGAATAAATAACACAAGCTCGGTAGCGGAGCATGGTTGACAACAGTAGGGGATACAATTTACCAAAGGCATTATGTATCCGAGGAAAAGGCTACAAGGTTACTGAATATGAAGGACGTTGTCAGATAAAATCCAAAAAAGGGGTCTGGTGGTCCACAAGGGATCCGATGTGAGCATCAATATTCAACCAGAGGAAGAAAGAATGCAAGGAGATCAGATTATAGAAACAACTGACTAACTCAAAGCTCAATTGCAAAGGAATTATGAATTCCAAAGACAAGGGATCAGAAGCAATGCTCTGATTAGGGATGGATAGGTAGAATAGCTTAGGGTACAATCGATGGCGATTTGATTGATCGAGATTCAGCACATGTTAAAATGACGTCTGAGTCGGAAGGATGAATTCTAGGATCTGATTGAGGATTGCGGGCATTCACAACATATTGTATCAACGGACTCAAAATGATAAAGACAAAGGATGACAATAAGATTACTAGACTTATGGTATTAACCATAATGCAAGCAAGCAAGAAATTCAAGAACAATAGGCTGTTGAGGATTTTCACAAGAACGAATGGTATTACGAAAGACTTTTGTGAAGTACATGAATCAACTGAGGATGAGCGGATACTCGATAGGTGCACAAAGTTATCCGTAGGGGTATTCAGATGACAAGGAACTGCAAGGCAGTAAGCTCAAAGGATTCTCAGAAAAAGGAGAGCAGTTCAGGGCATCTTGTAATAACAAGATCAATGGGATAGAATGTAAGATTGGTAAGTGTGTGTAGTTATCCATAAGGATATTTCGGTGGTAGGGAATTGCAAAGGCAACAGGCACAAAGTCTTGAGAGAATATCGTAGAGTATCTTCGGAATCTTCTGATGCAGCAGGCGATCATCTGAAATAAGGGGCTCTCCGGGCGGATGTGATCACGAGATCCTAATGTTCGAGTTAGTAAAACCATTTAACCCGAATAGAAGAGAGATCAGAGTCCCAGAGTATAGAATCGAGGAGTAAAAGATCCTAATACCACCCATATGGCGACGTGGGCCCGTAAGACACACAGCCAATGTTAGTAAAAGTTTTTGTAGTGACTAGACTCAACTTCGGCCAAGGAGTTGGAAAGGGGCTACCTACAGGCAGTCGGCTCTGATACCAACTTGTGACGCCCTCGATTCAATCGTACACTAATCATACACGCAAATGTGTACGATCAAGATCAAGGACTCACGGGAAGATATCACAACACAACTCTAGACACAAATTAAAATAATACAAGCTTTATATTACAAGCCAGGGGCCTCGAGGGCTCGAATACACAAGAGTCAGCGGAAGCAACAATATCTGAGTACAGACTAAGTTAAACAAGTTTGCCTTAAGAAGGCTAGCACAAAAAACAACATGATCGAAAAGGCAAGGCCTCCTGCCTGGGAGCCTCCTAACTACTCCAAGTTGTCAGCGGCCGTCACGTAGTAGTAGGCACCCTCGGGGTAGCAGTAGTCTTCAGTGGTGTGCTCCTGAGATCCGTCATCTGGTCGCAACAATCGGGTATGGGGGAAAGAGGTAGCAAAGCAGCCGTGAGTACTCATCCAAAGTACTCGCAAGACTTACATCAGATCTAAACTAAGTATGCATATGTATCAAAGGAAATGGGTTGTATCTGTGGACTAAACTGCAGAATGCCAGAATAGAGGAAAGGCTTAGTCCTATCGATGACTAGCATCTTCTGGAAACCACCATCTTGCAGCAACAGGAGGGAGTAGAGTAGCATAAAGTAAAGTAGCAGTAGTGTTATCAACCTCGGCCAGAGATCCTTTCTCGACTCCCAGCGAGAAAGCAATCCCAGAGCCATACTATCCATTCATCATAACCATGTCTCATATCCATTTCTCATCTCAAGTATCCAGTTCTAGTTGTATCGATCGGGATACAACTCCAAGTGTCCATTACCGTAGGACAGGCTATCGATAGATGTTTTCTTCCCTGCAGGGGTGCACCAACTTACCCACCACGCTCGATTAACTCCGGTCGGACACACTTTCCTGGGTCATGCCCGGCCTCGGCCAAACAATACGCCGCAACCCGACCTAGGCTTAATAGAGAGGCCAGCACGCCGGACTAAACCTATGCCCCCAGGGGTCATGGGCCATCTCCCCGGGAACTCCTGCACGTTGCGTACGCGGCCGGTGAGCAGACCTAGCTACCTCCTTCAAAAAGGCAGGTGCTTACCAGTCCAACCCGGCGCGCGCCGCTCAGTCGCTGACGTCTATTAAGCTTCGGCTGATGCATACGACGCAGAACGCCATACTATGCCCACGTGATGGTTAGTGCTATCAGGCCAGAGGCCCCTCGGATCAAATATCCAAATCGTAGTGGATTAGGAACGCGCGGTAACAAGCGGACTCGAAAGATGTGACCCCCGTCGCCCCCGTCTCGAGTACTTGCGGCAAGGGCTAAGAATGCCCGGCCACGCCTCGTAAGTATCTCGCGGGCACCTTCCAGGTCAACCCGACTCCACATCACTCGCTATTAAGCTCGCGCGGGTACCCCTCAGGGCCGACCCGTCTTTAGTAACATGGTTCAGTGTAAAGTCATAGTAACCATAGTAACTGTGTGTCTAACACACAAGGGGAAAACCCGAGGAATCACCCCCGGTTGAATTCCACTCGATGTTAATCATCAAGGTGAACGTAAGAGGATCCACCCTCGAGGTTCACACTTGAGGAGTGAACGACAGAGCGTAACGAAGTGTTAAGGAGGAAATTCACCCTCGATGACCTCGATCCGTATAGCTACACTACAGAGATCTCATCAAGGAGTGATGTAAGAGTTCCACCCTCGGCACTCGATGGTAACTCTGCAGAGTCGTACAACTAGGGGGTGATGTGACGGTGTCGGGCCTGACGTCGATCACGATTGATCGAGTCATCGAACAATAAAGCGGGCAACTGGGACAAGTGGGGGTCACTGATGATCTCTAACCAACTACTACACTAAGCAGTTTAGGATAAGCCAGGTAGGTAATGAAAAGCAGGTAACAAAAACAGGCTATGGCAATCAGACTAGGATCATACATAAAGCAGTAGCAGTTCTAATGCAAAGCATGAGATGGAAAGAAATGGGCGATATCGAATGCTCAAGGGGGGTTTGCTTGCCTGGAAGCTCCTGCTGAAAAAGAAAGAAGTGTCGTCGACGCAGTCGATCACAGGGGCGACATCGGTCTCGGGGTCACCGAGGAGAAGAGGGGAAGAAACAATAAATACATAGCAAACAGATGCATCACTAAGCATTACATGACGATGGGCAGAGCTAGGGTTATCCTAACGTAGTACTACACGTTGTAGGCGGAGGGGATAAACATCCGAGGATGAATTCTCGGCGTTAGACGAATTCCAGACAGACGAACCGGAGGGGAAAGGTTTGATGTTCGCTATGCTAGGGGCATGTGACAGATGAACGAAGAGCGTATTCCGATTCGTCTCGTCGTTCTGAGCAACTTTCATATATATAACTTTTTCATCCGAGTTACGGTTTATTTTCTATGATTTTTCAAAGTTTTAAATACTATTATGAAATTATTAATAATTCAAAATAAAAGGTGAAATTGCTATGTGCACCCAGCAGAGTGCACACAGAAGGGCCACCAAAGGCTGAAAGTGGGCCCCGTTGACCAGGTCAACTGTTGACCAGTTGACTGGTCAACTGCGGAGAGGACCCACATGTAAGTTTTTGTCAGTGATAACTATTTAACTAATTTGGTAATTAGACTAATTAAGTTTAAATTAATTAATTAATTAATCCAAGTTTTCTTTTCTTTTACATAACAGGTGGGTGTGGGCCCCCGTGGTCAGTGGCCCATGAGGCCAAACGGGCGCTCGGGTGGCGGGTGCGGCTGAAGGGCGTTTGCCCGCATGCCCTAGGCCACCAGGGAGCGCGTGCGGCCGCGGTGGTTGCCGGAGCAGGGCGACGCGGTTGGAGCAGCAGCAGGGCCATGGCGACGCGTGGTGGGTGCGGCAGGGGCTGCGGCGGGGGGTGGGCCGGCGGAGCTACATCAGGAGGCGTCGTACGCGAGCGGGAGCGGCGCGGGGCCGACGCGGCGCAGGCGGGCGGCGGGACGCCGGCGGCCAACGGGACGGGGGGTGAGCGGACACGGCCGTCAGAGGCGGCGGCTGCGGAGGGCCAGCACGGGAAGAGGAGGCTGGAGGCGGAGCATGGGCGGAGAAGGCGTGGCCGGCGCGGGGCTATGCGGACGGGGTGGCTGAGGCGTCGAGTGGTGCAGCGAGCGAGGTAGAGAGAGGGGTGGCCGGGAGCAAGAACGGGGATGGGAGCGGTCAGCGGCGGCCGGAGGCGGCAGTTGGAGAGGCGTGCAGGGTCAGGCGGACGCGGCGACGCACGGCGGGCGCGGGCTACGGATGTGTTGTGGGCGCGAGGAGCGCGGCAGGGCGCGGGCTAGGGACGGCAGTGGCAATAGCAGCAGCACAAGTAGCAGAGTAGAGCAGCGGGAGCAAGCGGGAGAGGGCGACGAAATTGTGCGAGCGCGTGCGTGTTTGGAGGCGTGCTCGGGCGGGTGCTGTACACGGCGGCTACGGCAAGGGGAGCAAAGGAGAAAGAGGGAAGGGGACGTGCGGCTCACCGGGAGCCTGTAGGTGTGCAAAAGGCGGCTCAGGGGAGGCTTGAGGTCGTCGAATCCATCACCGAAGTGCGTCGGAGCCGAGGAAGAAGAAGACGAGGCGTGGCGGCGATGCATTGATCCCCGACTCGGACTCGTGGTTGAGGACGACGTAGCGGCGGCGGATGGAGCTCGTGGACTCGACAGCGAGGCGAGAGGAGGTCGGCGGCTACGCGAATGACGGCGGCGCAGCCATGGCAGCGCTCGGGCGCTGGTCCAGATCGATAAAAGGGAGCGGGGGAAAGGGGGGAATGAGCGAGGGGGCTGGCTAGGGTTTGAGGGAGGCCGCGGGGTGGCCTTATCCGTCGCGAGGGATCGCCGGATGGCCGACGCGTGCCCAGCGGCGCCCTGGACGGCGTGCAGACGTTCACCCTGCCTCTGATGAACAGGAAAAGGAAGGAGCCGGTGTGGGCTGGGCCGCCTATTGTCAACAGGCCATAAGTGCACCGCAGAACTACTCATTTTCCTTTTCCTCTTCTATTTATTTATTTCTCCTCTGTTTTGCATTTAGATTAAGTAGCAAATGAATTTTGGTGAACAAGAAACTTGGCACACAGCTCAAGCACATTATTTCTAGGAGTCACACAAAAAAAATTAAGGCCAAAAGGAGTTGTCTAACCATTTTTAGAAATTGAAAAGGCCAATTTTAAATGTTGGCAGACCACTAAATAAATTTCCAAGGGCATTTGGGAATCCAAAATAGGTTGGTTCCAACAAGACAAAGGTCAGGGGAATTTATAGGACAATGTGAACATTTTGTATTGCTGCTTGAAGAAGTAAATATTTGACTTGCATTTTGAATTTGAATTTGAGTTTGGTTTGAAACAAAGTGAGGATTAGCAACTTCATTATGATGACATGGCATCATCAGGCATGAGATTACTGTAGCATGATACTGGGGGTGTTACCTTGATGGAGGTAATACCCTACGTCCTGCTTGATTGTTCTTGATGATATGAGTATTACAAGAGTTGATCTACCACGAGATCGTAGAGGCTGAACCCAAGAAGCTAGCCTATGGTATGATTGTATGTTGTCCTATGGACTAAAACCCTCCGGTTTATATAGACACCGGAGGGGGCTAGGGTTACACAGAGTCGGTTACAAGGGAGGAGATCTACATATCCGTATTGCCAAGCTTGCCTTCCACGCCAAGGAGAGTCCCATTCGGACACGAGATGAAGTCTTCAATCTTGTATCTTCATAGTCCAACAGTCCGGCCAAAGGATATAGTCCGGCTGTCCGGAGACCCCCTAATCCAGGACTCCCTCGGTAGCATTATAAGATGATCCTCACTAAATTTCAAGATAAAACTGTTCTCCCTGAGTAGCACCGTTGCCAAAGTTCGTCGTGCCCAGACACCACGTGATGATCGGGTGTGATAAGCTCTACGTCCATCTACAACGGGTGCAAGCCAGTTTTGCACACGCAGAATACTCAGGTTAAACTTGACGAGCCTAGCATATGCAGATATGGCCTCGGAACACTGAGACCGAAAGGTCGAGCGTGAATCATATAGTAGATATGATCAACATAGTGATGTTCACCATTGAAAACTACTCCATTTCACGTGATGATCGGTTATGGTTTAGTTGATTTGGATCACGTGATCACTTAGATGATTAGAGGATGTCTATCTAAGTGGGAGTTCTTAAGTAATATGATTAATTGAACTTAAATTTATCATGAACTTAGTACCTGATAGTATTTTGCATGTCTATGTTTGTTGTAGATAGATGGCTCGTGCTGTTGTTCCGTTGAATTTTAATGCGTTCCTTGAGAAAGCAAAGTTGAAAGATGATGGTACAATTACACGGACTGGGTCCGTAACTTGAGGATTATCCTCATTGCTGCACAGAAGAATTACGTCCTGGAAGCACCGCTGTGCCAAGCCTGCTGAGGAGCAACACCAGATGTTATGAACGTCTGGCAGAGCAAAGCTGATGACTACTCGATAGTTCAGTGTGCCATGCTTTACGGCTTAGAACCGGGACTTCAGACGTTTTGAATGTCATGGAGCATATGAGATGTTCCAGGAGTTGAAGTTAATATTTCAAGCAAATGCCCGGATTGAGAGATATGAAGTCTCCAATAAGTTCTATAGCTGCAAGATGGAGGAGAATAGTTCTGTCAGTGAGCATATACTCAAAATGTCTGGGTATCATAATCACTTGAACTCAACTGGGAGTTAATCTTCCTGATGATAGTGTCATTGACAGAGTTTCTCAATCACTGTCACCAAGCTACAAGAGCTTCGTGATGAACTATAATATGCAAGGGATGGATAAGACAATTCCTCGAGCTCTTCGCAATGCTAAAAGGCTGCGGAGGTAGAAATCAAAAGGAGCATCAAGTGTTGATGGTCAAAGACCCCAGTTTCAAGAAAAAGGGCAAGGGAAGAAGAAGGGGAACTTCAAGAAGAACAGCAAACAAGTTGCTGCTCAGGAGAAGAAACCCAAGTCTGGACCTAAGCCTGACTGAGTGCTTCTACTGCAAGCAGACTGGTCACTGGAAGCGGAACTGCCCGAAGTATTTGGCGGATAAGAAGGATGGCAAGGTGAACAAAGGTATATGTGATATACATGTTATTGATGTGTACCTTACTAGAGCTCGCAGTAGCACCTGGGTATTTGATACTGGTTCTGTTGCTAATATTTGCAACTCGAAACAGGGACTACGGATTAAGCGAACACTGGCTAAGGACGAGGTGACGATGCGCGTGGGAAATGGTTCCAAAGTTGATGTGATCGCGGTCGGCACGCTACCTCTACATCTACCTTCGGGATTTAGTTTTAGACCTAAATAATTGTTATTTGGTGCCAGCGTTGAGCATGAACATTATATCTGGATCTTGTTTAATGCGAGACAGTTATTCATTTAAATCAGAGAATAATGGTTGTTCTATTTATATGAGTAATATCTTTTATGGTCATGCACCCTTGAAGAGTGGTCTATTTTTGATGAATCTCGATAGTAGTGATACACATATTCATAATGTTGAAATCAAAAGATGCAGAGTTGATAATGATAGTGCAACTTATTTGTGGCACTGCCGTTTAGGTCATATCGGTGTAAAGCGCATGAAGAAACTCCATACTGATGGACTTTTGGAACCACTTGATTATGAATCACTTGGTACTTGCGAACCATGCCTCATGGGCAAGATGACTAAAACGCCGTTCTCCGGAACTATGGAGCGAGCAACTGATTTGTTAGAGATCATACATACTGATGTATGTGGTCCAATGAATGTTGAGGCTCGCGGCGGGTATCGTTATTTTCTCACCTTCACAGATATTTAAGCAGATATGGGTATATCTACTTAATGAAACATAAGTCTGAAACATTTGAAAAGTTCAAAGAATTTCAGAGTGAAGTTGAAAATCATCGTAACAAGAAAATAAAGTTTCTACGATCTGATCGTGGAGGAGAATATTTGAGTTACGAAGTTTGGTCTACATTTGAAACAATGCGGAATAGTTTCGCAACTCACGCCACCCGGAACACCACAGCGTAATGGTGTGTCCGAACGTCGTAATCGTACTTTACTAGATATGGTGCGATCTATGATGTCTCTTACTGATTTACCTATCGTTTTGGGGTTATGCTTTAGAGACGGCCGCATTCACGTTAAATAGGGCACCATCAAAATCCGTTGAGACGACACCGCCTTATGAACTATGGTTTGGCAAGAAACCAAAGTTGTCGTTTCTTAAAGTTTGGGGCTGCGATGCTTATGTGAAAAAGCTTCAACCTGATAAGCTCGAACCCAAATCGGAGAAATGTGTCTTCATAGGATACCCAAAGGAAACTATTGGGTACACCTTCTATCACAGATCCGAGGGCAAGACATTCGTTGCTAAGAATGGATCCTTTCTAGAGAAGGAGTTTCTCTCGAAAGAAGTGAGTGGGAGGAAAGTAGAACTTGATGAGGTACAGTACCTGCTCCCTTATTGGAAAGTAGTTCATCACAGAAACCGGTTCCTGTGACGTCTACACCAATTAGTGAGGAAGTTAATGATGATGATCATGAAACTTCAGATCAAGTTGTTACTGAACCTCGTAGGTCAACCAGAGTAAGATCCGCACCAGAGTGGTACGGTAATCCTGTTCTGGAGGTTATGTTGCTAGACCATGACGAACCTACGAACTATGAAGAAGCGATGGTGAGCCCAGATTCCGCAAAATGGCTTGAAGCCATGAAATCTGAGATGGGATCCATGTATGAGAACAAAGTGTGGACTTTGGTTGACTTGCCCGATGATCGGCAAGCCATCGAGAATAAATGGATCTTCAAGAAGAAGACTGACGCTGATGGTAATGTTACTGTCTATAAAGCTCTTGTTGCAAAAGGTTTTCGACAAGTTCAAGGGATTGACTATGATGAGACCTTCTCACCCGTAGCGATGCTTAAGTCTGTCCGAATCATGTTAGCAATTGCCGCATTTTATGATTATGAAATTTGGCAAATGGATGTCAAAACTGCATTCCTGAATGGATTTCTGGAAGAAGAAGTTGTATATGATGCAACCGGAAGGTTTTGTCGATCCAAAGGGAGTTAACAAAATGTGCAAGCTCCAGTGATGCATTTATGGCTGGTGCAAGCCTCTTGGAGTTGGAATAAACATTTTGATAGTGTGATCAAAGCATATGGTTTTATACAGACTTTTGGAGAAGCCTGTATTTACAAGAAAGTGAGTGGGAGCTCTGTAAGCATTTCTGATATTATATGTGGATGGCATATTGTTGATTGGAAATGATATAGAATTTCTAGATAGAATAAAAGGATATTTGAATAAGAGTTTTTCAATGAAAGACCTCAGTGAAGCTGCTTTTATATTGGGCATCAAGATCTATAGAGATAGATCGAGACGCTTAATTGGAATTTCACAAAGCACATACCTCGACAAAGTTTTGAAGAAGTTCAAAATGGATCAAGCAAAGAAGGGGTTCTTGCTTGTGTTACAAGGTGTGAAGTTGAGTAGGACTCAATGCCCGACCACTACAGAAGATAGAGAGAAAATGAAAGATGTTCCCTATGCTTCAGCCATAGGCTCTATCATGTATGCAATGTTGTGTACCAGACCTGATGTGTGCCTTGCTATTAGTTTAGCAGGGAGGTACCAAAGTAATCCAGGAGTGGATCACTGAACAGCGGTCAAGAACATCCTGAAATACCTGAAAAGGATGAAGGATATGTTTCTCGTTTATGGAGGTGACAAAGAGCTCGTCGTAAATGGTTACGTCGATGCAAGCTTTGACACTGATCCGGACGATTCTAAATCGCAAACTGGATACGTGTTTTTTTAAACGGTGGAGCTGTCAGTTGGTGCAGTTCTAAACAAAGCGTCGTAGCGGGATCTACATGTGAAGCGGAGTACATAGCTGCTTCGGAAGCAGCAAATGAAGGAGTCTGGATGAAGGAGTTCATATCCGATCTAGGTGTCATACCTAGTGCATCGGGTCCAATGAAAATCTTTTGTGACAATACTGGTGCAATTGCTTTAGCAAATGAATCCAGATTTCACAAGAGAACCAAGCACATCAAGAGACGCTTCAACTCCATCCGGGATCAAGTCCATGTGGGAGACATAGAGATTTGCAAGATACATACGGATCCGAATGTTGCAGACCCGTTGACTAAGCCTCTTCCACGAGCAAAACATGATCAGCACCAAGGCTCCATGGGTGTTAGAATAATTATTGTGTAATCTAGATTATTGACTCTAGTGCAAGTGGGAGACTGAAGAAAATATGCCCTAGAGGCAATAATAAAGTTATTATTAATTTCCTTATATCATGATAAATGTTTATTATTCATGCTAGAATTGTATTAAGCAGAAACATGATACATGTGTGAATACATAGACAAACAAAGTGTCACTAGTATGCCTCTACTTGACTAGCTCGTTGATCAAAGATGGTTATGTTTCCTAGCCATAGACAAAGAGTTGTCATTTGATTAACGAGATCACATCATTAGGAGAATGATGTGATTGACTTGACCCATTCCGTTAGCTTAGCACTTGATCGTTTAGTTTGTTGCTATTGCTTTCTTCATGACTTATACATGTTCCTATGACTATGAGATTATTCAACTCCCGTTTACAGGAGGAACACTTTGTATGCTACCAAACGTCACAACATAACTGGGTGATTATAAAGGTGCTCTACAGGTGTCTCCGAAGGTACTTGTTGGGTTGGCGTATTTCGAGATTAGGATTTGTCACTTCGATTGTCGGAGAGGTATCTCTGGGCCCACTCGGTAATACACATCACTTAAGCCTTGCAAGCATTGCAACTAATGAGTTAGTTGCGGGATTATGTGTTAAGGAACGAGTAAAGAGACTTGCCGGTAATGAGATTGAACTAGGTATTGAGATACCGACGATTGAATCTCGGGCAAGTAACATACCGATGACAAAAGGAACAACGTATGTTGTTATGCGGTTTGACCGATAAAGATCTTCATAGAATATGTAGGAGCCAATATGAGCATCCAGGTTCCACTATTGGTTATTGACCGAAGACGTGTCTCGGTCATGTCTATATAGTTCTCGAACCCGTAGGGTCCGCACGCTTAAAGTTCGATGGCGGTTATATTATGAGTTTATGGTTTTTGATGTACCGAAGGTAGTTCGGAGTCCCGGATGTGATCATGGACATGACGAGGAGTCTCAAAATGTTCGAGATGTAAAGATCGATATATTGGACGACTATATTTGGATACCGGAATGGTTCCGGGTGAGATCGGGATAATACCGAAGCACCGGGAGGTTATCGGAACCCCCCGGGAGGTATATGGGCCTTAATGGGCTTTAGTGGAAAGGAGGGGAAAGGAGCAAGGGAGGGGGCGCGCCCCCCCAAGCCCAATCCGAATTGGGAGGGGGCTGCCCCCCCCCTTTTCCTTCCTCCCTCCCTCCTTCCTCTTCCTTCCCTCTCCCTCTCCAAATAGGAAAAGGAGGAGTCCTACTCCCGGAGGGAGTAGGACTCCCCCCTTGGGCGCGCCTCCTCCCCTTGGCCGGCCCTCTCCTCCCCTCCTTTATATACGGAGGAGAGGGGCACCCCATAGATACAACAATTGATCTCTTGGATCTTTTAGCCGTGTGCGGTGCCCCTCTCCACCATAGTCCACCTTGATAATATCATAGCGGTGCTTAGGCGAAGCCCTGCGACGGTAGAACATCAACATCGTCACCACGCCGTCGTGCTGACGGAACTCTCCCTCAAAGCTTGGCTGGATCGGAGTTCGAGGGACGTGATCGAGTTGAACGTGTGCAGAACTCGGAGGTGTCGTGCGTTCGGTACTTGATCGGTCGGATCGTGAAGACGTACGACTACATCAATCGCGTTGTGATAACGCTTCCGCTTTCGGTCTACGAGGGTACGTGGACACACTCTCCCCTCTCGTTGCTATGCATCACCATGATCTTGCATGTGCGTAGGAATTGTTTTTGAAATTACCACGTTCCCCAATAGGCGCGCCCTCCACCCTTGTGGCTGGCTGGTGGCCCCCCTCTGGTATTTTCTTCGCCCAATATTTTTTATATATTCTAAAAATATTCTCCGTGAAGTTTCAGGACTTTTGGAGTTGTGCAGAATAGGTTTCTAATATTTGCTCCTTTTCTAGTCCAGACTTCCAGCTGCTGGCATTCTCCCTCTTCATGTAAACCTTATAAAAATAAGAGAGAAAATGCATAAGTATTGTGATATAATGTGTAATAACAGCCCATAATGCAATAAATATCAATATAAAAGCATGATGCAAAATGGACGTATCAGGGGTTGATCCCTAATATCCACTATGTTCTGAGATTAATGTTCTTATGACTTTCCCATTCTTAATGCTTGTCACTTAGGGCCAGGGTGCCATGATTTCATATCTGAACCGCTTATGTTTTCACCATTATATCTATGTTCTAGATCCGATCTTGCAAGTCATATTCACCTATTTACGTGTTATGATCTGTAAACCCCAATGTGGCAGTAATTGGGATACTTTCCGGTGATGACCGTAGTTTGAAGAGTTCATGTATTCACTATGAATTAATGCTTTCTTCTGGTTCTCTATTAAAAGGCCTTAATATCATTTAGTTTCCTTATGGACCCCGCTACCACGGGGGGGGGGGGGTAGGACAAAAGATGTTATGCAAGTTCTTTTCATAAGTGACTATTTACAGAATACATGCCTACATTATATTTATGAACTGGAGCTAGTTTTGTATAGCCCTAGGTTATGACTATTATGTGATGAATATCATCCAATGAATTCACCGATCCAATGCCTACGAGTTTTTCACATATTGCTCTTGCTAAGTTACTATTGTTGCTGTCATTGTTACACTTGCTACAAAATCATTGCTATCACTGTTACCGTTACTGTTACTGTTACCACTGCTATCAAAACTATCATATAACTGTGCTATTGATCACCTTGCTACAAAACATTAATCTCTGGGTGTGGTTGAATTGACAACTCAACTACTAATACTTACAAATTTTCTTTGGCTCTCGTTGTGTCGAATCTATAAATTTGGATTGAATACTCTACCCTCGAAAATGGTTGCGACCCCCTATACTTGTGGGTTATCATTATACCACATCACATGCAACCTGCAAAAACAAGTTAGACACCCTCTAATTGATTTTAGCAAAATTCTAATTTACGTGGCTTTTAGGATTTCAGAGAACACTAGTTACATATGTGCACCATCAAGTATGATTATTCTTGTTGCTAGATTAACTTTGCGAGGTGTGTGAGAGAAGACTTAATTAAAAAAGCTCTAGTCCCACATTAAATTTCGTCAATACGGGTGATCCCCGTGTAGATCAAAATCTAAATGACCTCTCGTGTTTCGACGGTTCACTATTCTTGACTATGATGTAGCCCAAAGAACTGTTAGCAGATCATTTATAGCCAGAATCTCCGATTGCAATAACTTTGTAACAAAGCTACATAATTCCTTCAATGAATTAAAACTAAGCAACAATCGAGGGAAGCAAACAAGAACATCAAGTAAAAGATTGCATCTAACACACAATTTTATTGAGATCTGGAACTCATTTAGTTCTTAATTCTTTTAGCAATAGATCAAATTCATTAGTAAAGACTTTGTGCAATACCCTCACAATCACATGTGATCTAGATCAAAACCTGCATCTACTCATATAACCGCTCATGATGCCACTGTTGGGAAATGTAGTACAAAAGAATCCATCTGACGATCAAGATCCCAGAAACACTATGAAGATGCATTAGAGGTTTAGTTCAGATCGTTACCAACTTCGAGTTGCGGCAGAAGAAGAGTTGGTGTGGATCATTGATGAAGTCCCTCGAACCGTTCATGAAAGACCCCTCGAACTAAAGACCAAAAGCATGGCCTCTCTACGGATTGCGGGCGTACATGCATGCTTCATGATCCGGCAAACTTCACCATCCAGAGCTAACTGTCGCCCGAGAATTAGAGGGAGAATAAGAGAACCACACAAGGCTTCTCTACTATGAGGATTAGAGAGACCTAGGTCTAGTTCTAATTTAGATCTAACTCTAAATCATAATAGAACCTGATAACCCGAGGAGGCTCCAAAACTTGTGTATTTCGAAGGGCCAAAACCTCTGTATACATAGGTGTAAGGAGTGTTGGGGAACGTAGTAATTTCAAAATTTTCCTACGCACACGCAAGATCATGGTGATGCATAGCAACGAGAGGGGAGAGTGTGTCCACGTACCCTCATAGACCGAAAGCGGAAGCATTAGCACAATGCGGTTGATGTAGTTGTACGTCTTCACGATCCGACCGATCAAGTACCGAACGCACGGCACCTCCGAGTTCTGCACACGTTCAACTCGATGATGTCCCTCAAACTCCGATCCAGCCGAGCTTTGAGGGAGAGTTTCGTCAGCACGACGGCGTGGTGACGATGTTGATGTTCTACCGTCGCAGGGCTTCGCCTAAGCACTGCTATGATATTATCGAGGTGGACTATGGTGGAGAGGGGCACCGCACACGGCTAAAAGATCCAAGAGATCAATTGTTGTGTCTATGGGGTGCCCCTCTCCTCCGTATATAAAGGAGGGGAGGAGAGGGCCGTCCAAGGGGAGCAGGCGCACCCAAGGGGGGAGTCCTACTCCCACCGGGAGTAGGACTCCTCCTTTTCCTATTTGGAGAGGGAGAGGGAAGGAAGAGGAAGGAGGGAGGAAGGAAAGGGGGGCCGACCCCCCTCCCAATTCGGATTGGGCTTGGGGGGCACCCCCTCCCTTGCTCCTTTCCCCTCCTTTCCACTAAAGCCCATTAAGGCCCATATACCTCCCGGGGGGTTCCGATAACCTCCCGGTGCTCCGGTATTATCCTGATCTCAGCCGGAACCATTCCGGTATCCAAATATATGTTGGAAATATGCCCTAGAGGCAATAATAAATTGGTTATTATTATATTTCCTTGTTCATGATAATCGTTTATTATCCATGCTAGAATTGTATTGATAGGAAACTCAGATACATGTGTGGATACATAGACAACACCATGTCCCTAGTAAGCCTCTAGTTGACTAGCTCGTTGATCAATAGATGGTTACGGTTTCCTGACCATGGACATTGGATGTCGTTGATAACGGGATCAAATCATTAGGAGAATGATGTGATGGACAAGACCCAATCCTAAGCCTAGCACAAGATCATGTAGTTCGTATGCTAAAGCTTTTCTAATGTCAAGTATCATTTCATTAGACCATGAGATTGTGCAACTCCCGGATACCGTAGGAGTGCTTTGGGTGTGCCAGACGTCACAACGTAACTGGGTGGCTATAAAGGTACACTAAAGGTATCTCCGAAAGTGTCTGTTGGGTTGGCACGAATCGAGACTGGGATTTGTCACTCCGTGTAAACGGAGAGGTATCTCTGGGCCCACTCGCTAGGACATCATCATAATGTGCACAATGTGATCAAGGAGTTGATCACGGGATGATGTGTTACAGAACAAGTAAAGAGACTTGCCGGTAACGAGATTGAACAAGGTATCGGGATACCGACGATCGAATCTCGGGCAAGTATCGCACCGATAGACAAAGGGAATTGTATACGGGATTGATTAAGTCCTTGACATCGTGGTTCATCCAATGAGATCATCGTGGAACATGTGGGAGCCAACATGGGTATCCAGATCCTGTTGTTGGTTATTGACCGGAGAGTTATCTTGGTCATGTCTACATGGTTCCCGAACCCGTGGGGTCTACACACTTAAGGTTCGATGACACTGGGGTTATAAGGAATAGGTATACTTGGTTACCGAATGTTGTTTAGAGTCCCAGATGAGATCCCGGACATCACGAGGAGTTCCGGAATGGTCCGGAGGTAAATATTTATATATGGGAAGTCCTGTTTTGGTCACCGGAAAAGTTTCGGGGTTTATCGGTAACATACCGGGACCACCGGGAGGGTCCCGGGGGTCCACCAAGTGGGGCCACAAGCTCCGGAGGGCTGCATGGGCCAAGTGTGGGAGGGGACCAGCCCCAGGTGGGCTGGTGCGCCCCCCACAAGGGCCCAAGGTGCCTAAGGGGAGGAGGGGGGGCAAACCCTGAGGGCGGATGGGCCTTAGGGCCCATGCCTGGTGCGCCTCCCTCTCCCCTCCACCTGGCCGCCACCCAGATGGGATCTGGGGGCTGCCGCCACCCCTAGGGAGGGAACCCTAGGTGGGGGCGCAGCCCCTCCCCTTCCCCTATATATACTTGAGGTTTGGGCTGCCCAATACAGATGAGTTATTCAACCTCTCCCTGGCGCAGCCCTACCTCTCTTTCTCCTCATATCTCGCGGTGCTTGGCGAAGCCCTGCTGGATCACCACGCTCCTCTACCACCACCACGCCGTTGTGCTGCTGCTGGATGGAGTCTTCCTCAACCTCTCCCTCTCTCCTTGCTGGATCAAGGCATGGGAGACGTCATCGGGCTGTACGTGTGTTGAACGCGGAGGTGCCGTCCGTTCGGCACTAGGATCTCCGGTGATTTGGATCATGACGAGTATGACTCCTTCAACCCCGTTCTCTTGAACGCTTCCGCTTAGCGATCTACAAGGGTATGTAGATGCACTCTCCTTCCCCTCGTTGCTGGTTTCTCCATAGATAGATCTTGGTGACACGTAGGAAAATTTTGAATTTCTGCTATGTTCCCCAATAGTGGCATCATGAGCTAGGTCTATTGCGTAGATTCTATGCACGAGTAGAACACAAAGTAGTTGTGGGCGTTGATTTTGTCAATTTACTTGCCGTTACTAGTCTTATCTTGATTCGGCGGCATCGTGGGATGAAGCGACCCGGACCGACCTTACACGTAGTCTTACGTGAGACTGGTTCCACCGACTGACATGCACTAGTTGCATAAGGTGGCTAGCGGGTGTCTGTCTCTCCCACTTTAGTCGGATCGGATTCGATGAAAAGGGTCCTTATGAAGGGTAAATAGCAATTGGCATATCACGTTGTGGTTTTTGCGTAGGTAAGAAACGTTCTTGCTAGAAACCCATAGCAGCCACGTAAAACATGCAAACAACAATTAGAGGACGTCTAACTTGTTTTTGCAGGGTATGCTATGTGATGTGATATGGCCAAGAAGAATGTGATGAATGATATGTGATGTATGAGATTGATCATGTTCTTGTAATAGGAATCACGACTTGCATGTCGATGAGTATGACAATCGGCAGGAGCCATAGGAGTTGTCTTTATTTATTTATGACCTGCGTGTCAATATAAACGTCATGTAATTACTTTACTTTATTGCTAACTGTTAGCTGTAGTAGTAGAAGTAATAGTTGGCGAGACAACTTCATGAAGACACGATGATGGAGATCATGGTGTCATGCCGGTGACAATGATGATCATGGAGCCCCGAAGATGGAGATCAAAAGGAGCAAAATGATATTGGCCATATCATGTCACTTTTTGATTGCATGTGATGTTTATCATGTTTTTGCATCTTATTTGCTTAGAACGACGGTAGTAAATAAGATGATCCCTCATTAAAATTTCAAGAAAGTGTTCCCCCTAACTGTGCACCGTTGCGAAAGTTCGTCGTTTCGAAGCACCACGTGATGATCGGGTGTGATAGATTCTTACGTTCGAATACAACGGGTGTTGACGAGCCTAGCATGTACAGACATGGCCTCGCGAAACACTTAGGTTGACTTGACAAGCCTAGCATGTATAGACATGGCCTCGGAACACAAGAGACCGAAAGGTCGAGCATGAGTCGTATGGTAGATACGATCAACATGAAGATGTTCACCGATGATGACTAGTCCGTCTCACGTGATGATCGGACACGGCCTAGTTGACTCGGATCATGTAATCACTTAGATGACTAGAGGGATGTCTATCTGAGTGGGAGTTCATAAGATGAACTTAATTATCCTGAGCATAGTCAAAAGGTCTTCGCAAATTATGTCGTGGCTCGCGCTTTAGTTCTACTGTTTAGATATGTTCCTAGAGAAAATTTAGTTGAAAGTTGATAGTAGCAATTATGCGGACTAGGTCCGTAAACTGAGGATTGTCCTCATTGCTTCATAGAAGGCTTATGTCCTTAATGCACCGCTCAGTGTGCTGAACCTCGAACGTCGATGTTGCGAACATCTGACATACACATTTTGATAACAACGTGATAGTTCAGTTAAACGGTTTAGAGTTGAGGCACCGAAGACGTTTTAGAACGTCGCTAAACATATGAGATGTTTCGAGGGCTGAAATTGGGATTTCAGGCTCGTGCCCACGTCAAGAGGTATAAGACCTCCGACGATTTTTTTCTTAGCCTGCAAACTAAGGGAGAAAAGCTCAATTGTTGAGCTTGTGCTTAGATTGTCTGAGTACAACAATCATTTGAATCGAGTGGGAGTTGATCTTCCAAATGAGATAGTGATGTTTCTCCGAAGTCATTACCACCAAGCTGCTAGAGCTTCGTGATGAACTATAACATATCAGGGATAGATATGATCCTTGAGCTATTCACGACACCGCGAAAGTAGAAATCAAAAGGGAGCATCAATCGTTGGTGGTTAGTAAAACCACTAGTTTCAAGAAGGGCAAGGGCAAGAAAGGGATACTTCATGGAACAACAAATCAGTTGTTGTTCTAGTGAAGAAACCCAAAGTTGAACCCAAGCCCGAGACTAAGTGCTTCTGTAATAAGGGGAACAGTCACTGAAGCAGAACCACCCTAGATACTTGGTAGATGAGAAGGCTGGCAAGGTCGATAGAGGTATATTGGATATACATTGTGTTAATGTGTACTTTACTAGTACTCCTAGTAGCACCATGGGTATTAGATACCGGTTCGGTTGCTAAGTGTTAGTAACTCGAAATAAAAGCTACGGAATAAACGGAGACTAGCTAAAGGTGAGATGACGATATGTGTTGGAAGTATTTCCAAGGTTGATCAAATATCGTACGCTCCCTCTACCATCGAGATTGGTATTAAAACCTAAATAATTGTTATTTGGTATTTGCGTTGAGCATAGATATGATTGGATTATGTCTATCGCGATACGGTTATTCATTTAAGGAGAATAATGGTTACTCTGTTTATTTGAATAATACCATCCCGATCGTAGTGATACACATTTTCATGCCAAAGGTATAAGATAGTAATGATAGTACCACACAAATGTGGCACTGCAATTTGAGTCATATTGGTATAAAACGCATGAAGAAGCTCCATGTTTATGGATCTTTGGACTCACTCGTTTTGAAAAGATTGAGACATGCGAACCATGTCTATTGGTGTATATGCATGAAGAAACTCCATGCAAATGGACCGTTTGGACTCACTTGATTTTGAATCACTTGAGACATGCAAATCATACCACATGGACAAGATGACTGAAAGCCCCGTTTTCAGTAAAATGGAACTAGAAAGCAACTTGTTGGAAGTAATACATTTTGATGTGTGTAGTCCAATGAGTGCTGAGGCGTGTAGTGGATATCGTTATGTTCTTACTTCACAGATGATTTGAGTAGATGTTGAGTATATTTACTTGATGAATCACGAGTCTGAATTATTGAAAGGTTCAAGTAATTTCAGGGTGAAGTTGAAAGATCGTCGTGACAAGAGGATAAAATATCTATGATATGATCATAGAGATGAATATCTGAATTACGAGTTTGGCACAGAATTAAGACATTGTGGAAACTGTTTCACAACTAATACAGCCTGGAACACCATAGTGTGATGGTGTGTCCGAACATCATAACTGCACCCTATTGGATATGATGCATACCATGATGTCTCTTATCGAATTACCACGATAGTTTATGGGTTAGGCATTAGAGACAACCACATTCACTTTAAATAGGGCACCACTTAATTCCGATGAGATGACACCGTATGAACTATGGTTTAGAGAAACCTAAACTGTCATTTCTTAAAAGTTTGGGGCTGCGACGCTTATGTGAAAAAGTTTCAGGCTGATAAGCTCGAACCCAAAGCGGATAAATGCATCTTCATAGGAGACCCAAAATAGTTGGGTATACCTCCTGTCTCAGATCCGAAAGCAATAAGGGATTGTTTCTAGAATCGGGTCCTTTCTCGAGGAAAAGTTTCTCTCGAAAGAATTGAGTGGGAGGATGGTGGAGACTTGATGAGGTTATTGAACCGTACCTTCAACTAGTGTGTGGCAGGGCATAGGGAGTTGTTCCTATGGCCCCTACACCAATTGAAGTGGAAGCTTATGATAGTGATCATGAAACTTCAGATCAAGTCACTACCAAACATCATGGGATGACAAGGATGCGTACTGCTTCAGAGTGGTACGTAATCCTGTCTTAGAAGTCATGTTGCTAGACAACAATGAACCTACGAGCTATGGAGAAGCGATGGTGGGCCTGGATTCCAAAATGGCTCGAGGCCATATAATCCGAGAGAGGATCCATATATGAAAACAAAGTGTAGACTTTGGAAGAACTACTTGATGGTCGTAAGGCTGTTAGGTACATATGGATTTTAAAAGGAAGACGGACAATGATGGTAAGTATCACAATTAAGAAAGCTCGACTTGTCGTTAAGATGTTTTCTGACAAGTTCAAAGAGTTGACTGCGATGAGACTTTCTGACTCATAGCGATGCTAAGAGTCTGTTGGAATTATATTAGCGATTACTGCATTATTTATGAAATCTTGCAGATAGGATGTCAAAACATTGTTTCCTCGACGATTTTCTTGAGGAAAGGATGTATGTGATACAACCAGAAGGTTTTAACAATCCTGAAAGATGCTAACAAGTATGCAAAGCACTATCAATCCTTCTAAGGACTGGAGTAAGCATCTCGGAGTTGGAATATACGCTTTGATGATGATCAAAGATTTTGGGTTTATATAAAGTTTATGAGAAACTTGTATTTCCAAAGAAGTGAGTGGGAGCACTATAGAATTTCCGATGAGTATATGTTGTTAACATATTGTTGATCGGAAATGATGTAGAATTGCTGGAAGCATGCAGAGTTATTTGAAAAGTGTTTTTCAATGGAAAACCTGGATTAGGCTACTTGACTATTGAGCATTAAGATCTATAAGGATAGATCAAAACGCTTAATAGTACTTTCAAATGAATACATACCGTGACAAGATTTTCAAGGAGTTCAAAATGGATCGGCAAAGAAGGAGTTCTTGGCTGTGTTATAAGGTGTGAACATTGAGTAAGACTCGAAACCTGACCGCGGCAGAATAGAGAGAAAGGACGAAGGTCGTCCCCTATGCTTTAGACGTAGGCTCTACAGTATGCTATGCTGTGTACCACACCTGAAGTGTGCCTTGCCATGAGTCGGTCAAGGGGTACAAGAGTGATCCAAGGATGGATCACAGGACAGCGGTCAAAGTTATCCTTAGTAACTAGTGGACTAAGGAATTTTCTCAATTATGGAGGTGGTAAAAGAGTTCATCGTAAAGGGTTACACCGATGCAAACTTTGACACTAATCCAGATTATTCTGAGTAGTAAACTGGATTCGTATAGTAGAACAATTATTTGGAATAGCTCCAAATAGAACGTGGTAGCTGCATCTAGGAGATGACATAGAGATTTGTAAAGCACACACGGATCTAAAAGGTTCAGACCCGTTGACTATAACATCTCTCACAAGCATAACATGATCAAAACCAGAACTCATCGAGTGTTAATCACATGGTAATGTGAACTAGATTATTGACTCTGGTAAACTCTTTGGGTGTTAGTCACATGGGGATGTGACCTTGAGTGTTAATCACATATCGATGTGAACTAGATTATTGACTCTAGTGCAAGTGGGAGACTGTTGGAAATATGCCCTAGAGGTAATAATAAATTGGTTATTATTATATTTCCTTGTTCATGATAATCGTTTATTATCCATGCTAGAATTGTATTGATAGGAAACTCAGATACATGTGTGGATACATAGACAACACCATGTCCCTAGTAAGCCTCTAGTTGACTAGCTCGTTGATCAATAGATGGTTACGGTTTCCTGACCATGGACATTGGATGTCGTTGATAACGGGATCACATCATTAGGAGAATGATGTGATGGACAAGACCCAATCCTAAGCCTAGCACAAGATCATGTAGTTCGTATGCTAAAGCTTTTCTAATGTCAAGTATCATTTCCTTAGACCATGAGATTGTGCAACTCCCGGATACCGTAGGAGTGCTTTGGGTGTGCCAAACGTCACAACGTAACTGGGTGGCTATAAAGGTACACTACAGGTATCTCCGAAAGTGTCTGTTGGGTTGGCACGAATCGAGACTGGGATTTGTCACTCCGTGTAAACGGAGAGGTATCTCTGGGCCCACTCGGTAGGACATCATCATAATGTGCACAATGTGATCAAGGAGTTGATCACGGGATGATGTGTTACGGAACGAGTAAAGAGACTTGCCGGTAACGAGATTGAACAAGGTATCGGGATACCGACGATCGAATCTCGGGCAAGTATCGTACCGATAGACAAAGGGAATTGTATACGGGATTGATTAAGTCCTTGACATTGTGGTTCATCCGATGAGATCATCGTGGAACATGTGGGAGCCAACATGGGTATCCAGATCCCGCTGTTGGTTATTGACCGGAGAGTTATCTCGGTCATGTCTGCATGGTTCCCGAACCCGTAGGGTCTACACACTTAAGGTTCGATGACGCTAGGGTTATAAGGAAGTTTGTATACGTGGTTACCGAATGTTGTTCGGAGTCCCGGATGAGATCCCGGAACGTCACGAGGAGTTCCGGAATGGTCCGGAGGTAAAGATTTATATATGGGAAGTCCTGTTTTGGTCACCGGAAAAGTTTCGGGGTTTATCGGTAACGTACCGGGACCACCGGGAGGGTCCCGGGGGTCCACCAAGTGGGGCCACAAGCCCCGGAGGGCTGCATGGGCCAAGTGTGGGAGGGGACCAGCCCCAGGTGGGCTGGTGCGCCCCCCACAAGGGCCCAAGGCGCCTAAGGGGAGGAGGGGGGCAAACCCTAAGGGCAGATGGGCCTTAGGGCCCATGCCTGGTGCGCCTCCCTCTCCCCTCCACCTGGCCGCCACCCAGATGGGATCTGGGGGCTGCCGCCACCCCTAGGGAGGGAACCCTAGGTGGGGGCGCAGCCCCTCCCCTTCCCCTATATATACTTGAGGTTTGGGCTGCCCAAGACACATGAGTTTCCCTCTCCCTGGCGCAGCCCTACCTCTCTTTCTCCTCATATCTCGCGGTGCTTGGCGAAGCCCTGCTGGATCACCACGCTCCTCCACCACCACCACGCCGTTGTGCTGCTGCTGGATGGAGTCTTCCTCAACCTCTCCCTCTCTCCTTGCTGGATCAAGGCATGGGAGACGTCTCGGGCTGTACGTGTGTTGAACGCGGAGGTGCCGTCCGTTCGGCACTAGGATCTCCGGTGATTTGGATCACGACGAGTACGACTCCTTCAACCCCGTTCTCTTGAACGCTTCCGCTTAGCGATCTACAAGGGTATGTAGATGCACTCTCCTTCCCCTCGTTGCTGGTTTCTCCATAGATAGATCTTGGTGACACGTAGGAAAATTTTGAATTTCTGCTACGTTCCCCAACATATTAGTCTCCAATATATCGATCTTTACGTCTCGAACCATTTCGAGACTCCTCGTCATGTCCATGATCACATCTGGGACTCCGAACTACCTTCGGTACATCAAAAACAATAAACTCATAATATAACCGTCATCGAAACTTTAAGCGTGCGGACCCTACGGGTTCGAGAACTATGTAGACATGACCGAGACACGTCTCCGGTCAATAACCAATAGCGGAACCTGGATGCTCATATTGGCTCCTACATATTCTACGAAAGATCTTTATCGGTCAAACCGCATAACAACATATGTTGTTCCTTTTGTCATCGGTATGTTACTTGCCCGAGATTCGATCGTCGGTATCTCAATACCTAGTTCAATCTCGTTACCGGCAAGTCTCTTTACTCGTTCCGTAACACATCATCCCAACTAACTCATTAGTTGCAATGCTTGCAAGGCTTAAGTGATGTGTATTACCGAGTGGGCCCAGAGATACCTCTCCGACAATCGGAGTGACAAATCCTAATCTCAAAATACGCCAACCCAACAAGTACCTTCGGAGACACCTGTAGAGCACCTTTATAATCACCCAGTTACGTTGTGACGTTTGGTAGCACACAAAGTGTTCCTCCGGTAAACGGGAGTTGCATAATCTCATAGTCATAGGAACATGTATAAGTCATGAAGAAAGCAATAGCAACAAACTAAACGATCAAGTGCTAAGCTAACGGAATGGGTCAAGTCAATCACATCATTCTCCTAATGATGTGATCCCGTTAATCAAATGACAACTCTTTGTCTATGGCTAGGAAACATAACCATCTTTGATCAACGAGCTAGTCAAGTAGAGGCATACTAGTGACACTCTGTTTGTCTATGTATTCACACATGTATCATGTTTCCGGTTAATACAATTCTAGCATGAATAATAAACATTTATCATGATATAAGGAAATAAATAATAACTTTATTATTGCCTCTAGGGCATATTTCCTTCAGTCTCCCACTTGCACTAGAGTCAATAATCTAGATTACACAGTAATGATTCTAACACCCATGGAGCCTTGGTGCTGATCATGTTTTGCTCGTATGGAAGAGGCTTAGTCAACGGGTCTGCAACATTCAGATCCGTATGTATCTTGCAAATCTCTATGTCTCCCACCTGGACTTGATCCCGGATGGAGTTGAAGCATCTCTTGATGTGCTTGGTTCTCTTGTGAAATCTGGATTCCTTTGCCAAGGCAATTGCACCAGTATTGTCACAAAAGATTTTCATTGGACCCGATGCACTAGGTATGACACCTAGATCGGATATGAACTCCTTCATCCAGACTCCTTCATTTGCTGCTTCCGAAGCAGCTATGTACTCCGCTTCACATGTAGATCCCGCTACGACGCTTTGTTTAGAACTGCACCAACTGACAGCTCCACCGTTTAATAAAAACGTATCCGGTTTGCGATTTAGAATCGTCCGGATCAGTGTCAAAGCTTGCATCGAACGTAACCATTTACGACGAGCTCTTTGTCACCTCCATAAACGAGAAACATATCCTTCGTCCTTTTCAGGTATTTCAGGATGTTCTTGACCGCTGTCCAGTGATCCACTCCTGGATTACTTTGGTACCTCCCTGCTAAACTAATAGCAAGGCACACATCAGGTCTGGTACACAGCATTGCATACATGATAGAGCCTATGGCTGAAGCATAGGGAACATCTTTCATTTTCTCTCTATCTTCTGCAGTGGTCGGGCATTGAGTCTTACTCAACTTCACACCTTGTAACACAGGCAAGAACCCTTTCTTTGCTTGATCCATTTTGAACTTCTTCAAAACTTTGTCAAGGTATGTGCTTTGTGAAAGTCCAATTAAGCGTCTCGATCTATCTCTATAGATCTTGATGCCCAATATATAAGCAGCTTCACCGAGGTCTTTCATTGAAAAACTCTTATTCAAATATCCTTTTATGCTATCCAGAAATTCTATATCATTTCCAATCAACAATATGTCATCCACATATAATATCAGAAATGCTACAGAGCTCCCACTCACTTTCTTGTAAATACAGGCTTCTCCAAAAGTCTGTATAAAACCATATGCTTTGATCACACTATCAAAACGTTTATTCCAACTCCGAGAGGCTTGCACCAGTCCATAAATGGATCGCTGGAGCTTGCACACTTTGTTAGCTCCCTTTGGATCGACAAAACCTTCTGGTTGCATCATATACAACTCTTCTTCCAGAAATCCATTCAGGAATGCAGTTTTGACATCCATTTGCCAAATTTCATAATCATAAAATGCGGCAATTGCTAACATGATTCGGACAGACTTAAGCATCGCTACGGGTGAGAAGGTCTCATCGTAGTCAATCCCTTGAACTTGTCGAAAACCTTTTGCAACAAGTCGAGCTTTATAGACAGTAACATTACCATCATCGTCAGTCTTCTTCTTGAAGATCCATTTATTCTCGATGGCTTGCCGATCATCAGGGCAAGTCAACCAAAGTCCACACTTTGTTCTCATACATGGATCCCATCTCAGATTTCATGGCCTCAAGCCATTTTGCGGAATCTGGGCTCACCATCGCTTCTTCATAGTTCGTAGGTTCGTCATGGTCTAGCAACATAACCTCCAGAACAGGATTACCGTACCACTCTGGTGCGGATCTTACTCTGGTTGACCTACGAGGTTCAGTAACAACTTGATCTGAAGTTTCATGATCATCATCATTAACTTCCTCACTAATTGGTGTAGACAGGAACCGGTTTCTGTGATGAACTACTTTCCAATAAGGGAGCAGGTATGTTACCTCATCAAGTTCTACTTTCCTCCCACTCACTTCTTTCGAGAGAAACTCCTTCTCTAGAAAGGATCCTTGCCTTCGGATCTGTGTCTTGCCCTCGGATCTGTGATACAAGGTGTACCCAACAGTTTCCTTTGGGTATCCTATGAAGACACATTTCTCCGATTTGGGTTCGAGCTTATCAGGTTGAAGCTTTTTCACATAAGCATCGCAGCCCCAAACTTTAAGAAACGACAACTTTGGTTTCTTGCCAAACCATAGTTCATAAGGTGTCGTCTCCACAGATTTTGACGGTGCCCTATTTAACGTGAATGCGGCCGTCTCTAAAGCATAACCCCAAAATGATAGCGGTAAATCAGTAAGAGACATCATAGATCGCACCATATCCAGTAAAGTATGATTACGACGTTCGGACACCCCATTACGCTGTGGTGTTTCGGGTGGCTTGAGTTGCGAAACTATTCTGCTATGTTTCAAATGTAGACCAAACTCGTAACTCAAATATTCTCCTCCATGATCAGATCGTAGAAACTTTATTTTCTTGTTACGATGATTTTCAACTTCACTCTGAAATTCTTTGAACTTTTCAAATGTTTCAGACTTATGTTTCATTAAGTAGATATACCCATATCTGCTTAAATCATTTGTGAAGGTGGGAAAATAACGATACCCGCCGCGAGCCTCAACATTCATTGGACCACATACATCAGTATGTATGATCTCTAACAAATCAGTTGCTCGCTCCATAGTTCCAGAGAACGGTGTTTTAGTCATCTTGCCCATGAGGCATGGTTCGCAAGTACCAAGTGATTCATAATCAAGTGATTCCAAAAGTCCATCAGTATGGAGTTTCTTCATGCGCTTTATACCAATATGACCCAAACATCAGTGCCACAAATAAGTTTCACTATCATTATCAATTCTGCATCTTTTGGCTTCAACATTATGAATATGTGTATCACTACTGTCGAGATTCATCAAAAATAGACCACTCTTCAAGGGTGCATGACCTTAAAAGATATGACTCATATTAATAGAACATCCATTATTCTCAGATTTAAATGAATAACCGTCTCGCATTAAACAAGATCCAGATGTAATTTTCATGCTCAATGCTGGCACCAAATAACAATTATTTAGGTCTAAAACTAATCCCGAAGGTAGATGTAGAGGTAGCGTGCCGACGGCGATCACATCAACTTTGGAACTATTTCCCACGCGCATCGTCACCTCGTCCTTAGCCAATGTTCGCTTAATTCGTAGTCCCTGTTTCGAGTTGCAAATATTAGCAACAGAACCAGTATCAAATACCCAGGTGCTACTGCGAGCTCTGGTAAGGTACACATCAATAACATGTATATCACATATACCTTTGTTCACCTTGCCATCCTTCTTATCTGCCAAATACTTGGGGCAGTTCCGCTTCCAGTGACCAGTCTGTTTGCAGTAGAAGCACTCAGTCTCAGGCTTAGGTCCAGACTTGGGTTTCTTCTCCTGAGCAGCAACATGTTTGATGTTCTTCTTGAAGTTCCCCTTCTTCTTCCATTTGCCCTTTTTCTTGAAACTGGCGGTCTTATTGAGCATCAACACTTGATGCTCCTTTTTGTTTTCTACCTCCGCAGCCTTTAGCATTGCGAAGAGCTCGGGAATTGTCTTATTCATCCCTTGCATATTATAGTTCATCATGAAGCTCTTGTAGCTTGGTGGCAGTGATTGAAGAACTCTGTCAATGACACTATCAATAGGAAGATTAACTCCCAGTTGAGTCAAGTGATTAAGATACCCAGACATTTTGAGTATATGCTCACTGACAGAACTATTCTCCTCCATCTTGCAGCTATAGAACTTATTGGGGACTTCATATCTCTCAATCCGGGCATTTTCTTGAAATATTAACTTCAACTCCTGGAACATCTCATATGCTCCATGACGTTCAAAACGTCGTTGAAGTCCCGGTTCTAAGCCGTAAAGCATGGCACACTGAACTATCGAGTAGTCATCAGCTTTGCTATGCCAGGTGTTCAGAACATCTAGTGTTGCTCCTGCAGCAGGTTTGGCACTTAGCGGTGCTTCCAGGACGTAATTCTTCTATGCAACAATGAGGATAATCCTCAAGTTACGGACCCAGTCCGTGTAATTGCTACCATCATCTTTCAACTTTGCTTTCTCAAGGAATGCATTAAAATTCAACGGAACAACAGCATGAGCCATCTATCTAGAACAAACATAGACATGCAAAATACTATTAGGTACTAAGTTCATGATAAATTAAAGTTCAATTAATCATATTACTTAAGAACTCCCACTTAGATAGACATCCCTCTAATCATCTAAGTGATCACGTGATCCAAATCAACTAAACCATGTCCGATCATCACGTGAAATGGAGTAGTTTTCAATGGTGAACATCACTATGTTGATCATATCTACTATATGATTCACACTCGACCTTTCGGTCTCAGTATTCCGAGGCCATATCTGCATATGCTAGGCTCGTCAAGTTTAACCTGAGTATTCTGCGTGTGCAAAACTGGCTTGCACCCGTTGTAGATGGACGTAGAGCTTATCACACCCGATCATCACGTGGTGTCTGGGCACGATGAACTTTGGCAACGGTGCATACTCAGGGAGAACACTTTTATCTTGAAATTTAGTGAGAGATCATCTTATAATGCTACCATCAATCAAAGCAAAATAAGATGCATAAAAGATCAACATCACATGAAATCAATATAAGTGATATGATATGGCCATCATCATCTTGTGCTTGTGATCTCCATCTCTGAAGCACCGTCATGATCACCATCGTCACCGGCGCGACACCTTGATCTCCATCGTAGCATCGTTGTCGTCTCGCCAACTATTGCTTCTACGACTATCGCTGCCGCTTAGTGATAAAGTAAAGAAATTACAGGGCGATTGCATTGCATACAATAAAGCGACAACCATATGGCTCCTGCCAGTTGCCGATAACTCAGTTACAAAACATGATCATCTCATACAATAAAATATAGCATCATGTCTTGACCATATCACATCACAACATGCCCTGCAAAAACAAGTTAGACGTCCTCTACTTTGTTGTTGCAAGTTTTACGTGGCTGCTACGGGCTGAGCAAGAACCGTTCTTACCCACGCATCAAAACCACAACGATAGTTCATCAAGTTAGTGTTGTTTTAACCTTCTCAAGGACCGGGCGTAGCCACACTCGGTTCAACTACAGTTGGAGAAACTGACACCCGCCAGCCACCTGTGTGCAAAGCACGTCGGTAGAACCAGTCTCGCGTAAGCGTACGCGTAATGTCGGTCCGGGCTGCTTCATCCAACAATACCGCTGAACCAAAGTATGACATGCTGGTAAGCAGTATGACTTGTATCGCCCACAACTCACTTGTGTTCTACTCATGCATATAACACCAACGCATAAAACCAGGCTCTGATACCACTTTTGGGGCACGTGGTAATTTTAAAATTTTCCTACGCACATGCAAGATCATGGTGATGCATAGCAACGAGAGGGGAGAGTGTGTCCATGTACCCTCGTAGACCGAAAGCGGAAGCGTTAACACAACACGGTTGATGTAGTTGTACGTCTTCACGATCCGACCGATCAAGTACCGAACGCACGGCACCTCCGAGTTCTGCACACGTTCAACTCGATGACGTCCCTCGAACTCCGATCCAGCCGAGCTTTGAGGGAGAGTTCCGCCAGCACAACGGCGTGTTGACGATGTTGATGTTCTACCATTGCAGGGCTTCGCCTAAGCACCGCTATGATATTATCGAGGTGGACTATGGTGGAGAGGGGCACCGCACACGGCTAAAAGATCCAAGAGATCAATTGTTGTGTCTATGGGGTGCCCCTCTCCTTCATATATAAAGGAGGGGAGGAGAGGGCCAACCAAGGGGAGGAGGCACGTCCAAGGGGGGAGTCCAACTCCCACCGGGAGTAGGACTCCTCCTTTTCCTATTTGGAGAGGGAGAGGGAAGGAAGAGGAAGGAGGTAGGAAGGAAAGGGGGGCCGGCCCCCCTCCTAATTCGGATTGGGCTTGGGGGCGCCCCCTCCCTTGCTCCTTTCCCCTCCTTTCCACTAAAGCCCATTAAGGCCCATATACCTCCCGGGGGGTTCCGATAACCTCCCGGTGCTCCGGTATTATCCCGATCTCACCCGGAACCATTCCGGTATTCAAATATAGTCGTCCAATATATCGATCTTTATGTCTCGAACATTTAGAGACTCCTCGTCATGTCCATGATCACATCTGGGACTCCGAACTACCTTCGGTACATCAAAAACCATAAACTCATAATATAACCGTCATCGAACTTTAAGCGTGCGGACCCTACGGGTTCGAGAACTATGTAGACATGACCGAGACACGTCTCCGGTCAATAACCAATAGCGGAACCTGGATGCTCATATTGGCTCCTACATATTCTACGAAGATCTTTATCGGTCAAACCGCATAACAACATATGTTGTTCCTTTTGTCATCGGTATGTTACTTGCCCGAGGTCCGATCGTCGGTATCTCAATACCTAGTTCAATCTCGTTACCGGCAAGTCTCTTTACTCATTCCGTAACACATCATCCCGCAACTAACTCATTAGTTGCAATGCTTGCAAGGCTTAAGTGATGTGTATTACCGAGTGGGCCCAGGGATACCTCTCCGACAATCGGAGTGACAAATCTTAATCTCGAAATACGCCAACCCAACAAGTCCCTTCAAAGATACCTGTAGAGCACCTTTATAATCACCCAGTTACGGTGTGAAGTTTGGTAGCACATAAAGTGTTCCTCCGGTAAATGGGAGTTACATAATCTCATAGTCATGGGAACATGTATAAGTCATGAAGAAAGCAATAGCAACAAACTAAACGATCAAGTGCTAAGCTAACGGAATGGGTCAAGTCAATCACATCATTCTCCTAATGATGTGATCTCGTTAATCAAATGACAACTCTTTGTCTATGGCTAGGAAACATAACCATCTTTGATCAACAAGCTAGTCAAGTAGAGGCATACTAGTGACACTCTGTTTGTCTATGTATTCACACATGTATCATGTTTCCGGTTAATACAATTCTAGCATGAATAATAAACATTTATCATGATATAAGGAAATAAATAATAACTTTATTATTGCCTCTAGGGCATATTTCCTTCAAGGAGAGGGGAGGGGCGTGTAACACCCATGATGCGGCTATATCTCCCACGTGTTGGGGCACGACTTAGAGGCATAGCCGCATGGTAGGTTTGTCGCAAGAGGGGTAATCTTCACACAATCCCATGTACTGAATAAGAAAGGGGTAAAGAGTTGGCTTACAATCGCCACTTCACACAAATACAAGTTAAACATACATCATCCGGAATACAATCAAGGTTCGACTACGGAACCAAATAAAAGAAGAAAACCCCAATTTCTAGATCCCCGATCGTCCCAACTGGGCTCCACTACTGATCAAAAGGAAACAAAACAACACAACGAACACGATCTTCATCGAGCTCCCACTTGAGCTGGATTGCGTCACCTGCACTGGTATCATCGGCACCTGCAACTGTTTGGAAGTATCTGTGAGTCACGAGGACTCAGCAATCTCACACCCGCGAGATCAAGACTATTTAAGCTTATGGGTAGGAAAAGGGTAGTGAGGTGGAGCTGCAGCAAGCACTAGCATATATGGTGGCTAACATACGCAAATAAGAGCGAGACGAGAAGCAATGCAACGGTCGTGAACTAGAAGTGATCAAGCAGTGATCCTGAAAGCTACTTACGCACAAGCATAACACCAAAACCGTGTTCACTTCCCGGATTCCGCTGGAAAGAGACCATCACGGCTACACACACGGTTGATGCATTTTAATTAAGTTAAGTGTCAAGTTTTCTACAACCAGACATTAACAAATTCCCATCTGCCCATAATCGCAGGCACGGCTTTTGAAAGATCAAACCCTGCAGGGGTGTCCCAACTTAGCCCATCACAAGCTCTCACAATCAACGAAGGATATTCCTTCTCCCAGTAAGACCCGATCAGACTCGGAATCCCGGTTACAAGACATTTCGACAATGGTAAAACAAGACCAGCAAAGCCGCTCGAATGTGCCGACAAATCCCGATAGGAGCTGCACATATCTCGTTCTCAGGGCACACCGGATTGTCCAAGATTCCACTAGGCCAACCCAGAGTTGCCCCTGGTGGCCACTGGCTGCTGACAGGTTGGACCAACACTCAGAGGAGCACTGGCCCGGGGGTTTAAAATAAAGATGACCCTCGGGCTCCGGAAACCTGAGGGAAAAAGTCTTAGGTGGCAAATGGTAAAACCAAGGTTGGGCCTTGCTGGAGGAGTTTTATTCAAGGCGAACTGTCAAGGGGTTCCCATAACACCCAACCGTGTAAGGAACACAAAATCAAGGAACATAACACCGGTATGACGGAAACTAGAGCGGCAAGAGTGGAACAAAACACCAGGCATAAGGCTGAGCCTTCCACCCTTTACCAAGTATATAGATGCATTAAAGTAAACAGGATATAATAATGATATCCCGACAATATCCATGTTCCAACATGGAACAAACTTCATCTTCACCTGCAACTAGCAATGCTATAAGAGGGGCTGAGCAAAGCAGTAACATAGCCAAACAACGGTTTGCTAGGTAAGGTAGGTTAGAGGCTTGACATGGCAATATGGGAGGCATGATATAGCAAGTGGTAGGTATCGCGGCATAGCAATAGAGCGAACAACTAAGCAAGCAAAGATAGAAGTGATTTCGAGGGTATGGTCATCTTGCCTGAAATCCCGCAAGGAAGAAGAACGAGTCCATGAAGAAGACAAACGGGCGTAGTCGAACGGATCCTCACAACTCTGGAACAAAACCGAAGCTAACGAGAGAAGCAACCCGGAAAGAAGCAGGCAACATAGTAAACAACCATCACATAAACATGGCATGATGCACAACCAAGTATGATGCATGTCCGGTTTAAAGAGGCATGGCATGGCAAAATGCACAAGCAACACTACAAGTTAAGTGGAGCTCAATATGCAACGAGTTGCATATTGACAAAACACCACACGACTTATTTAGTTCTCTCTCGTTTAGGTACCCAACAATATTAAATGTTGTTAAACATGGCAAGAGGTGAAGCATACGAAAAACTACCTATCTAGGCAAGTTTAAATGAGGCCAGAACAACAAACAACAAGTCCGGAAAAATCCTCATGTGCATAGTTTAGGTTTGGTACTGTTATGCCCTAAACCATATTTTAGAGTGGTTAAACACCCAAAGTAAAGCCACCATGTTAAACTAGGCATTTTTCTACCCCATTTACATATAAAGATTATTTAAAACCGAGCTACGGTTATTAAGTTATGAAATAAATCATTTTAGCATGGCATATGGGCAAAATATAAGCAAACATCATTTTAAACATTTTAAACATGCATGAAAGTTGGATATTATGAAACTATACAAGATTCTAAGCATTTTTCATATATAAATCATTTTAAACCGGTGCACGGTTCATGAGTTATTATATGCATGAAGTATAGGGTCCAATCTGTAAATATGCAGTGTACTGGTTAAATAGGAAATTCGCTGAAAGAAAAAAAAACAGAAATGGGCCGAATCTGGGACAAGCCCGACAATGAGAGAAAAAAAGGAGGGCGATGGAGCTGGCCTCACCATGGGCCTTGACCCGTTCAGTGGAAGAGAGGCCGGCAAGGGAGGCGCTGGGCCGGATCTGGCAACAGGGGAAGCGACCCAGGCGCGTAGGAGGCAGGCCGTCTCAGCGCTGATCGCTGGGCCTTGAGGAGGGGCGCGGTCCATGTGCGGTCAACGCACGGGACAACGAGACGCTGCTGCTCTTGTTATTGAAAGACAGGAACAGCAGCACCATGGCGATGGAGAAGATGACCGCAGGAGGGGTCCTGGCGGCAGGGTCGGCGAGAACCGGCCAGAACGATGCGGATTCGGTGGCTAGGCGGTGAAGCAGAGGAGATCCGGTCCAAATTGGGGCTAAGGCGCGAGCTTGACGGGCGGCTTGGTCCATGGCGGCAGTGGTGGTCTTGCAGGGAGGCCTCGGGCGCCATGGCGGCGGAAGGAGGCGACTTCGTCACGGCTCGTCGGATCTTGCCGGAGACGGGGCGAAACCAAGGTCGAGGAGGCGCAGAACCACTCGATCCGGTGGCGAGGCGAGCTTCATCGGGCGTCCATGGCAGGGCCTTGGTTCCCCTGGTACAGAGATGAAGAAAGAGTTGAGAGAGAGGAGGAGCAGAGAAGTGAAGGAAAACGGGAAGGAGAGGAAGAGAAGGGGAGCGACGCGGGGCTGGTCCTGCTGGTGTAGCTCCGGCGGGACAAAGGGTGGTGATGGGACTCCGGCATGGAGCTGCTGCTACACAGGTTCGAGCAGGGAGAGGGCGACGGCTTGGTAGTTGAGGTCACTGGTGGTGGCTGGTTGGCCCAGTGAGGAATCGAGGGAGATGGAGGGAAGATCCCAAGGGGAACTCGGTGGAGTGGCGGCGCTGAAAAGGAAGGATGGGATAGCTCCCTAGGATCTAGGGTTGGACGATATAAATACAGATAAATTTAGGTCAGGGGCTACCTCGTCCCTCCGATCGCAATCGGACGGTTGAGAAAATAGGTAGGGAGACCAAAAAAATAAAACGGTGATGTTTTAATAGACGTTTGGGGATGATCCGGATCCAACGGTGACGACTGTCCAGGTCGGGTCCGGGACAGCTTTCGGACGCGCGCGCGAGGAGGTCCGCGGCTGACGAGAGAGATTAGGTTGGGTGGCTAGGCTAGTGGGAATTGTGTAGAGGGGTTGGGCTGAGAGGAGAGGAAAGAAGGCAGCCCGGCCAACCGTTTCCGGAGACCGAAAACGTCGACGTTTGACCGGCTATACTGCCGCTATATTTATTCGTTGGGCATCAAACGGACTCCGAATGCGATGAAACTTGGCAGGCGGCCTACTGACAACATAACAACACCGCATGCCAACTTTCAACCATTCCGAGAACATTTTCTCAGCCACTTATAAAACACTATTTCGGACATGCCGCGGGCGCGTGCAAGTGTGTCTGGGCTCAGAACGGACAACAGAAGGAACTGGAGAAACCCGGGACAGATGCAAGTTTTGAAAACATGATGATGCAATGCACATGATGACATGATAAGATGCAGCACGCAAGCAAATGACATGGCAACATCGGTGAATAACTGGGAACACACCTCGCGCAACGGTCTCGGGGCGTCACATACACTCCACCACTACAAGAGGATCTCGTCACGAGATCTAGAATGGCACCGGAGAGAAGTAAAAGAGGAAGAGAGGAGGTAAAACTAAGTTGCTTCTTTGACAAATGAGTGAGAGCAAAGAACCTTGTGAGGTTGAACAAATTTAAAGAAAGAATACGACAAAGATGAACAAAGTTGAAAACACTCTGTTAGAAAAGAGGAACAAGGAACCTTGCGAGAACCTTGTAGGTTGAAAGACAAAAGAAAAGGGTTGCAATGTACAAGAAGTACAAGCAAGCACCGGTAGAAACGAGATGCACAAGGAATGATAAGGATCAAATACGACAACACTCCGGTTGGAAATGGAAGGCAAAGAATATGAACTTGACAAGATGAGAGTATGCTTGATGAAATCAACAACACACTGCCTCCGAAACTATTGAAAGAATGGCACAAGTGGTAAGAAAGATTTCAGACAGCACTCCGGTTAAGAAGGGAGGTAGAACTTGATAAGATGAGGGAACTTGAATGAAGTACCCGACACTCCGGTTGAATGGATAGACAAAGGAAAGAGCATGATCTTGGCAAAACAAGATGATAGGACGAAGAGAGCAACATCACCATGCCTCCAGAACACATGAATGGAAAACTAGATGGTTGGAAAGAAAAGAACGGAGGAGAAGAAAGACAACTCTCGCAAATAAAATTGAAAGAGCATGCTTACGAAGAAATGGTTGAACGGAGTTGTTGGATTATCAACAACGAAAGCATAAGCTTGATGTGGGCTAATGGAAAACATCTCAAAAACTTGAGGTGAAATCCTGCCACAAACGGAAAACAATTGCTTGCTTTAGATCGACGAGGAGATGAAAAACTTCTTCTGCCAAGAGGATAGGAGAAAACTTGGATCATTGATAAGCACGACAATAGCAACATTCCTTAGGGAAGGCTTTAGGTGAAACATGACAGAAGATAACTCCAACGAAGATATTGGTGGATTACAATATCTCAATCTTGACAACATGGGAATCATGAAACACAAACTCAATTTGTCAAGAGTGACATAACACCACCTCAAAAGATAAGATAGGAAGAACTGCACTTAGAAATGCAAGATGGAGAATGTTTGAACTCCTCAAAACAAGACATGTGTTGAACACCATGTTTATTTGAGAGTATAGTTTGGCGGAACTTAACTTCGAGAGGAATCTTGAGGGCAATTGAAGAATGAAAGGAATCATTGACGAACCACCATGTTGAGCCTCCATGAAGAACTCCGGTAATAAAAGAATGACAGAAAGAAATAGAAGTTGAAAACACAAGGTGAAACCTTGCAATGATTTAGATGGAGCTTCGCGATGACATAACCGAGAAAAACTTGGAACTCCGGAAAGAAAGATGAACAAGTGAAATCAAGAATTTTGATGAACCTCCGGAATAAGGAATTAATCACTTGGATTAAACAAGAGTAAGAATTACATTATGCGTACCCTTCACCAATTTAAATTGATGACAAGTAACGGATTTAGCATACTACTTATTCTCGTAGAAAGGATTAAGATAGATATTACGCAAACTTGAAAAGGTCTTCAACGAACCAACGATAGGATTGAAACAACGAATAAATTGATATGATAACGAAGGAAAAGAAATCTTGAATGAACCACCGTAAGAACTGAAAAACGAACGAAGTAAAGGGATGAATCACTGGTAAGAATTAGCAAATGAACGAAGATACATGAGAGAGTTTAGATATAAGAGAACAAAGAGATCATGAACTAATTAGAGGATATTTGATCGATGCACCGGTAATATTTGGAGAAACGAGAGCTGAAAGCTGGAATGAATTATTCTTAGATGATGTGCTCCGTAGAAACAAACTGAAAAGACTCCTGAATTTCTCTGGATGGGTGAAAAGAATTGTCACAATCGAAAACAATTATGAGAGGATGGCATCAAGCTAGAACCATGAATCTTGAAGAGAATGGAGCAAGATTGAGAGAAAAATATATTCTTCAGTCTTCAAAATCGGAGAATGACGATGAGAAACACCACCATGAATTGTTGAGATACTCCGGGAGAATGAGAAGCGAAGAGTTTGAGCCAACAATGAAAAGAATTTGACAGATCTTGGAGAAAGACATTTGAATGATGATACTCATTCTTACATCAAACTTTGAAAAGAATTTGAGAGTAACTCCGGGAAGATTAGAAGAGTTAGGTAAGATCCTGGGAAAAGACCTGTGGGTTAGGGCCCACTCAAAAGAAACACCATTGAAAAGATTGCTTGAGAAGAGAGATTACACCGGATGAATTAAATGGCTCAAAAGAGATAACATCCTCGGAAGAGCTTGAACGAATGCAGAGTGGAAACACGAATCTTCTGAGATATCTTCAGCACTCCGGAACAATTGAATAGCGAGAAGTGGATGATTAAGAGGTGCACCGGCATGAGAAAACATTTGAAACAAGGAAAGGAATGTGATCAACACAGAAAGCTTGAATTGAATCCACCGGAGAAGAAAGAGAACGAATAATGATGAACTTGAAGCTCCGTTAGCATCTTCCTGAGAATCACCGGATAAAAAACATTGATTGAAAAGAATGAAGAGAATTCACATCCATAAGATGGATACTTGATTAAGACATCTGACTCCTTGAAGGAAAAGGGTGGGATGGCGGGAAAACAAAGGCAACTTGGGGACAGATGAAACGAACAACATTGGAAAAAAAACGAGAGGTGATCTTGCGGATGTTGAAATGATCGGGTCCACTTGAAGAGAAACACGCCGGTTGAAAAGGATTGACATGACAATCTCGATTATCATGAAGGATTTGTATTCACATAGGAGTATGAGAACACCGCTTAGGGAAGGTATGGAATCAACACTTGACATTGAAGCAACTCGAATACCACAACTCAAAACAAAACAAAGATTGGCTTGCAGAATAAGCCGAAAACAAACATATGATAGATCCCATATCGTATCATGTGTCTGTTGGAAAGATATCCTACGAGATACTTGAATTCCCACTTATAAACTCCCGAAACTTTCTAGTTATGCAATCAGGTGTTGGGGATACAGGGGAAGCATAATATCTCACCCAAACTAACAAATCCTACATACAGTTGTATCCATCCTTCAACACATAACCAAGAAACCTTCGGAAATCATTTACCTCAACCTTTGAAAAGCATCCGTTATACGAGTTATGGCAATACTCCCGAACTCCCGCCCCAGTACTGGGTGGCGTCGAGGTTATCTCACCAACAACTGCATAAAAGATATTTTCGATGTCGGCGAACTCAGGTATTCCAGAACTGCAACGATAAAATTGTGACGACAACACCTCGGATCTCAACTCCCCGGGACATTGCCACAACCCCTAAATGTCAGGAGGCACCAATAACAATGTTCTCATCACAAAACCATCGGAACGATTCCAAGATACCCGCGTGATCCTAAAAAAAATCGTGAAATTTGAGGAGGGAAGAGTCAAAACTCTACGTCAGGAGGCCTCACCAGAGCGACGAAGGGACTGAGGAGTAAAAAGAATCCTACTCTCCGATATATATAATCCTAAGACTCAAAACATTCTGTTCTAGACTCAACAACGTCAGCGATTCGATCAAGCAGGGGGCTCCTAAGTCGTGGATGACTCTGATACCAACTTGTAACACCCACGATGCGGCTATATCTCCCACGTGTCGGGGCACGACTTAGAGGCATAGCCGCATGGTAGGTTTGTCGCAAGAGGGGTAATCTTCACACAATCCCATGTACTGAATAAGAAAGGGGTAAAGAGTTGGCTTACAATCGCCACTTCACACAAATACAAGTTAAACATACATCATCCAGAATACAATCAAGGTCCGACTACGGAACCAAATAAAAGAAGAAAACCCCAATTGCTATATCCCCGATCGTCCCAACTGGGCTCCACTACTGATTAAAAGGAAACGAAACAACACAATGAACACGATCTTCATCGAGCTCCCACTTGAGCCGGTTTGCGTCACCTGCACTGGTATCATCAGCACCTGCAACTGTTTAAAGTATCTGTGAGTCACGAGGACTCATCAATCTCACACCCGCGAGATCAAGACTATTTAAGCTTACGGGTAGGAAAAGGGTAGTGAGGTGGAGCTGCAGCAAGCATTAGCATATATGGTGGCTAACATACGCAAATAAGAGTGATAAGAGAAGCAATGCAATGGTCGTGAACTAGAAGTGATCAAGAAGTGATCCTAAAATCTACTTATGCACAAGCATAACACCAGAACCATGTTCACTTCCCGGACTCCGCCGCAAAGAGACCATCACGGCTACACACGCGGTTGATGCATTTTAATTAAGTTAAGTGTCAAGTTTTCTACAACCGGACATTAACAAATTCCCATCTGTCCATAACCGCGAGCACGGCTTTCGAAAGATCAAACCCTGCAGGGGTGTCCCAACTTAGCCCATCACAAGCTCTCACGGTCAACGAAGGATATTCCTTCTCCCATAAAGACCCGATCAGACTCGGAATCCCGGTTACAAGACATTTCGACAATGGTAAAACAAGACCAGCAAAGCCGCCCGAATGTGCCGACAAATCCCAATAGGAGCTGCACATATCTCGTTCTCAGGGCACACCGGATTGCCCAAGATTCCGGTAGGCCAACCCAGAGTTGCCCCTGGTGGCCACCGGCTGCTGACAGGTTGGACCAACACTCAGAGGAGCACTGGTCCGGGGGTTTAAAATAAAGATGACCCTCGGGCTCCGGAAACCCGAGGGAAAAAGTCTTAGGTGGCAAATGGTAAAACCAAGGTTGCGCCTTGCTGGAGGAGTTTTATTCAAGGCGAACTGTCAAGGGGTTCCCATAACACCCAACCGTGTAAGGAACGCAAAATCAAGAAACATAACACCGGTATGATGGAAACTAGAGCGGCAAGAGTGGAACAAAACACCAGGCATAAGGCCGAGCCTTCCACCCTTTACCAAGTATATAGATGCATTAAAGTAAACAAGATATAATAATGATATCCCAACAATATCCATGTTCCAACATGGAACAAACTTCATCTTCACCTGCAACTAGCAACGCTATAAGAGGGGCTGAGCAAAGCGGTAACATAGCCAAACAACGGTTTGCTAGGTAAGGTGGGTTAGAGGCTTGACATGGCAATATGGGAGGCATGATATAGCAAGTGGTAGGTATCGCGGCATAGCAATAGAGCGAACAACTAAGCAAGCAAAGATAGAAGTGATTTCGAGGGTATGGTCATCTTGCCTGAAATCCCGCAAGGAAGAAGAACGAGTCCATGAAGAAGACAAACGGGTGTAGTCGAACGGATCCTCAGAACTCCGGAACAAAACCGAAGCTAACGAGAGAAGCAACCCGGAAAGAAGCAGGCAACATAGTAAACAACCATCACATAAACATGGCATGATGCACAACCAAGCATGATGCATGTCCGGTTTAAAGAGGCATGGCATGGCAAAATGCACAAGCAACACTACAAGTTAAGTGAAGCTCAATATGCAACGAGTTGCATATTGACAAAACACCACATGACTTATTTAGTTCTCTCTCGTTTAGGTACCCAACAATATTAAATGTTGTTAAACATGGCAAGAGGTGAAGCATACGAAAAACTACCTATCTAGGCAAGTTTAAATGAAGCCGGAACAACAAACAACAAGTCCGGAAAAATCCTCATGTGCGTAGTTTAGGTTTGGTACTGTTCTGCCATAAACCATATTTTAGAGTGGTTAAACACGCAAAGTAAAGCCACCATGTTAAACTAGGCATTTTAACCCCATTTACATATAAAGATTATTTAAAACCGAGCTACGATTATTAAGTTATGAAATAAATCATTTTAGCATGCCATATGGGCAAAATATAAGCAAACATCATTTTAAACATTTTAAACATGCATGAAAGTTGGATATTATGAAACTAGACAAGATTCTAAGCATTTTTCATATATAAATCATTTTAAACCGGTGCACGGTTCATGAGTTATTATATGCATGAAGTATAGGGTCCAATCTGTAAATATGCAGTGCACTGGTTAAATAGGAAATTCGCTGAAAGAAAAAAAAAAAACGGGCCAAATCTGGGACAAGCCCGACAATGAGAGAAAAAAAGGAGGGCGTTGGAGCTGGCCTCACCATGGGCCTTGGCCCGTTCAGTGGAAGAGAGGCCGGCAAGGGAGGCGCTGGGCCGGATCTGGCAACGGGGGAAGCGACCCAGGCGCGTAGGAGGCAGGCCGTCTCAGCGCTGCTCACTGGGCCTTGAGGAGGGGCGCGGTCCATGTGCGGTCAACGCACGGGACGACGAGATGATGCTGCTCTCGTTACTGAAAGACAGGAACAGCAGCACCATGGCGATGAAGAAGATGACGGCAGGAAGGGTCCTGGCGGCGGGGTCGGCGGGAACCGGCCGGAACGGCGCGGATTCGGTGGCTAGGCGGCGGAGCAGAGGAGATCCGGTCCAAATCGGGGCCGAGGCACGAGCTTGACAGGCGGCTTGGTCCATGGCGGCGGAAGGAGGCGGCTTCGTCATGGCTCGTCGGATCTTGCCGGAGACGGGGCGAAACCGAGGTCGAGGAGGCGCAGAACCACTCGATCCGGTGGCGAGGCGAGCTTCGTCGGGCGTCCATGGCAGGGCCTTGGTTCCCCCGGTACAGAGACGGAGAGAGAGTTGAGAAAGAGGAGGAGTAGAGAAGTGAAGGAAAACGGGAAGGAGAGGAAGAGAAGGGGAGCGGTGCGGGGCTGGTCCTGCTGGTGTTGCTCCGGCGGGACAAAGGGTGGTGATGGGACTCCGGCATGGAGCTGCTGCTGCACAGGTTCGAGCAGGGAGAGGGCGACGGCTTGGCAGTTCAGGTCACTAGTGGTGGCTGGTTGGCCCGGTGAGGAAATCGAGGGAGATGGAGGGAAGATCCCGAGGGGAACTCGGTGGAGTGGCGGCGCCGAAAAGGAAGGATGGGACAGCTCCCTAGGATCTAGGGTTGGATGATATAAATACAGATGAATTCAGGTCAGGGGCTACCTCGTCTCTCCGATCGCAATCGGACGGTTGAGAAAAAATAGGTAGGGAGACCAAAAAATAAAACGGTGATGTTTTATAGACGTTCGGGGATGATCCGGATCCAAGTGTGACGACTGTCCGGGTTGGGTCCGGGACAGCTTTCAGACGCACGCGCGAGGAGGTCCGCGGGCTGAAAAGAGAGCTTAGGTTGGGCCTGGCGGTAGGTAGCGGACTGTGTAGAGGGGCTTGGGAGAGGAAAGAAGGCAGCCCGACAACCGTTTCCGGAAACCGAAAACGTCCGACGTTTGACCGGCTATACTGCCGCTATATTTATTCGTTGCGGCATCAAACGGACTCCGAATGCGATGAAACTTGGCACGCGGCCTACTGACAACATAACAACACCACATGCCAACTTTCAACCCATTCCGAGAACATTTTATGGCACTTGTAAAACACTATTTCGGACATGCCGCGGGCACGTGCAAGTGTGTCTGGGCTCGGAACGGACAACGAAAGGATCTGGGAGACCGGGACAGATGCAAGTTTTGAAAACATAATGATGCAATGCACATGATGACATGATAAGATGCAACACGCAAGCAAATGACGGCAACGTCGGTGAATAATTGGAAGACACCTGGCGCAACGGTCTCGGGGCGTTATAAGGCGCCACAAGGGGAGGAAGGACTCCTCCCCCTTGCGCCCGCCCTAGGAGGAGGAGGAGTCCTCCCCTTGAAATTCGGCCTCCCCAAGGCCTCCAAAAAGGCTAAGGGGCAACTCCTTTATTATTGGGCCCTAGGGCCTTAGCCTGTTCATTAAATATATTCTGAAATCCTTCTAATAAATATTAGAACCTTTTAGTATTTATTTAATGTCTCCACAAATATTTTCCATCTATATATTAATTCTCAGTATTACCCCGTAATCCCCGAAACTCTTTCGGTAACCTCAAAATGCTTCTGGTTTCTCTCAAAACTATTTCTTATATTCCCAAAACTATTTCGAGAACATTTTCTCATAACTCTCACTCCACTAACACCCAAAAGACCGTGATTCCCTTAAGCGTGAATAATCAATAACGGAATCATGAACATCCATATTGACCCATGTGAATACACAAATGATATTCGAGTGAACCTTTGGTTATCATATGCTATTCTCTTTGCTTCATGATATTTCACAAAACCCAAGGTGAGCTATATCGGTACTGGCCTGAGTCACTGTCATGCTCATTATGGTCTCCTTGTTTCTAATTTTGTTCTTCTTTATCGTTTACATGTTCCAGCATCCATGAGACTTAGTTACGTGTGTATGGCCAGACGATGATGAATGCCGTCACACCGAGAGGGCCCTAAGAATATCTCTCCATCAACGGGGGAGCAAATCTACTCTTGAGTTACCTAACCATTGTCACACTTTTCGATGAACCTGAAAGTTGTCTTATGATCACCGTTTTACCGATGACGTTTGAGCAACCCAAAGTCTATCGTCTCGTATGAAGTGGCTACGATACTTTCATGGTCTAAGGAACAAAAGCATATATTAACTCCCCCTGTTATATCTACAGACTTGTGACGATTACATCTATACCAATATAAAATCTATACCAATATAAAAAGACCCAAAGGGGCAGATCCAAACCATCTCGACCGTCAAATCATGTTATCTAGCGGTTCAAATCGCTCCAATGTTGAGCACCAGACATGTTTAATGCTCTAATTACCCATCTCTGCCATTGGTTATAAACACATTTTGACTCAAACGCTATCCCATGAAGTCTGCCATGTAATTAATATCCTACCATTCCCGTGAAAAAAGTAATTGATATCTTACCAAATACCAAAGTGCAACAGATATATCTTACCTAATATAACGTGCAACTAATATCCTACCTAATATAAACGTGCATTGCACGTACATTATTACTAGTCTCAAAAGTATAACAAACAAGTTGGGTAAATTCAATACGATCGTTCTACCAACATCATACTCTCAATGTTGTTTGTCATCCTTGTCACACTTAACCAAATACCCATGATCAGGAAAACATGATAATCACACAACACTTGAGCTAGTCCTCGATCAATACTAGGAATCAAATTTTACCGTTTATTATTCTACACGTGCTTATGAGTTTTCCTTCGAATCACATATTCGAAAATCTTATCAGTTATAGCATAGAATATAAACTCTTAATGATAAATATGAAAATAAATAATATAAAAATTATTGCCTCTAGGGCATATTTCCAACAAAGTTGCTAGTGATCTTTCGCATCGCTTTGAACAAGGCAACATGGCTTAACGGTTTATGCGTATGAACCCTAAACACAACAATCCATCGAGTCTCCTCAAGCAGCCTATCAATCTCTCCTGATAGATCCAGCTCATCTTCCTCCTCCCCATGGAGGTTCAATCCCTCGAACCTATCTTTTAGTGTTGCGGCGTTTTGGAGATCATACTGACCACCGGCCTAGATTGGTCGGATTCCGCCATGCAAGTTCTTGACAAGGACGAAACCAACGAGGATCACGTCAAATCGATCCGTGGGATCTCATTACATGAGCATTGGTTAACCTTGCGGGTAGATGTGGACCCCTATGGTGCGCCGCCGGGGACGTAGGGAACCCTAGCCGAGACCTAGGGGAAAAGATCCGATCACCTATGCCTATGTATTATTATGATTGCAACGCTGAAGGAATACGTTACTTTCCCATAACAAAACGCGACGTAGGAATCCCCACATGACTACACGTAGATCAGGTTCAATTTCCCGACCGACATTTGCGAGTTAAAACATCTTCAAATCCGACACTGCATCTACTCCTATAACCGCTCATGATGCCACTGTTGGGAAATGTAGTAAAAAAATCCACCCGACGATCAAGATCCCAGAAACACTATGAAGATGCATTAGAGGTTTAGATCAGATCGTTACCAACTTCGAGTTGCAGCCGAAGAAGAGTTGGTGTGGATCATTGATGATTTCGCTCGAACCGTTCATGAAAGACCCCTCGAACTGAAGACCAAAAGCATGGCCTCTCTACGGATTGCAGGCGTACATGCATGCTTCATGATCCGGCAACACTTCACTGTCCAGAGCTAATCGTCACCCGAGAATTAGAGGGAGAATAAGAGAACCACACAAGACTTCTCTACTATTAGGATTAGAGAGACCTAGGTCTGGTTCTAATTTAGATCTAACTCTAAATCATAATGGAACCTGATAACCAGAGGAGGCTCCAAAACATGTGTATTTCAAAGGGCCAAAACCTCTGTATATATAGGTGTAAGGAGTGGGGAGGGGCGCCACAAGGGAAGGAAGGACTCCTCCCCCTTGCGCCCGCCCTAGGAGGAGGAGTCCTCCCCTTGAAATTTGGCCTCCCCAGGCCTCCAAAAAGGCTAAGGGGCAACTCCCCCAATAACTCTCCACTACTAGGTCTTTTAGTATTTTTTAGCTCGTTCATGAAATATATTCTAAAAGCCTTCTAATAAATATTAGAACCTTTTAGCATTTATTTAATGTCTCCACAAATATTTTCCATCTATATATTAATTCTCAGTATTACCCCGTAATCCCCGAAACTCTTTCGGTAACCTCAAAACGCTTCTGGTTTCTCTCAAAACTATTTCTTATATTCCCAAAACTATTTCGAGAACATTTTCTCATAACTCTCACTCCACTAACACCCAAAAGGCCGTGATTCCCTTAAGCGTGTGACCCTGTAAGTTTGGTAAAACGTAAACATGACCGAAACAACCTTTCGTTCAATGATCAATAACGGAATCATGAACATCCATATTGACCCATGTGAATACATGAATTATATTCAAGTGAACCTTTGGTTATCATATGCTATTCCCTTTGCTTCATGATATTCCACAAAACCCAAGGTGAGCTATATCGGTACTGGCCTGAGTCACTGTCATGCTCATTATGGTCTCCTTGTTTCTAATTTTGTTCTTCTTTATCGTTTACATGTTCCAGCATCCATGAGACTTAGTTACGTGTGTATGGCCAGACGATGATGAATGCCGTCACACCGAGAGGGCCCTAAGAATATCTCTCCATCAACGGGGGAGCAAATCTACTCTTGAGTTACCTAACCATTGTCACACTTTTCGATGAACCTGAAAGTTGTCTTATGATCACCGTTTTACCGATGACGTTTGAGCAACCCAAAGTCTATCGTCTCGTATGAAGTGGCTACGATACTTTCATGGTCTAAGGAACAAAAGCATATATTAACTCCCCCTGTTATATCTACAGACTTGTGACGATTACATCTATACCAATATAAAATCTATACCAATATAGAAAGACCCAAAGGGGCAGATCGAAACCATCTCGACCGTCAAATCATGTTATCTAGCGGTTCAAATCGCTCCAATGTTGAGCACCAAACATGTTTAATGCTCTAATTACCCATCACTGCCATTGGTTATAAACACATTTTGACTCAAACGCTATCCCATGAAGTCTGCCATGTAATTAATATCCTACCATTCCCGTGAAAAAAGTAATTGATATCTTATCAAATACCAAAGTGCAACAGATATATCTTACCTAATATAACGTGCAACTAATATCCTACCTAATATAAACATGCATTGCACGTACATTATTACTAGTCTCAAAAGTATAACAAACAAGTTGGGTAAATTCAATACGATCGTTCTACCAACATCATACTCTCAATGTTGTTTGTCATCCTTGTCACACTTAACCAAATACCCATGATCAGGAAAACATGATAATCACACAACACTTGAGCTAGTCCTCGATCAATACTAGGAATCAAATTTTACCGTTTATTATTCTACACGTGCTTATGAGTTTTCCTTCGAATCACATATTCGAAAATCTTATCAGTTATAGCATAGAATATAAACTCTTAATGATAAATATGAAAATAAATAATATAAAAATTATTGCCTCTAGGGCATATTTCCAACAAAGTTGCTAGTGATCTTTCGCATCGCTTTGAACAAGGCAACATGGCTTAACGTTTTATGCGTATGAACCCTAAACACAACAATCCATCGAGTCTCCTCAAGCAGCCCATCAATCTCTCCTGATAGATCCAGCTCATCTTCCTCCTCCCCATGAAGGTTCATTCCCTCGAACCTATCTTTCAGTGTTGCGGCGTTTTGGCGATCATACTGACCACCGGCTTAGATTGGTCGGATTCCGCCATGCAAGTTCTTGACAAGGACGGAACCAACGAGGATCACGTCAAATCGATCCGTGGGATCTCATTACATGAGCATTGGTTAACCTTGCGGGTAGATGTGGACCCCTATGGTGCGCCGCCGGGGACGTAGGGAACCCTAGCCGAGACCTGGGGGAAAAGATCCGATCACCTATGCCTGTGTATTATTATGATTGCAACGCTGAAGGAATACATTACTTTCCCCTAGCAAAACGCGTCGTAGGAATCCCCACATGACTACACGTAGATCAGGTTCAATTTCCCGACCGACATTTGCAAGTTCAAACATCTTCAAATCCGACGCTGCACAGCAGACCACGCGGTCAAAGCCGACGGCCGGGATCACTCGAGTGACGCGGCCGAGTCCTCCAACTCACGCGAGCCAGCACGCACGCGGCCGCTTTTACCCCGATCGGGAGATCCGGGGCAGATCGACCCAGGCACGCACAAACAGCACGAGCCCAGCCGGCCACAATAACCCACGCCCGCCGCACCACCCCCTCCCCTCGGTCCTCCTCGCCTCCATCCAGTCCAGATCGCGGAACCTTTTTCCTTAGAGCAACGCCCCCCCACCCCCCTTGTCCTGCGGCGAGAGCGCGGCGCGGGCGCGTGCGTAGGCACCCAGATCTGGTGCGGCGGTCGCCGGAGATGGCGTGCATCAAGAGCGCGCAGCGCGCGGCGCTGACGGCGCTCGCGCCGGAGGCGCCCTACCTCGCCGCCGGCACCATGAGCGGCGCCGTCGACATGCAATTCTCCGCGTCGGCCAACATCGAGATCTTCAGCCTCGACTTCCAGTCCGACTCCCCCGACCTGCCCCTCCTCGCCGCGGCCCCCTCCCCCGACCGCTTCAACCGCCTCTGCTGGTCCCGCCCGGGCGCCGCCGACGGCGACTCCTTCTCCCTCGGCCTCCTCGCCGGCGGCCTCAGCGACGGCTCCGTCGCCGTCTGGAACCCGCTCAGCATGATCAGGTTCGCGCGGATCCAGCCCGCCCCGCCCCCGAGATCTGCCCGTGTCCTGATCTGTTTGTTTGTCGCTGTTGCAGCTCCGAGGGGCAAGCGGAGGACGTCATGGTCGCGCAGCTCGAGAAGCACAACGGGGCGGTGAGTGGCGCTGCTCCTGCTGCTGCTGCCTGGATAGAATTGCGTTCCCCGTGGCTCTGATGGTGTGTCGATTGCGTTTGGCAGGTCACTGGATTGGAGTTTAGCGAGCTCACACCCAATCGGCTCGCTTCAGGGGGTAACGAGGGGGACATTTGCATCTGGGATCTCAAAAACCCCTGCGAGCCAAACGTCTTCCCGCCACTGAAGGTATCCGCTGCCTGGCAAATAGGTTCTTCACTTAGAAGATGATTGCATCCTTACTGTTAACCTTTGTAATGCACGATCTCTGCAACCCTTCTGCTTGCATCCTTTGTTTTATGTGTGGAGAGCATGTTACTGTGTCTTGTATTTGTGAGGATCGTAGCATCACGGGGCCAAGTCCAGATGAGCATCACTCTCATTTTCATCAACCCAACTAAAGTATGACTAGAGCCCAATCCTACCTAAAGCTGGGCTTTAACAGTAGCTTATGTTTGCAGTTTTTTCAGCCTGGAAGTCACGTCTAGGTTGCGAACATTCTTTTTCAAACCAGACAGTTCTTTCTATAGGTTCTTAATGTTTTGTTGCTGCAATCAAATCGTGCACTTGCCAACACTTCCCGTCTACATGCATGTTGCTCGCCAGTTTTGGCTATCTTATATGTTGCTTGCCTGTATTGCATGGTTAAATGGTTCTTGTAATGTCTTGCAGAATGTTGGTTCGAATGCTCAAGCTGAAATATCTTGCTTAACCTGGAATCCCAAGTTTCAGCATATACTAGCATCAGCTTCTAGTAACGGGATTACAGGTAAGACAGTATGGTTGCTTCTGTAACAGTTTATTACCATCACTTGGACTTTTGACCGGTTTGGCTCACTATTTTGAATATCAACCTGCAGTAGTTTGGGATTTGAGAACCCAGAAACCATTAACTAGGTAATTGACATAGCTACCTTCTGGACTTTCTTTATGTTTTCCCTATTATTGAAAACCAGTGTGTATTATTTGTGTTACTAAATTTCAATCTGCATTTTAAATAGCTTTTCAGATTCAAATAGAAGGAACTGTTCTGTTCTCCAGTGGAATCCAGACATGTCCACCCAGCTAATTCTTGCATCAGATGACGACAACTCTCCTTCTTTGAGAGTAATGGCCATTTTTCTGTCCTTCTCATTTATTTTCTTTTCTATTTTTGTAGTTTTTGTTCTCCATATGTGGATCATGGCTCATAGCTAGAGTAAACGAAACAAATATTCATTTATCGACTCTCTTAATGTAGCAGTACAACCCCTGGCACTTCAGTTTAAATAATTTTAGGGTCTTTCTTGTGGGGAGTTTTTTGTTATCATTAACTCTGCTCATATATTCTTTACTAGGTATGGGATGTGAGGAAAACCATTGCACCTGTACGGGAATTTGTGGGACACTCAAAAGGTTTAATTTCTCTTGCAGTTCTCCTTTTTATTTCATCAAGTGATGATGGTTTACACAAATCACACTTAATATTATATTCCTCCTTACCCTATTTGTAATTATTATGTTGACCAGGTGTAATTGGTATGTCATGGTGCCCCTATGACAGTTCATTCTTGCTTACTTGTGCTAAAGACAATAGAACAATATGCTGGGATACAGTTAGTGGAGAGGTATATTTTAACTCTTAAAAGCTGAAACACCATCGTGCATACCTTCTCTAATATTCTAACTGTCCACTGTTCCTTGCTTTATTTTTTGTAGATTATCAGTGAGCTACCAACAAGCTCTAATGGTAACTTTGACATTCACTGGTACCGGAAAATTCCAGGTGTTGTAGCAGCATCTTCATATGATGGGAAGATCGGTGTACACAACTTGGAGGTAATGTGTCAGCTTGACTGGTTTATACTTGGTCTATCATGGTTTATAAAATGCATTGCAGTATGGTGTCAAAATTTTGGTTTTGTTGGATATATGTTAGAGCTACATAGAGAATTATGTGGTACTCCATTCACTGGAAAAATTAAGCCCTGTAATTAGCTTTTTTCAGTCTTCACCAAATCTTTTTTACTTGAAGACAATTAATATGATGGATTTGCCTAATACAGAAGTTAATGGTTCCTTCCTTTTATCCTAATGATCAGTCAGATGCTTATAGTTTCACAGTAATCTCCAGGATAGGCTGTGGCTCCAAAATGGCTTATGTGCTGTTTTTTTTAATTGAACGCACTAGTACTTTCATGTTTGATTGGCTTACAAAGCTATAGTTCTCTGAAGTTCTTATGCATTTCTTTTACAGTTCTCCAGCCTGTATGCAGCTGGTGACAGCACTGTTGGTGCCTCAGGTAATTTAGAATACTGCCGAATGTTTAACTTTGTTTTTTAACCAGTAAGTTCAGATTGTGTCTCCATTATTCGAAAAAAGTTAGATTGCCTTTGATCAACCCTTCATTTAATGCCAAAAGCTGTTCTGTATTAAGTCCCACGCTATGTTAACTGTGTAGTACTACTACTATTGCTTATTTTTCTCCACTGAAACAAATCTCAGACTAGCTGATTTGATCTTGTGCTGATCAATAAAAGTTGCTCTCATGACTTAGGACCCTACTTTTAAATAGTCAAAATTGGACCTTTTGTATATTTTTTTTCTATAAACAGTAATCACGAGATGCCATTTCTTCTATCCACCAAGCTCTAGCTGAACAATTTTAGAGATTCTTTGTTGTTACTAATTATATAATAATGTTTCCATCTCCATGTGTGTTATCTAATGAACACTAAATTTTTATTTAGCGCGTCCAAGAGCTGCAGCTCCAAAATGGTTGAAATGCCCCACGGGTGCATCTTTCGGCTTTGGTGGCAAACTTGTTTCCTTCCATCCAGCCCAAGGCACACAAGCGGGTACTTCTGAGGTAAGTTTGCTTGGTTACTGCCCTGATGTGTGATTCTGTTCAAGTTCCTTTGTCTGAGTGCATTTGTTCCTTTTGTAGGTGCATGTGCATAATTTGGTGATTGAGCAGAGTCTAGTAAGCCGGTCAACTGAATTTGAAGCTGCTATGCAGAATAGGGACAAAAGTGCACTGCGTGCTTTGTGTGACCAAAAATCACAAGAATCTTTGTATGTTCCTCTTATGTAGAAGAATCCCTAATGTTTGCTTACCAACTAACTATATGTCTACATTTTAAAAATAGATCCGAGGAGGAGAAAGAAACATGGAGCTTCTTAAGGGTTATGTTCGAGGATGGGGATACTGCCAGAACAAAATTGCTTGTTCATCTTGGATTCAATCCACCTCAAGAACCGACTGTGAATGCAACTGATGAGCTGAGCAAAGCATTGGCTGATACACTTAATATTGATCATGGTACTGATAATATGGATGCCCAATTTCTTGCTGATAACGGTGATGATTTTTTCAATAATCCTCAACCTTCAGAGACTAGCTTGGCTGAGGAGCCAATGTCTACAAATGTCCAAGAGATTGAGCAGGAAATGCCTGAAAATATTGTGCCATCTGATCCATCAATTGACAAAAGTATTCAACATGCATTGGTAGTTGGAGACTACAAAGGTGCTGTTAATCAGTGCCTTGCAGCAAATCGTATGGCTGATGCTCTGGTTATTGCCCATGCTGGTGGTTCTGCTCTATGGGGGAGCACCAGAAACCAATATCTTAAGAACAGTATCTCACCCTATTTAAAGGTAATGAAATCTTACTTGGTTACTGATTCTCCGTGCTTTCTTATTTCTGAAAGTTACAGTTGCATTACCATGACGTTTCTTTCTGTTGGTTTGAACTCCAGGTTGTTTCTGCTATGGTTGGCAATGACTTGATGAGTTTTGTGAGTACATGGCCACTAAATGCATGGAAGGAAACACTTGCACTACTGTGCACAGTAAGTGCCCTTTGTTGACATCATTTATTACTCATTTGTCTTGAATCAACTTTCATGTTCTGTTATTTAGTATTCAGTATTTTTTATTACAAGGCTTGGAGATCGGATATGACCTGTTTCCATGTAGATTAGTTACCTTGTGGTGGTTTCAGGTTTTCAGCTCTCGGTGTAAAATTAAAATGCATTGTGTTTTATATTATGGGACAGAGGGAGTATCTTGCATCTATTCAGGGAGCTGATGTAGAACCTAACTTGTCTCATGTGTTTCACCTACTTTCCTTCATGTTGCTTTGGGGCATATTTTCCTAGTTATGAAACCAAACCTGATTATTATCGAACTGTCCACCTTGTATTAAACAGAAAACATAGTTTGAAAAATTATATAATGAATAATCTATAGATTATCATTATTATTTAGGGGACTTATCCTTAAACGAGTGAACTGGTGGTTGTCCGGTTCAATTACTGTTCCAGTTTTAAAATTATGGTATTGTATGAACTTGTGTAAGCTAACATATTTTGCAACTTTGCACCAGTTTGCCGGGAAAGAGGAATGGAATGTTTTATGTGACACTCTTGCATCTAGACTTCTGAGTGCTGGTGATATGCTAGCTGCGACCCTATGTTACATTTGTGCTGGAAATATTGATAAAGCTGTTGAAATATGGTCTCGCAACCTGAGCTCTGAAGATGGTGGAAAGACTTATGTTGATCTTCTCCAGGTACAAATGGATGACAAAACACCATTTTTCTATGCCGTGCCGCATCCAGTCCTAATTGATTGGTGTGTAAGTGCAGGATTTGATGGAGAAGACCATTACTCTCGCCCTTGCCACGGGCCATAAGAGGTTTAGCGCGTCTCTATCTAAGCTTGTTGAGAACTATGCAGAGCTGTTGGCCAGTCAAGGCCTTCTTAAAACTGCAATGGAGTACTTGAAGCTTATGGGAGCAGATGAAAATTCAGATGAGCTGACTATACTGAGAGATCGAATTGCATTTTCTACAGAAGGTTGCTGCAAACTTACATGACTTGATATTGATATTATGTTTGTTGTCTTGTGTTGGTTTGAAGTAGCTTAAACATGCAGATCAACATTATAACATTTTTTTTGCTTCATGCTCCTTTTGTTTCCTTCTGGTGTGCAATATGCTGAATGAAGAGCTGCACATGGCAAACTTTTCTCGTTCGCTTATATTGCTCTAACAAAGAGGGGCTGTTGCTTGATTAGAAGTCGTAGTACCAAAGGAATAAAATCATGTTTTAATGCTTCCATGCTGTTATTTTCATATTTTAGCAAGTTAATGATCTAGACTTTGATATTTTAAATCGTAGTATTAATTCAGAAGTATTCTTCCAGAGAATGATGCTACCAGGAGTTCTGTTCCAGAGAGTAGTGCCAACAGCTCCTCCTACCTACCAAATCAACGGAGCTACACCCCAGACCCTTCCCAGAATCTTTACCAGGTTATAATCATTTCTTCCATCTTAATACTTGTTTCTATATTATATGTTTTGGCCCTGTAATTTTGTAACACAAAATATTATCTTATGCTAGAGAGATGCATTCCCTTAATTTTCTACTCTGACTAACTGCAGGTGCCTCAACAATATAATAATGTGCAAAGCTATCCAGAAGTTTACCCGCAACCACCTAATAGTAGAGCCAATGTGCCAAGCAATACATATCCAGAAGTTTACCCGCAATCACACAATGCAGCCTACTCGGGATATGCTGGATATCAACCTCAACATCAAACACAAATGTTTGTTCCTCAAAACACACCAGTGGACACCCAGGTATTTTGTTTTGTGGGAACCTTTATTTTAGTGACTTGAATTGTACATTGCCATGCTGCTGTCCATTCTGGCCTAGTATGGAATATCTAAATAAATGTAAAATTACGATGTGATTTCTGAACAGATAAGTGATCCTCCATTTACTTTTTTGTTTTTTTATTGTCTTTAAGTATATGTTACTTTTTACTTCTTAGCCCCAGTTTTCAGTTGCTAAACTGTCCTGTGCTGAACCTGTTTCATAATTTGCTGTGAAAAATAGTCAGTTTAACAGGAAAAATCTAGTTAGCCAAATAATAAATAGGCAAAGATGTTTGAAAAGCTACTATATTATTTATCTAGGAAATTATGATATTTTTTATTTTGATGTTCGTTTAATATTATTTGTTTTTACAGTTTTCATTATTTATTTGTTCTTTTTACCTTCAACAGCATAGTCCGGCTCCATTACTTTTTTCTACAGTTTTCGTTGTTTATTTGTTGTTTTTACCTTCAACAGCCAAGCCCGGCTCCATTACCGGTTCCACATCAAACAGTGAAGACATTTACTCCTGCAAACGTACCGAGTCTCAAAAACCCAGAGCAATATCACCAAGCAAGTACCTTGGGTTCCCAGCTCTACACGGTATGTAGAATGATGATCTAAGTTTTTCATCTCATGTTAATGTTGTAATGCCAGTTATGAAGTGATATCTCTTGTCTGAACAGCCTCCTGCGAATTCATCATATGCTCCTGGACCACCTGCCCAGTTCCAAAGTGGACCTCCCACCACGTTTCATCAGCCTGCACCGCCGGCTCAATACCAGACTGTTCCACCCGTCCCTTCAGTTCCAGGAACAAACCCTAACCAGATGTTTACCCCTGCTGTTCCGACTAATTCAGCTTCTAGGTTTATACCGTCAACCAATCAAGGTTTTGTTCAGCGGCCAGGCTTGAGTCCTGCACAGCCCTCAAGTCCAACACAGGCGCAACCACCAGCTCAGCCTACCGTTGCTCCTCCTGCACCTCCCCCCACTGTGCAAACAGCTGATACATCGAATGTGTCTGGTACGTGGAATGCAAATCTAAAGCTTGTATTTGTTTTGTGACCAACTGATTTCCTGCTTCACTTGCCTACTAAATTGATGCCAACAAGATATTCATTTTATAAAGTAACAAAAATCCGTATCTTCACTGTACTAGTTTAGCAAATATTTTTTGCTACCTACTATATGATTCACCTGATTTTACATTTGGTGCTGCCTTCTCTTGTCTTTTGCAGCTGAGCTGAGACCTGTTATTGCAACACTGAGCAGACTATTTGATGAGACTTCCAAAGCCTTGGGAGGTGCACCAGCTAAAAAACGTGAAATTGAAGACAACTCAAAGAAGATTGGGGCATTATTTGCCAAACTCAACACTGGAGATATATCTCCAAATGTTTCATCAAAACTCATTCAGATGTGCAGTGCACTTGATAGTAGTGATTTTGCCACTGCAATGCAACTTCAGGTAAACTTAACAAATTAATCTTGTAATTAGGGTTGCACTTTCTGGCTTCCACCTCATGGATTTCTTGAGCAGAGCAAAGGATTTCCCTCCTGACACCCATGGTACCCTGCTAAATTGTTTTCTAAAACTGATTAGATTGTTTTCACTCTAACATGGAAATAAGTCATCTTTCAAAGTTTTTTTAGAAATAAGTCAGTTTTTTGCTCTTTGGTGAAAACAATGACATCTGATCTCCTTCTCCTGCTTACAATCAGACATTGTGGTTTTACATCATATAATAATCTCTTGATTTTTTAATTCACCTTTGCTTTTTATTGGACAAAAATAAATGCAGAATTCTTTTTTCTTCCAAATAAAATTAGGTTTCATCAGTAGTTAAATTCCTTTATACTGAAACCTGTAAGCTGGGATTAGCACTGCGAATAGAATTCAATTATGTATGTGCTGCCATAATCTCTTTTGCTAATGTTCTGGTGGAAGGTGCAGATTCTTGTGATGTTACCTTAATTATATATCAACTGTTTTTCGATGGTGCAGATTCTTCTGACGACCAGTGATTGGGATGAGTGCAACTTTTGGCTCTCATCATTGAAGCGTATGATCAAGACAAGGCAAAGCTTCAGAGTGTAAATCTGCGTGGCCTAGTGCCGCAGCTAGTTCTGTATACACCTTTTTCTGATTGTCAAAATTGTTAGTGTTAGCAATTCTGAGGGTTGCCGTGCACAGAGATGTTATCCTGCTTCGTCTGTCAACTCTGCCGAAGCTTCTTGTTGCTGAAAGTGGTCTGTCATTCGGGTGACATTACGTTTTGACGACTCAATAGTTTTTCCATGTTCCTTTACAAGAGGATGCGAGTCCTTTGGGGGTGTTGTTGGTTTTGGAAATTATAAGTTGTAAGAGGTTACTTAGTCTGTCATACTAGCTGGTCCATTTTCCGTACCCTTGAATTGATCAGTCTGGACCTTTGAAATACCCTGGATGATTGATGGTATTACAGTGTCTTGTCTGTTGCATTGGTATCAATATAGATATTAATAAACTCAAATTGATATTTTGTTTCCTTTCTAGTTTTCAGTTATTGGCTTCTGGTCGGTTCCAGAATTTGTGATAGTCAGGTAAAAAAGAAGAAAAATCCAGAGTACTGCGGCATGATCCTCGAGTAATTAATCTACCACGCAATTGGAAACAAGAAATGTGGCAATGTTATGGTTCTAGCTGTCAACTTATGTCTTGACTTGCAGGGCTAGACATACTACAGAAAACTTACGCTGGAATGCCATGCAGTTTCTGAGGCTTCCGTCGTGGAATTAAGACCCACACCATAGGACCCCGTCTCCCGTATCTTATGTTTCGTGATCTTATCTTTCATGTGTAGGAGATCGAGACACAGCCTTAGGGCTATGGGGAAAGTGGATCGATTGCCCTAGAATTACAACTACGTAGACGGTCTCTAAGTCTATAAATAAGTTCCAAAAAATTGATCAGTAGTAGTCCGGTCGCACCCGAACAATAATATTCCAAAGGAAAATGCACCTAAGATCAAATATTTTGAGCGGGCTTCCGTGGAAAATTCAGACTTTCTTTTTAATGTTGCGATCACATAAAAACATAAACTTTGAAGCTCAATGGCTAAATACATGGCAATTAAATCATGAGCCGGGATCATTAAGAGTATACTGCGAGTAGGAAGTGGAATTAATACAATGAATTCAGAAGCATCAAACCTCTCTTTTTTCGAAAAAGTCGAAACACATCAAAATGATACCAGCCGTACTTAATAATAGAAGAATTTGGCAGAAATATGTAAAATTATCCCTCCTAAAAAATTATTCCAAAATAAATGGGCAATAGTTAGGAGAGGTGCGCCAGCGGCGAGCGGAAGCAAGGTTATTAGATACCGAAGGAAAGCCCAGCTAGAACCACACGTGCAAGTTTCCTTGCACGTGGCTCGTCCGTGATAACTTCTTCGGATTTGCGTAAACTAGCGGACTGACCAGTAAGGGCGCGTTTGGTTGCCCGCATGCAGCCTAACCAGGCCCGCGCGGGATGTGCGTGGCCTGTTTGGTTGCCTGGGCTGCATGCGTTTTGTGGCCCGCATAGACCTTAAAGCAGGCCTAAGCTTGGTCCGGCAGAAACTGCGCGAGCCTGGCTTGGACAGCACGGGAGACGGAGGGGACTTCTCATAACTCCCTCCACTCTCCTGTCACCGCCCCGCCCGCACTGTTCCCACCGCGCCCTCTCTGCCTCACAGCCCCTCCCTCTCCTCTCCTCTGATGGCTCCGCCTCGCCCACCGCCGCGCCGTCCTCTGACCCCCGTCGACCAGCGCATCACCAGCATCCAGGAGCGCTGGATGGCCGGGCTCCAAAACTCGGGCAGGGACCTGTCGTCGGCGCTGCGAGCGCCGTCCCCCATCTGCTGCCGGCCACCACGAGCGCCGACCAATGCGGTGCTGGCCGTTCCTGCTCCGCCGCCGATTCCGGACCTCGTGGTCCTGGGCTCGGCGCCGGCGCCGTCCATAGAGCCGCCGCTTCTTGGGACCACGTTGGGCAAGGGGGGGGGGGGTTCTTGACCCCCTTCCAAGGGTTTTCTCCTGTTGGCGCGTCGTCCTCCTCGACCTCCGGCGTGGCTATGAGCACGGGGCCGATGCCACAGGTCGTGGCCAGGGCCGGCTCCTCCTCTGCTCCGCCACCGCTCTCCTTCCCGTCGGGGTTTTCACCCCGGCCTCGGTTCGCTGCGACTGCGTAAGCTCCGGTGAGTCAAACCCCCCAATGCTTGCTCATAGATGTAGATTAGGGGTTTATTTCTTAGGCATGTGCTAGTAGTTAGTGGATTCGGTAGGATTAGATAGGATTCGAGTAGATCCGATTGTATGCGATCCCAATCGAATCGAATCCGACCGATCTGTTCTTGTTTGCTACAGATGTGTCATAGGATAATGTTTTTCTACTAGTGCTTTCCTAGGATCTGTGTTCATGCTAGGAGCTGTGTTCATGCTAGAATCCCCAAATGGTAATGTGCTTTGTAGGATCTGTGTTCATGGTAGGGTCTTGCTAGGATCTGTGTTCATGCAAATGGCATGTTCACGTTCAAGGTAGGATCATGTTCATGTTGTTGTTCATGTTGCATGCTTTAGATTGTTATACATGTTTAAGCTAGGGTTTGTGTTGCATGCTCTAGATTGTTATACGTTCATGTAGTAGGACCATTTTAGGATGCTGCAAAATATGCATGGGTGCACATGGGTGCTATTGATGAGTGGCACTTGCTGTTGCGCTTTTTAGATGTTTCACTGATGAGTGGCGGTTGCACTTGCTGCTGCTCTTTTTAGATGTTTCCATGCTTAGGCTAGTGCACTGATGAGTGGCAGTTGCAGAAAACCAGATGCCACTGATCAGTAGCATTTGCTCATGGGCAACTACCACTGATCAGTGGCACTTGCTGTTGGGCAAGTCCCCTGATCAGTGGCATTTGCCCAAGAACAAGTGCCATTGATAAGTGGCATTAGGCAAAGAGTTTGTGCACTGATCAGTGGCATTTGCTCTTGGGCAAATGTCTCTGATCAGTGCCATTTGCTTTAGTGCTAGTGCAACTAATCAGTGACATTTGATAAGTGGCATTTGGCAAAGAGTTTGTGCACTAATACTTGTCATCTTACCTGACAAGATATTGAAGAGTGACTGGGATGTGGCGGGTGGAGGAGCTCAGGTGGCGGCCATAGCTAAGGGCGCCGAGGATTTCATCCCCACAAACAGGTGGCTCAGGATGATGGACCTATCTGGTAGGATCGCCTTCATGAGCCTGCCTCATTCAAGGGGACGATCTCCGAGGACCGGCCACAAGGAGGGGGCCCGGGAGCCGCCGCGCTTCTACCAGCAGATCAAGGACAACGAGGACCTTGCCATGCTCGTCATCCCTCGCAAGTTCGTGTAGGTGATGAACAAGTTGCTGGTCATCAAGCGGCTCCCGCGCGTGGTCAGGCTATCGGCGAACAAGCGGTGCGTGTTCTAGGTGCAGGTCCAGAACTTCGAGGGGCACATGGTGCTTGGCCGGGGCTGGAACTACTTCTGCCGCCGCCACCGGATCGTCCCTGGCAACCTCGTCGTTGTGCGCATCTCAGGACTCGGACTGAAGGTTCAGATCTACAACCACGACTCCTTGGTCATGCGCAGATTTCGTTGCAGCAGGCACAACTGCGTTGGTGACATTGAGCACGCAATGTAGTTAACTTTTATGGTGTGTGGCTAGACTTATGATACTTGTGCTGGGAACTTATTAATATTTTGTCCAGGAGCAGCACCCTGGCGTGGAGCAGGGAAGGAGGATGCCCCTGTTGTTAATCTAAGTAGTTTGTTGTCATTTCCTTGCTTGCTTTGTTTGATTTTATTTGGTTGCTTGCTTTGTTTGATATCATATGTGCTTGCTGTTGTGCTGATCATATCATGCTAAGGCCACCACATTTGAATGGGGTAAGCAGAACACAAACGTTGTTTGCAACCAAACAACTGAAGTTTGCATTTCCTCACAGCCTAAGCACAAAAACGGCAACCAGACAGCAGGGGGTAAGTGCCCCTCCATGCGATGCAGGCAACCAAATAGGCTGCATCTGTTGCATATGAAGAATCAGGCTGGCTGGAGATGGACATGCAATGCAGCTACTGTTGCAAACTGGAACCAAACACGCCCTAAGTGGTTAGTACCTCCAGCATGAGCGAACCTTTTCAGAACTGGTTAGGAATTGATGCCACTATCCCAACCCGGATCCAGCCAGGTTCTATTGATCATGTCCCCTTCCCAACAGTTGTAACTTGTCTTGGGGCGTCTTTCTTTGGCTTTACTATCAAGCCAGACGCGGCGGCCTTTCGCATTATCATCTACCGCCCTTTCTTTCCTCCCGTCCATTCACACATGAAGATCGTCGTATGTATGTTCGACTTCGGTTGCCAGTGCAATAGAATTGGCGGGAGTATATTATGGCAGGATCAGTCACCTGGGCAAACCAAAACCCTCCAAGAAGAATTGTGCTATGCCCCCCGATATCCCTATAGAGCAAAAGAGCTTCCTAGTGATCCCTAGGTTGCAGCACGTCCGGTCGTTAACTCCTTGCTAGTTGCCACCGTTTCTAGGACCGACTGATGCCTCACCTGCACGCACATGTACCAACTTAGTGTAGTGTTGGTCGCACATTCATAATAGCGTTCGGACTCATGTGCCTTCCTGAACTAGGGGAGTTCCCTTGCTCCTGCTATGTATGATTAGCCGGCCTTGCGGCGGCAAAAGGATTAGGACGTCCCCCCGTGCAAAGGTTCCCCGCGGTCCGGTCGCATTAGGTTAGGGAGTTGGGCGATAGTAACTCCTCCGCATCCCAAGCGCGCTGCAATCCTAGGCACGCAACACTAAGTAATCCAAGCCAACCCACATTACTATGGTGGATAATCATCTTTCTTAGAGGTACTAAATACAATTCCATGAATGAGCAAAATGAAGGTTGCATTAATGATAAATATCTCTGTGGAAACTGCTAAAAAAGATTGAATATGTGGTTCCGAGTTTCGATAACTTCTTCTACTTTCACTTCCTCCATATTCCAAATCGCAGAGTTAATTCAAAAGCCTATGTGTTATTACTGAGTTGTTGCTCTTTTTTCTCTAATTCCCTTCTCAGATCCTACGACTACTCATCCTTATCGTACTCACTCGAAGTTTCGTTGGTCATTTATTGTTTTTTCGCCTCTTTGACAAAGTTAGTAAGAAGAAAAACCTCGATCTTCAGTACACTTCACACCCACACAATCTCTACTTGAAACTAACACTCCATTTCCAGATAGTGAGCGATCACTCAACAATGATATCGCACCGGACGAAGTACCTGTCCCCGGGGACCATGTTTTTTTACTTGTTTTCTTTTTTTATTTCTATACAAAATTCAGACGATTTTGTTTGTGTTCATGTTGGCAATTTTAGATGTGAATGAGGCCGGTCGTCTCCCGTTCCTACGGGTTCCCCAGTGACACATCAACCACACCCCTTCCTTTTCTCCGATCATAAATAATCTGATCTCTTTCTTTCTAATTCATCCCCTTCTTTATAATTTAAAAAAGAAGGGGGGGGGGTAAGGCAGGCTCGCAACTTACAAAGGGCACTCGCTGCTCGCAGGCCTGCTCTTTTTATTATGATTTCTATGTCTATGAAAGCTCCTTTGACTCCAGCCCCATAAGCTATTCTTTCACCTGCACCAGCTCTTAGTCTTTGTCCAGGACAAAGATATCACAATAGTGGAATAAGGAAGTGCAAGTTGGCGATCAAAGCAAAGGAAAGATCAAGCCAAAGAGGATACTCAGGGCCATCTAAGACGACTGTAGTAAATAGCTTACACGACTGATCAGGCTCATCAACCTATGGAACCTCATGCTATGTTGCTATGATTCTTTTATCACGAAAGCATGTCGGGCGAAAGAATAAAACACGTACAACACTAGCAAGAAGAGACTTGCCAAAGAATTCGATGCCTCACATGATCCTGCAAAAAGCGGAGTCCAAAAAAGCACGAGTCGGGTCGGGGTTTCAGATTCAGATAGTTCAGTTCAATCATCATCTGACACCTCCGGTGCCATTCCTTTTGAAACAAGCATTTCTTTTATAAAAGAATCCGATGCCCCTGCAATAAACCGAGTCAAGAAAGAGGTAAGGGCCAGGTCAGAGGTGGAACGGACATTCAAAAGCAACCGAACCATAGATCCAACTTTGCAGGACAAGCATAACGAAAGTAAGCATTTGGACAGACATTCAAATAAACCCTATATCTATAAATCCATCAGCCCTATCTGAACGGTCTAGGCATCATATCTTTTTCTTTTCACTTCCCCTGCATCGTCTGGACATCAGAAATAGCTGCATTAGCAGCATCTCGCTACAACTCCCTTGGCAACCCTAGCACCAACAGGAACAACTCAGTTCAAGCTAGCAACAACTAACAATTTCTACTTCCTCGAACAAGAGCTTGCTTTTAGTTCACGTTAGTGATGGTACCTGGAACTACATCGATATTTTCCTGGAGAGGGAGGGATGATGTAGCACAACGGCGGTAGGTATTTCCTCATATATGAAACCAAGGTATCGAACCAGTAGGAGAACCAAGCAACACAATGTAAACAACACCTGCACACAAATAACAACACCTCGCAACCCGACGTGTTAAAGGGGTTGTCAATCCCTTTCAGGGTACGGCGCCAGAAATTGCGTGTGACAGGAGATAAAGTTGTAATAGATTAAAATAATAGATCACAAATAAAATAAAGTGCAGCACATTATTTTTGGATTTTTGGTTTAATAGATCTGAATAAAAATGCAAAGGAAAAGTAGATCGCAAGGCAAATATATGAGAAAGAATACCCGGGGGCCGTAGGTTTCACTAGTGGCTTCTCTCGAGAAAAATAGCAAACGATGGGTAAACAAATTACCGTTGGGCAATTGATAGAACCTCAAATAATTATGACGATATCCAGGCAATGATCATCACATAGGCATCACGTCCAAGATTAGTAGACTGACTCCTGCCTGCATCTACTACTATTACTTCACACATCGACCGCTATCCAGCATGCATCTAGTGTATTAAGTTCATGGAAAAACGAAGTAATGCAATAAGAAAGATGACATGATGTAGACAAGATCCGTTTATCTATATGGCTTTAGATATAGATCTCGTCTTTTTATCCTTAGTAGCAACGATACATACGTGTCGGTTCCCTTTCTGTCACTGGGATCAAGCACCGTAAGATCGAACCCACTACCGGGCACCTCTTCCCATTGCAAGATAAATAGATCAAGTTGGCCAAACAAAACCAGAATATCGGAGAAGAAATACGAGGCTATAAGAGATCATGCATAAAAGAGATCAAAGAAACTCAAATACTCTCATGGATATAAAAACATAGATATGATCATAAACTCAAAGTTCATCGATCCCAACAAACACACCGCAAAAGAGTTACATCATAGGGATCTCCAAGAGACCATTGTATTGCGAATCAAGAGAGAGAGAGAGAGGAAGCCATCTAGCTACTAACTACGGACCCGAAGGTCTACAAAGAACTACTCACGCATCATCGGAGAGGCACCAATGGAGGTGGTGAACCCCATCCGAGATGGTGTCTAGATTGGATCTGGTGGTTCTGGACTCTGCGGCGGTTGGATGAATATTTCCTCAACTCCCTAGGATTCTAGTATTTTTGGGGTATTTATAGAGCAAAGAGGTGGTCCCGGGGGCACCCGAGGTGGGCACAACCCACCAGGGCACGCCTGGGCCTCCTAGCGTGCCCTGGTGGGTTGTGCCCCCCTCGGGGCACCCCCAGGTGCAACCAGGGCCCATTGCCTTCCTTCTAGCCCATAATAAATCTCCGTAAAGTTTCGTGGCATTTGGAATCCGTTTGATATTGATTTTCTGCGATGTAAAAAACATGGAAAAACAACAACCGTCACTTGGCACTATGTCAATAGGTTAGTACCAAAAATGATATAAAATGACTATAAAATGATTATAAAACATCCAAGATTGATAATAAAATAGCATGGAACAATAAAAAATTATAGATACGTTGGAGACGTATCAGTTAGCTACATTCGTTTTAATAGAAAGATGGGAAAGGTTAGGTTAGCAGAAGACTATGCTTGTGCCACAAACTTATTGCTTCGGAGAAGCATTTCTTCAATGAATCTTACTCAATACAGTATTCCTAAGGGACCTGTATCTAAATATTTTGTTCTAACATTCCTATTTTGAATCCTTCCTAATACATATTCTTGTGTAGTTTCAGAGGTTCACAAAACGGCACCTCCGCCATGCTTTGGGTGTGCGCCAACTCTGATTGGCTGCGCTTTTTTGTGCCTTACCCTGAAGTTACGAAAATCCTTACTAATAGCAGTGCCCTATGGTTTGTGAACTAGTGTGATGTGGTATCCCGGCTTAGATCGTGGCATCCCCTCTGCAAGCCACTTGCGCTACTTTACCTAAGTGTTCAGCTCCTTTCCCGAGTTACGGTTCTAGAGAGGCGAAAAGGAGGCGACTGAAGTTCCCTACATCTGCCGCTGGCCAGGCCGTGGGCTCCCTCCCTCTCCTGTCGCCGCTCCGGCGAAGGGAGAGTGGGGGAGCCCCGGATCCACTACAAGAAATATGTCAACTAGTGACCTTCTGTCAGTGACCCTGGAATAATTGGTCATAGATCTACGACCATTTGAGATCAATTGGTCAAAAGCTGTTCAGGGGCTCCAAACCCTCAACTATATCGCCCATTTTGGTCAGAAAGGTCGTAATTTCCTTACACGAAATGGTCATAAAGCAGACATCACTGGTCTGCTGCCTTATTTCTAGCTGATCACGACCAATATAGATGGTCATAACCTTATAAATTGTGATGGATTGCTATGACTAGGCGCCACCTCATCAGTTTTGCCTATGTGTCATGTCCATGTGTCAATTTTTGCCCTAGGTTGTGAAGCAACCTATATTTCTGTCATTCCCAAAATTCCCCCCAAAATCTCATAAATTCTTTGGGTCATATCTTCGTCAAATATGTAAAAATCTTTCCTTGCCTAGTTCAAAAATAATTCAACAATATTCATTTTCCTATTCTGTTCACAACAATACTTTGTGAAGGAAGTGCTATTTATATATTCTTGATTGCCCTCAAAATTTTTGGGTACTCTTTCCTATCCAAATAATTTCCCCATGACAAAATTCAGCTCCATTTGCCCAGTAAATCTTCCTCGGCAAATTTCCAAAGTTTTTTTCCACCTAGAAGCATTTGAAAGAAGTACCATTTTTATATATCCAAATGACATGAAATTTATACAGTTCCTTCATATGCCCAAATTATCACCCTCCTCCAAATTGCAGCTCAGTCAAATCATCTATGTGAGCCCATGTTCAATTTATATTCTATGGCCAGATTGGCACATTGCAAAGCAAGTGTTATCCAGATCCCTCCTATTACCCTCAAACTTTTTGGGCACTCTTCCATACCCAAATCATTGCCACATGATAATATTCAGCTCCATTTTCCTGGTAAATCTTTCTCAGGAAATTTTCAAAGTTTCTATCTCGAGAGAAGCTTTGTGAAGTAAGTACTAGCTAGGCTTACCCAAATGATCTGAAGTTTCCGAGATCCCTCCTATGTAACTTACCTACACCAAATTTGAGCTCATTTCATTTATCCAATTTCTCTCGCTAATTTTCCCAAGTTTCTATCCAGGGAATAGCATTGTGAAGGAAGTTCTACTTTGGCATGTCCAAATGGTATCAATTTTCTACAGTGCTTCCCTATGCCCAAATAACCACCCCCCACCAAATTTCAGCTCAATCCATTCATTATTTTGAGCCCAGCTTCAACATTCATATTTATGTCCAGTGTGGTACTTTGCAAAGCAAGTACCACCTAGGCTCCTACTTTTGAGCTAAAAAATTGTGAAGACAGTCTTCTTAGTAGATGATCATCCTCAGCCAAAACTCACGCCCATTGGCCACGTGCATTTCCTGTATCGCTAATCAAACACTTGGCTGCTAATTCATGTTTGAGCATAGTTTGGTCTCCTCGTGAGAATCTTATGTTGTAATTTTCTTCCTAGCACCTGCCCGGGGAGTACCCAACCCCCTAGACATGCCTAGGACGCCCAGAACACATGGCAACGCCACGGTCATGCGGTGACCACGCCGCGGGCATGCGAGTTTACGCGCTCTGGAGTTGGGGCCCTCGTCCACCATCCAAACCTTGATGTATCGCCATCAAACCATGTATTTCTGATTAAATAGATACTTATATACCTAGAAATGATTTTTGTAAAAAATAAAGAGCAAACTATAAGGTAGATGTAGTTCAAAATTGACCCGCTTCCTCCTGAATCGGCAGAAATTTGTGTTTTTCACAAGTGGTGGATCAAAACTTTTGACACCCAACTATTTTGTCAATTATGCATTAAATATGCCCTAATATTTTAGAAAAATTATTTGGTTCAATTTTGCAACAAATATATGGTAGCTCCTTCACAGAAAAACTCATTTTGGGCATTCAAAAAATGGAAAATGAATTTTCCGTGCAAAGAAAATGAAAACTCCCTTAGGCAACATTATTTGGAATTCCAAGATGCACCCTTGTGCACAATATATGATCATTTGAACAAACTATGCCATGAATGTGGCCATAAGATTGATCATTTGGCTTGAAAACCCTGAATCTTCACGCATGATAGCTCATTTCTGAGAACACTTTTTTAAAATAATTGTCGTATTATAAGTTTATTATTTTTCCTGGAAACTTGGTCACATATAATGACACAAAGCGAAGGTTTTCCAATTTTTAATTTTTTTAATTTTTTATGCACGTTTCCAAATGCAATCAAAACGACGGGTTTGACTGTTCCTAGCTAGTGGTTGAATCTTGGAAAACTTTTGATGTTTCTCTTATTAAATAGATACTTATGTACCTAGAGATGATTTTTTGAAAAAATAAAGAGCAAACTATGAGGCAGCTGCAGTTCAAATTTGACCCGCTTCCTACTGAATCGGCGGAAATTTGTCTTTTTCACCAAAGGTGGATCAAGGATTTTGACACCCAACCATTTGGTCAATTGTGAATCAAATATGGCCTAGTAGTTTAAGAAAAATTATTCGGTCCAATTTTGCAACAAATATATGGTAGGTCCTTTACAAAAAGAACTCAATTCGGGCACTCGGAAAATGGAAAATGAATTTTCCGTGCAAAGAAAATGAAAACTCCCTTAGGAAACATTGTTTGGAATTCCAATATGCACCCTTGTGCACAATATGAGATCATTTGAACAAACTATGCCATGAATGTGGCCATAAGATTGATCATTTGGCTTGAAAACCCTGAATCTTCACGCATGCTAGCTCATTTCGGAGAACACTTATTTAAAAATAATTGTCGTATTACAAGTTTATTATTTTTCCTGGAAACTTGGTCACATATAATGACACAATGCGAAGGTTTTCCAATTTTTTTTGATTTTTTTGAATTTTTATGCCCGTTTTGAAATGCGGTCAAAACGGCGGGTTTGACCGTTCCTAGCTAGTGGTTGAATCTTGGAAAACTTTTGATGTTTCTCTTATTAAATAGATACTTATGTACCTAGAGATGATTTTTTGAAAAAATAAAGAGCAAACTATGAGGCAGCTGCAGTTCAAATTTGACCCGCTTCCTACTGAATCGGTGGGAATTTGTCTTTTTCACAAGTGGTGGATCAAGGCTTTTGACACACAAAAATTTGGTCAATTGTGAATCAAATATGGCCTAGTATTTTATAAAAATGATTTGGTCCAATTTTGCAACAAATATATGGTAGGTCCTTCTAAAAAAGAACTCATTTCAGGCACTCGAAAAATGGAAAATGAATTTTGCGTGCAAGGAAAATGAAAACTCCCTTAGGAAACATTGTTTGGAATTACAAGATTCACCCTTGTGCACAATATGAGATCATTTGAACAAACTATGCCATGAATGTGGCCATAAGATTGTTCATTTGGCTTGAAAGCCATGAATCTTTACGCCTGATAGCTCATTTGTGAGAACACTTTTTTAAAATAATTGTCGTATTACAAGTTTATTATTTTTCCTGAAAACTTGGTTACATATAATGACACAATGTGAAGGTTTTCCAATATTTTTTATTTAAATTTTTTCTGCCCGTTTCAAAATGTGGTCAAAACGGCGGGCTTGACCGTTCCTAGCTAGTGGTTGAATCTTGGAAAACTTTTGATGTTTCTCTGATTAAATAGATACTTATGCACCTAGAAATGATTTTTGGAAAAAATAAAGAGCAAACTATGAGGCACCTATAGTTCAAATTTGACCCGCTTCCTACTGAATCGGCGGAAATTTGTCTTTTTCACCAGAGGTGGATCAAGACTTTTGACACCCAACCATTTGGTCAATTGTGAATAAAATGTGGCCTAGTATTTTAGAAAAATGATTTGGTCCAATTTTCCAACAAATATATGGTAGGTCCTTCACAAAAAGAACTCATTTCGGGCACTCAAAAAATGGAAAATAAATTTTCCGTGCAAAGAAAATGAAAACTCCCTTAGGAAACATTGTTTGGAATTTCAATATGCACCCTTGTGCACAATATGAAATCATTTGAACAAACTATGCCATGAATGTGGCCATAAGATTGATCATTTGGCTTGAAAGCCATGAATCTTCACGCATGACAGCTCATTTCTGAGAACACTTTTTTTAAAATAATTGCCGTATTACAAGTTTATTATTTTTCCTGAAAACTTGGTTACATATAATGACGCAATGCGAAGGTTTTCCATTTTTTTGATTTTTTTTAAATTTTTTATGCCCGTTTCAAAATGCGGTCAAAACAGCGGGCTTGACCGTTCCTAGATAGTGGTTGAATCTTGTAAAACTTTTGATGTTTCTCTGATTAAATAGATACTTATGTACCTAAAAATGATTTTTGGAAAAAATAAAGAGCAAACTATGAGGCAGCTATAGTTCAAATTTGACCCGCTTCCTACTGAATCGACGGAAATTTGTCTTTTTCACCAGAGGGGGATCAAGGCTTTTGACACCCAACCATTTTGTCAATTATGCATGAAATATGTCCTAGTATTTTATAAAATTTGTTTGATACAATTTTGCAACAAATATATGGCAGGTCCTTCACAAAAAACTCATTTCGGGCACTCGGAAAATGAAAAATGAATTTTCCATGCAAAGAAAATGAAAACTTCCTTAGGCAACCATTCCAAGATGCACCATTGTGCACAATATGAAATCATTTCTTTGAATTTTTCACGTCAAAAGTAGAAGAAAAATAAAAGAATACTGAGGTAGATTCTTTTTTGAAACATAATTTGTCTTTTTGATGAGGGCTGGATCGAAAGCATTTACATCTAAAGATTTGGTCAACTATACATAAAATGCTGTCTTATTGTTTTGGAAAATGGAGTGGTGCTATAAACATTTTTGGCACTCCGAAAATAGAAAATGACCCCCCCTAAAAACTCATTTCTCATAACAATTTTTAAAAGATATTTGTCTTATTCCAATTCCATGTTTGTTAGTTTTCCTAAAAACTATGTCACATTTGGTGACACAATGAGAATGTTTATTTTTGAATTTCTCATATCTTAAAACTGTTTATATGATCCAACACATTTTTCTTTGAAAATATATGGTTCAACAATTTATTTTTAGTCGATTACGACCAATTTAGAAGGTCATGACGTGTACTGGGTTTTGATTGGTCAATTGGCATGTCACGCAGATCATGCTCAAACGCCGTCAGATGCTCTCGGATCCGACGACAGCCCTTTCTCCCTTACCCCCTCTTTGTCTCAAAAATAAAAAATAAATAAAAAAGAAAACCCCCTCACCCTCTCACCCCTCATCCCACCCGCAGCCCAACCACCCAAACCCTAACTCAGATCCCCTCCCACTCCAGCCGCCGCCAACCCGCCCCTTCTCCCTCCCAGATCCAATCCAAGTCAGAACCCCTCGCCCTCCCGCCCCTGCCTCCATCTCCATTCCTGCGTGTTGCGGCCACCTCCCTCCAGCGGAGCTCGACCCCCACCCCCAAGCGCCGCTGCTCCACCCTCTCCCGCACCCATCCATAGATTGAGCCTCCATGCCTATTGCCTCCTTTCTTTCTTTCTTTCTTTCTTTCTCACCACAGCCGATCCCGTGCACGAGACACATCTTCCTCCCTTTCCCTCTCCGCGCCGCGCGGCCGGCGAGCAGGGGCTAGCCGATGAAGAGGGGTCCGGCTGGACAGCGCTGCGGTGCTCCTCGAGGTCGGCGGGGACGGGGTACTCGCAGGCGAGCTTCTACACCTCGCTGGGGTCTTCGTGCTGTCCGTGCCGGGGCTCTGGTCGCTCATCAAGCCCCCTGCTCTGGCGTGTCCTCGCCTACCAGGCCCTCCGCGCCGCCGTGATCTCTGGCCCGGCCGCTCCCCAGTGCCCGCGGCCACGGGCCCCCAGCCCCCGTCGCCGTACGCGGGCCTCTACGCGAGGTCCATGGCCACCTTCACGTGCACGTGAGCTCGCGAGATCCGTCACCGTTGTTGTCCAGGTAGGCCCTTCCCCTTCTTCCTTGCCCAGATCCACCCGCTCCTCCTTACCTTCTCCTCCTATCCGTCCCTTTGCTGCAGGTCATCATGGATGGAGATGGCGACGATGGCAGGAGGGCGCCGACCTTGCCCTGCTCTGCTCGAGGAGGAGGGGCATGAGGAGAGGTTTCGTTCCATCGAGGTAGGCACCGTTCGTTCCCTGTTCCCCCATCCCTTGCCCGGTTCTTGTTCTTCTGTACTCGTAGATGTGATGAGTCCCGTTTGATGACTACTCTTGATTTGTGCAATAAGGAGGCTTTGTGCGGTTCTGTTGGCAGGTTTTCCTAATTCTAGATCTAGTTTTCGCATGGTAAACGACCCCTGATTGGAACTGGGATGCGGTAGAATACTGTGATTATCTAATTTAGCACGCTGCTGATCTTATAATGCCACTCTACATACTTATCTGGCTGCCAGGTAGGGGTTCCCCTTGAAGGATTAATTTAGCACTTGTAGCACTATCAAGTTTGTACTGATTGCAGATGGAAAACATTGTAATTTTGTTTCTGTAAGCTAAACTTTGTGATTTAATTTCCGGAAGCTAAACATTGCAAGTCTATTAAGAAACTCGAGCAAAATCAGTCCACAAGTTAGTTGAAGTCACAAGTGCCTTGTATTGACAGAGTCTTCCGCGAGGGCGAATGTTATATTCAAAACCACTTCTGATCACTTTGTGTTTTATTTTTTAATATTTTGTTGTGTCTTGCTTGGTGGGAATTGATTCAATTAAGTGGCTGGGTATATACTAGCGCGAAATCAACCTTTCATTTCCAGGAGATTAGTGCCCATGTTCAATCCATTTCACTAGTTCTCCAAGGTTTATACTAGCTATGTATTTCCATTTCTTTAATGCTGCCATGTTTCTTTCTAAAACTCCATTTTCTCTGATGTGATGTTGATTGATGTTTGCCCAACAGATATCCTTGATGATGACGCTCAACAAATCATGACGAACGCAGACAAGTTTGTGAAGGTGACGACTTCTCTTCCTCTCCCTCTCTCTCTGTTTGTTTCAACAAGCTATCCTCAGTTTCAACACACAAATTTCCTATGCTAAATTTCTCGGGACAAATCATGACAGACTGTGAGTGTACTGTTTGATGATGCTTGCTTCAGAAAAAGATATCATGGATAGATAGAGTAGGGAAACAGTGGGCTTCCTTTCAAGTTAAATTAACTAATCATCATTTGGCTCATCAATTTTTCATTTCTTGTGTGACATTTGTACCTTGTTAATAATCATCTATTCCCTTCTATTATGAATTTTCTGCACATGATTGGGCTGTGCTTCCTCTGTTACATTCAGAATAGTTTGATGTTAACGGTGATGATATACTAGGAGCATTGCTTTCACCTACAATAATTGTCTCAATTTAACAAAGTATAACCATCGGAACATCTACAATTGCACTCAAGGTTTACTACTAATAGTAGAATGTATGTGATTGCTCTGTGCTGTTAAGATCAAAGACTCTCATTTTGACATAGTGTCTTTTTTTGTTTAAACATGCTTGCTAAGTTGTTTACTAATGTTGCTAAGTTGTTTAAACATGCTTGCTGCTAGCTTTGAAGTTGATCTGAAGAACCATTCATGCACTTACACATTCATGCCCCGACCCGACCCCTCGCTTGTCTCCCATCTCGTTTCGTTCCCTTGGTGGCTGCTGCTGTTTCGTGTCGGATTTTGATTCTGTTTGGTTTGCTGATGTTGTTTCTGCTGTGGAGGCGCAGGCTCGCGGTGAAGAAGAGCAAGGCCAAGCGCCCTCCGAGAGCCTTCATCGTCTTCATGTGAGTTCCCCGATTCCATTCGTGGTTTGACTTCATGTGGTGATAGTTTGTGTGCTCTGACTAGTAAAAGTTAGATCTTGCGTGTTGTATGGATGGGCATAATAATAGGCAAGTAGAATGATATTGTTGTTTCAGCACAATGTGTTGAAGTTAAGTTGCAAGACATGCACTTGTGCCATGCATATTCATATTATGTCTGTTGTCTTGTATGAATACCTCATTTTAACATGTACTAGCTGAAATGTGTTTATCATTCTATAAAGAATTGTCCTTTACTCCTCTACTCCTTTTTTGAATGGAATGTTCATAATATATTGGCTCCAGTTTTTCTAATTCTTCTAAGCTGATTCATGTAACAAGGCGATCATGGAAGGCATGCAGTCGTTCTGTTAGCCCAGTCCTGACTATGGCCGTCTAGTGAGTCCGGCATTTGATCTCTATCGAAGGAGCTCCATGCTGAAGAAGAAAACACTTGTACAACTTGTAACATTACTTGGAGAGCTTGTAAAGTACTGTAGAGCTTGGCATTTGTAGAGCTTGTAAAGCACTGTATATGTTAGAGCTTGTATTACGTGTCATTTGTAGAGCTTGTACTGAATCTGGCTATTGTTATTTGAATTATTATGTGTGTTTTCTGCTTGCCTATTTAAATACTGGTTATTTTCTTACTATCAAATTCAAATATGATGTCAAATTGAAATATGAAGAATCTGAGCCTAATAGCTGGGACCCACTTATTAGGACCTGACAAGTGGGACCTGTTTAACTAATGGACCCATTTTATATAAAAAAGGAAAACTAAAAATGTTGGTGCAAAAAGGCCATGGCCCAGAAAATAAAAAAGGCCGAATTGTAGGACTTTGCCCGTGTAGTTCACCAAAATTAGTAGGGAAAATAAAATAAATGGGCTGAATTAATGGGTTCGGCCCATATAAACACCGAATTGGACCGTGCTGATTATTATCCACGTCAGCTTGCCACGCTGGATCCTACGTGGCCTGGGGAGGCTGCTAGTGACCAAAAATTTGGTCGAAGAACCAATGAACTTTTACATATCACAAAGAAGGTCGTTAATTTTAGTTTACGACCGCCAACTTTTGACCTTCTATTTTTGGTCAAAAAAAGGTCGCAAATGAAAAACAATGACCTTTCAGTGACCAATAGTGATGGTCGCAAGTTGACATATTTCTTGTTGTGATCTTTGGCTCTAGCTTATAGATACTAGGGCAGGTTTTCTTGGCGGCGTTGTTCTGATGGTGGAGGCGGCATTGCAGATGAATAATGTTGCCGGAGTTCCATCCCCATCCCGGCTGTGTCACTTGTGGCGGAGTTGGGGAACTTCTGGCGGTGTGTGCTTTTGGATCCATGGATTCGTTGAGCTTTGGTTCTGTAGGTGTGGTTGTTTCTGGTATGGAGGAGCACATGGATATGTGATTTTGGCTTCAGCTTTGGCGATCTTTCCACCAAGGCGATGGTCCAACAGGATTGGTGCTTTGATGACTTCCCGTCTGTGTGAACTACAAGGTCATCCTGACTCTGGTGTGGGAGGGGCAGTGGCCGTGCTCCATCAGCACGTCGGGGTGGAAGACGCTAGTTCCCCATGGAATGCATTGTAACTTCTTCTTTTCTTGAGAGGTGCTCTGTAATGTTGTGTGCTGATTAATAGATCTATGGGCTTTTTCGCAAAAAAATCTAAGCATTCAACCATCGCCCAATCCCCACAACCCCTGTCACAAAATGCATTCACATCATCATCAGAACAATAATAACAAGAAGTTTCTGCCAAACCCAGAAGCGAAACAACCAAGTTTTGTTGGTTTGTCACATGGAAAATATTGATGCGCACATAGGCATTTCCACACAAGATCTAAATGCCACGTGCATTTCCACACAAGTTCTGATTACCACTCCCGTCCAGAGTATTCCAGGAAGACATTACACGAGGGCCATGGAATGGAACAAAACAAGTTTGCATCTCTTTATGCTGGGTATTGGGGGAAATTCCGCAGTTCTCCGCTCATCATCAGGTCAACCTGCCTCTGTTTGCATGATGTGACTGGAATAAAATAGATAAAAATGTGCTCTCATCAGCAAACGTAAAACCAAAGCACATGACACTAAAATTGTAAAGCTACCTAGACAATACATCGACACTAATTTGCATGTGGGTTATAAACATACTTCAAAACATTTTTGTCCTCCCCCACGAGCGACTCCGAGGCGACTAGAGTTTCCTCACCTCTTGTCGGCAGCACTGCCGACCATACTCGTCTTCTATGGCCTTAGAACCATGGATGCATGGTGGATCCCGACCCTTGCCCATGGGAGGGCTCGTGTTTCATTTTTAGGTTGTTTTATGAGTTTATTTAGGGTTTGTGTTCTACTCAGGAAGGCGGGGGGCAGTGGTGGCTCCCTAAAGATGGTATAAGGTTCCCCGGCATAGCCCGAGGCATGTCTTCAGCGGATCTCACGGTAACGGGTCAATGTTTGTCTTCGGTGGATCTGCTTGGATCCGGTCTGCATTTGTGTGTCTATAGTTTGGATACTTTCGATCTACGTTTCTCTTTATCGGCATCGGTTTCTCTTCTCGTCCGCTGATCCTTTGGGGTTTTAGCACGACGACTTTTCAACTGTCTACCCCAACAAGGTTTGCCCGGCTTCGGTGAGGGAGGGGTGATGATGGGGCTGCGCTTTCGCCTCGCTCCAGTGCTCATAATCGTCGCTAGCTAGTCTACGACATTGATGCAATCTATGTAACTTCTAGTGTCCTTTGTACCACCGTGATGTTTGATGAATAGATCAAAAAAATTTCCCGCAAAAAAGATAATCGAGCTATAACAAATTGTATGGCACAAAATAAAGAATACAGAAACTACACAAGAACTATATGTATATATACTAGTACTTTACACGACAGGGAATTGGAATTATTTCGATGCATCTCACGCCCATGACTATGAAAATTGAAGGCTACTTGCAAGCCTGATCTATGTGCAAGCCCGACTCATCAATTGTCAAGATTAACTCTGATATATGTTTGAGATGTTATTTCTTTAATCTTTGGCTACTCTCGCGTGCAAATTATGCAAGTAGCCATAAATAAAACAAAGATAATGTTTGAGTAAATGTTGAAACCCCACTCTACAGCTAAAAAGGAGCACCAAATCCTAAGTTGTACCATTTCAATTCCACTAGGTTATACAATTTATGAGAAAATTCAACACACATTCTAAAATCATTAAAAGGTATAATAAGCAGCCATGGCCATATCTAAATATCCAATTTTTCATGATGACTACACTGGGAAGAACAACACATGCATAAAAAAAATCATCTCACAACATCACAACACACACACATTTTCTTATATAGAGTTATCTAGAGCAACCAAGGGATAAGGGAGCAAAGTGGAAACAAAGAAGATTCATATAGTTTTCGTCCTCAACGAGACCAAAATGCACAGAGTAGCAAAGATCAGACAATCACCTATAGAAACAACCACATATCCCCACATCTCTAACAAGAGTTTTCACTCAAATCATTCCACAGATAAGATTGGATTCAAATCATTCTATAAAGAAGACTAGGCCTTTCATCTTAATGAGCATCCCTACACCTTAACAAACCATACAAACAAAAAGTTTTAACACCCAACCTGCATTAACATAATGAGCTTGCATCATTACTCTATTCATATTTGCACAAGTGAACTAACATAAAACCAACTATGCAACATAGTGGAAACAAAAAATTTGGCACACGACAACCTACGTGCAATTTATGAGAAACTAGAAGTAGTGAACCTGATTTTAGAACCAATGTTAGTGGCAGATAACAATAAGTCAAGTGTTGGTAAAATCGTAGTTACTCAATTTTTGATAGTATAATGTTATATAGCATCCCAAAATATTCTTCGGAGAGATAATTTCGAGTTCCACACTTTGAACATTGGGACTGCTGGTATCACCCAGGCAACAAGTAATAATGCAACTAACTAGGGTAAGATATGACAAACAAGAAACATTGAAGCTTTTAAAATAACATTGACTTGAATACTTCAAGTCCTTTGCATAGGGGCAACATAACCCTGTGACACTAGGTCTAGCTTGTCCATGGCAAGGATGGACCAATCAAATGACATCTAGATCACTGAAGGGCCAATTGGAAGAGAGTTGACCAATTTTATATTGCCCTAACGTGGCCACCTTACCGGGGACAAGGAAAGTGCTCTGCCCATATAGTGCCGGTCCAAACATAGCTGAGACCGGGGGTGAATTAAGATTTTTTATACGAAACATTTGTAGTTATTTAAAAATATTTTTAATGCATTATAATGTTCACGAGTATAATTTCTATTATTTACTTGACATAGTTAAACATACAACAATAGTTTGTGGAACCACATAACGATGTAGTTAGATATTAATTTTTAGTTCTAATGTATTTAAGTGAAAACTTTGTTTCATCTAAGTTTAAATTGTGTGTTGTAACAAAAATTATCTTTGAAGTTTTTTGAGAATGGCATAAATTATATAGTGCATGTGTATACATTTTTATGTATGTCTTCACATATATTTTAATTTCACTAACTATAATTGTAGAGATTTCTAAAGCACAATGTTTAACTAATATCTTGATAAAGATTTCTAGTGTATTATTAGGTAACATATTTATAGAATCTTGTAGAGTATAAACTGAACCGTTTGTAAATGTGCTGCAAGTTAGGTTCAATTATAAGTTGGTAATAAGTGCATGCTATTTACATGAAATCTAAATAGCCATTGCTTCAATTTAGCATTCTTATAATGCTTTTATTTGATATGCTTGTTTCGACACATAGTTTCTTCTGATGTATACAAGAGCTTATGTAAAATTTAAGAAACAAAAGGTTTTGCACAAACCTAAACATTGGAATTTAATTACTAGCATGTATTTAGTACAACTCATGGGACATATCCAAGAGACATTGGTAGGCTCACTAACCCAAGTCCGCACTCCACCTATCTGGGACGTTCAGGGACCCAAGAAGGTGGGAGAAGAGAAGGCAAGCTCGAGGACGTAGAGTAGGAAATCTTGAAGTGCCAAAGGATGGTAGAACGCAGACTTTATGCCAACCACTCCATGATCAAGGATTTTGTTCGCGAGCATAAGAGGGACAATGACAAGATCTGGGAGGCTATTGACCGCCTTCATGTCAGGATTGTAGATCTTCAAGCACAAGTCTAGGACTTGCAAAACCAAAACTTTGAGTATGAAACTAGGTTTAAGAGGATGAGTCTAGCTACAGATTTCATGATTCCGGAGACCACCTCCTCTTTTATGGAGAACCTATGCCCTGGATGACGGAAGACAAGCCTACCACTTCATCACCACCACTACCACCGAAGAAGGAAACATGAGTACTAGGGTATGGGCACCACCCTTGGCTTGTTCCAAGCTTGGGGGAGGCACCCCGGTATCGTATCACCATCACCTTTTATTATTATTATCTATATTAGTTCAATCCTTAGTTATTTCATGATTTAGAAAAAGTATTAGTACGAAGTAGGTTTCAAGTGCTTGTTTCTGATCATTCTATTTATGTAATCGTGTGTGAGAGTTATATAATAAATAGTAGTATGAGCATACTTTGATTTATTTTCTTGTTTCAATCTTAGCAAAATAAATTTCATATGCTAATCCCATGGGGAGTAATGACTTGACTTCACACGAAGAAGTATAGTTTATAAAATTTGTTGGAAGTTAACAAACATAGCATGAGTCATTGAATAATCCATGAAAGAATAAATAAGGAAGAGAGATTTCGCATGCAAATATACTAATGTGGACATCTTTTATGATTTTGAGCCCCCGTTAGTTATTTTCAAACTTAAGCAAGCAGTTGAAGTTGGACAAGGAAGACAACATAATGGGTTATGCTCGTATATATTTGCATAGAAATTATATTGTCATGAATAATCTAACATGTGGTGCTTGCTTATAATCTTTTGCTACCAAAAATTTCTGTACTAAGTATAGATACTACTTGTGCTTTCAAATACTCCCTCTGTTCACTTATATAAGACGTTTTAATAAATTCAGACAGTGTACTAAACAGTTCAAACTCAGCTGTCTGAAACGCCTTATAAAAACGAACGGAGGGAGTACCCTTAAACCCAGTTTCTTGTCATGACAGTCCACCATACATACCTATGGATTGGATAAGATTCTTCAAATAAGTTGTCATTGGTGCAAGCAATAAAAAGTGCTCTTAAATATGTATAATCTTTACTGGAAGAGAAAATAAGTTTTGCACGACCTTGTGATGGTGGCGCAATAAAAGTGATAGATTGCTCCATAAAGGCCATTATCATAAGGGGCAATGTTAAAGTGACTTTCCTTTGAATTAAGAGTTTGCACATCCAAAAATCAAAAGCACATGACAACCTCTGCTTCCCTCTGCTAAGGGCCTATATTTTATTCTTTAAGTTTTAATTTTATGTAAGAGTCAAAATATTTTTTCCCTATTTCAGTCTTCAATATTCTCCACTTGGCAAGCATCATGTGGTGGGGAAATTCCAGGCACATATATCCGGCTGAATATATTTGGTCATGAACTATTGTTGTTGACATTTATTCCCGTGGTAAGTAAGTTGGGTGGTGACATATTAAACCCCTATCTTCCTCTGTGTCTGGTGGAAACTGTTTGTTCTAAACATATGCTTTGAGTGTTAGTAATCATGGAAGACTATATGATAGTTGAGTATGTGGAATTTGATAATCAAAAGCTCTTACATAGGCCCTTCCGAAAAGTATGATGAATTGTAATTGCTTGGATGACCGAGAGCATAGTTTGTTAATTTTCAAATGAGTTTATTGTTTATACTTTGGATTGTGGATATATTGTTACTTGGTTATGAGAAGTTTTATGATGAATAATTATTGTTATAGTAATGATCATAAGCATGATGATGTCATGTTCGTATTTACTTTTATCGACACCTCTCTCTCTCTAAACTTGTGTTCATGTTTATTGGGTTCGGCATTCGCTTGAGGGCAAGCGAAGTCTAAGCTTGGGGGAGTTGATACGCCCATTTTGCATCATGTTTTTGTACTGTTATTTTTATTTTTTTGAAGTTATATTCCACTTTATGATGCAATTATAATGACTTTTCTCACTTAAATGGAAGATACAACAGAGATAGCAATTCTCCGAAGCTCCAAATGACCTAAAAATTATGAAGAATTATTTTGATATATATATAAAATACTTTAAGAAAGAAGTACCGGAGAAGAGCATCGGTGGGGACACAAGGCAGGGGACACGCCTTATCCCCTGGGCGCGCCCTAGTGCCTTGTGGGCCTCATATAGGTCCACGAAAGATCATCTTCTCCTATATGAAGCCATTTTCCGTAGAAAAATAAATAAAGAGAAGACTTTCGGGACGAGCCGCCGCCGTCTCAAGGCGGAACCTGAGCAGGAGCACTTTTGCTCTTCGACGAAGAGATTCCGCCATGGAAACTTTCCTCCGGGAGGGAAAAATCGAATCCATAGTCATCACCAACATTCCTCTCATTGTGGGAGGACTCATAAAGTGCAACTATCCCTAGGTGGTTTTGGTAATTCATAACAACATATAGCTCATTGAGCTAATGCTATTCCAAGATGATCATTTCAGGAAAGCTCAATGATTGGCATGGCATGGATGGTGAAAGTGGAACCCTCAAAATGCTAAGGACAAAGGATTGGCTCTAGCTCATATGCTCAAGACTCTTCATTTTACATTTTACATTTTAGTGGTCCAAGATCACATTGAGTCCATAGGAAAAGCCAATACTATCAAGGAGGGATGAGGTGTTGCTTAATGAGCCTCTTGCTTCATGTGCTTAATGATATGCTCCAAAATCCTCAGCTACTTTCCCATATCCACATTTGACCTAAACCAAAGACAAACTCGGCCCTACCGATTCTTTCAACCCGGCGCCACCGAGTTTCACTTGTCATAGCCATTGCCAAACCCTAAGCAAATCGGTTCTACCGATAGGGATCTCGGTCTCACCGAGATGGGATTGCAATTTCTCTGTTTCCTTTTCGTAACTTTTCGGTCTCACTAAAAGAGCAGATCGGTCCCACCGAGATTGCAATGCAAACTCTCTGTTTCCTTTTTGTAACTTTTCGGTCTCACCAAAAGAGCAAATCGGTCCCACCGAGTTTGCCTGACCAACCCTCTGGTTAGCTTATTACTAAATCGGTCTCACCGAGTTTGTGTAATCGGTCTCACCGAGATTACGTTATGCCCTAACCCTAACCATATCGGTCCTACCGAGTTGCATGTCAGTCCCACCGAAAATCTCTAACGGTCACTAGGTTTACTATTTCGGTCCGACCGAGTTTGTTGATTCGGTCCCACCGAGATTGGTAAATTATGTGTAACGGTTGGATTTTGTGTGGAGTCTATATATACCCCTCCACCTCCTCTTCACTCGTGGAGAGAGCCATCAGAACACATCTACACTTCCAACTCATATGTTCTGAGAGAGAACCACCTACTCATGTGTTGAGGCCAAGATATTCCATTCCTACCACATGAATATTGATCTCTAGCCTTCCCCAAGTTGCTTTCCACTCAAATCTTCTTTCCACCAAATCCAAATCCTGTGAGAGAGAGTTGAGTGTTGGGGAGACTATCATTTGAAGTACAAGAGCAAGGAGTTCATCATCAACACACCATTTGTTACTTCTTGGAGAGTGGTGTCTCCTAGATTGGCTAGGTGTCACTTGGGAGCCTCCGACAAGATTGTGGAGTTGAACCAAGGAGTTTGTAAGGGCAAGGAGATCGCCTACTTCGTGAAGATCTACCGCTAGTGAGGCAAGTCCTTCGTGGGCGATGGCCATGGTGGGATAGACAAGGTTGCTTCTTCGTGGACCCTTCGTGGGTGGAGCCCTCCGTGGACTCGCGCAACCGTTACCCTTCGTGGGTTGAAGTCTCCATCAACGTGGATGTAGGATAGCACCACCTATCCGAACCACGGGAAAAACATCCGTGTCTCCAATTGCATTTGAATTCTCCAAACCCTTCCCTTTCCATTCTTGCAAGTTGCATGCTTTACTTTCCGCTGCCAATATACTCTTTGCATGGTTGCTTGAATTGTATGATGATTGCTTGACTTGTCCTAAAATAGCTAAAATCTGACAAGAACTAAAATTGGGAAAAGGTTAAGTTTTTATTTGGTCAAGTAGTCTAATCACCCCCCCCTCTAGACATACTTTCGATCCTACAAGTGGTATCAGAGCTTTGGTCTCCATTTGCTTTGATTTCCATAGCTTTTGGTGGTCATAGCCTTGGTTTCACAACCTAGGAGAGTATGGTGTCTAGCGAGGGAAATTATCACCGTAGAGGTCCTTACTTTGATGGTACTAATTTTGCTAGTTGGAAGCATAAAATGAAAATGCATATTCTTGGACATAACCCCGCCGTTTGGGCTATTGTGTGTGTTGGTTTGCAAGGTGACTTCTTTGATGGGAGAGAACCAAACCGTGAAGCTACCTCGGATGAGTTGAAGATGTTGCAATACAATGCTCAAGCTTGTGATATTCTCTTCAACGGATTATGCCCCAAAGAATTCAACAAAATCAGCCGTCTTGAGAATGCAAAGGAAATTTGGGACACTTTGATTGATATGCACGAAGGTACCGACTCCGTCAAGGAATCCAAATTGGATGTGCTTCAAAGTCAACTTGACAAGTTCAAAATGAAGGATGGTGAAGGTGTCGCTGAAATGTACTCTAGGCTTGCTCTCATCACAAATGAGATTGCCGGCTTAGGAAGTGAAGAGATGACTGATAGATTCATCATCAAGAAGATTCTAAGAGCCTTGGATGGAAAATATGATACCGTGTGCACATTGATCCAAATGATGCCCAATTACAAAGATCTCAAGCCAACAGAGGTAATTGGAAGAATTGTTGCTCATGAGGTGTCACTTAAGGATAAAGAGGAACTTCACAACAAATCAAGTGGTGCCTACAAAGCCTCATGTGAAGCCCCTACATCATCAAGTGAGAAACAAAACTTCAATGAAGAATTGAGCTTAATGGTGAAAAACTTCAACAAGTTCTACAAGAGTAGAAGCAAAGATAGAAGCTCCAAGTCAAGGTCCTACAATGACAAAATATCTTCTAGTCGAGAGCGAAACTGCTACAATTGTGGAAGACCCGGACACTATTCCAATGAGTGTACGGCTCCCTACAAGAGAAGAGAAGACTCTCCAAAAAAAGAAGCAAAAGAGAAGAATCACCACCAAGAGAGAGAAGGAGTAGAGATGATCGTTATGAACGAAGACACTCACGGAGAAGCAAGGATTTGGAAAGGAAGGAAAAATCATCAAGGAGCTACACAAAATGAAGACATCAAGCTCATGTTGGTGAATGGGTATCCGGCTCCGACTCCGACAACCACTCCGAGAGAAGTTATCACTCCGATTCCGAATATACTCAAGATGAAGGTGTTGCCGGTCTAGCACTTGTGTCAACCAACTCCTACGACATATTTGACTCACCCAATGAAGGAATTAGAAGATGCTTCATGGCCAAAGGTCCTAAGGTAACACACCTCGAGTATGTTGATTTTAATAGTGATGAAGATGACTTGTTAGGTGATGATGATTTACTTGTTGACAACTCTAGTGATGAATACTATGATGAAACGTCAATTAATCATGCTAATCAAGATAAAACGAATGACAATGATAAGGAGAATATTGAGGCTCTAACTAAAGAACTAAACACTCTTAAGTTAGCTCATGAAACTATCTTCGAAGATCATCGAGAACTTTTAAGAGCTCATGAGAAGTTACGCTTTGAAAATCTCAATCTTGAGCAAGAGCATGAGTTTTTAAAGGCAATCAATGATGATCTCCTCAAGAAAAGTTCTTCTTACATTGCCAAGCGTTTACTCTTATCCACTTACATGCCTCAAGTCAAGTCTAGTAACAAGAACAAGAAAGATTCTTCCTCTAATAGTAACAATGATCATGCTAAATCCAATATTGTTGCTTCTAGTAGTTCTCTTTATTCCACTAATAATTCTCTTAGCCAAGTTACACTTGAGCAAGAAAATAGCTTATTGAAGGGAATTATAGAGAAAGGAGTGTACAAAAGCCTTGCCGGGAGTAAGCAATTCGAGGAAATTGTGCGCAAGCAAGGAAGGCACCGGAAGAATCAAGGTGTTGGTTTTGAACGAAAGTTCAATGCCAATGGAGTTGAGTGGGAAGAAGATCAATACCCCAAGACAAAGTTTGTTCCTCAACAAGAGAAGTATGATCCTACTTCCTTCAAGGGGACACAAGCTCAAGATGATCTTCCACCACAAGACTACAAGCAAAAAGGCAAGGACAAGCTTCAAGAGGAAATTGATGCATTTGAAGAAGCTCCTAAGACCTTAGTCAAGTGGATTCCCAAGACCACTTCAAGTTCCACTTCATGAAGTATGACTACAACTCCAAGGATTCCCATCAAGATGGTGTGGATCCAAAAGAAGAAGAACTAGAGAGTTCTTGAGGGTGACTCCGCCAACATACTTCACTCTTATCATTTTGGCAAGAACAAGTGCAATCAACTTCCACATCTTGCACTAGTTCAAGGAGTCACAAACCCTCTTGTTGGTAAGACAAGGGACAAGGTAACCTAAAAGTTTTCATGGAACCATCATCTTGTGTGTATATCACTCTATGTCTATGGATATCCTTGTTTGTTCCTTGTGGGACTAACCCATGTAGGTATTGAAAGTGCAATTCACTCAAATGGATAGCTCTAAGTGATCTACATCAACATTGAGCATCCACATCTTCAACATCTACATGAAGTCATCATTGACAAAACCCAAGGTTAGTTCATCCCTCTTAGGGGGGATATCACATCTAGGGGAGCTTTACTCTAAGACTTGAGCTAAAGCAACTCTAAAGATGTGAACACAACAATGCTTTATGTAAAAGTGCTAACCCCACTTGAGCTTAAACGATGAGTATGACCTATGATCAAGTGTTCTCACTTGACTCCTAAGTCAATATACTCATATATAGATGACCTAGTCATCGCTAATTGCTTGATAGATGCTAGAATTGGTCGTGCATGCTTTTTCACATATTTCAATTGCCATTTTATTGTGTGAGCATGTTGGTTGCATATTTTACTCATTCGAGGACATCCACTTGTTGTTTTGATTGTTTGGTTTTATTTCCTTTTGCCAAGTGGATGGACAAGAATGCCTAAGAACCTCCTCTAGCTATCTATGCTTTTCTCGTCTCAAACTCTATTCATGCTACATCACAAAATTTGATCAAGTCAGATTCGAACCACTCTGTGTGAGGAGCACTCGGAGTCCCCGATTCGTCACAGACTTAAACTTCCAAAACCTCTTTGTGATTCTCGGTCTGACCGATATCCTACTTTTGATCCTACCGAGATCATTAAGTTGATCTGAATTTTCGATCTCGGTGCAACCGATTTGAACCATTCGGTCACACGAGTTGCAATAACTGTATACAGTTTTGCATCTCGGTGCCACTGAGTTGTTCCACTCGGTCACACCGACAGGGTCGGGCTATATATAGGCACGGGCAAAAATTTGGAAATTTCTCCGAACCCCTTCGCCCGCGCGATAGCTCACTCTGCTAACGTGGTCTCCGGATCGTCTCCTCGCCGCCAGCCGCCGCCAGTCGCTGGTCTCCATCGCCGTCAACGGAATTCAACCCCGCCGTTGCCGCCGTAGCGAGTCTCCGCCGAAGTAGGGTATGGACTCGATCTTTGTGCTATCCCCAATCTGATTCCTAGCACATTGTGATCTTATTGTTTCTAGCCACGATTGAAACACTCCTATCCAGTCAATACGTTCGTAGAATAGGATTGATTCGAAAACTTTAGGGTTAGGTTTCCGCCGAAACCATCTTAGACCCACCGAGTTGAAAAACTCGGTCCCACCGATTTGGCTCATGCCATTGCACAAGTGAGACTCGGTCTGACCGAGAATTACTAATTGGTGTGACCGATTTTGGAACTTTGTGAAACCCTAGCAGTCTCGGTGCCACCGAACTATGACTCGGTCTGACCGAGTTCACTAGTTTAGGTTCCAAAACTGCTTCGGTATCACCGAGTTTAAAAATCGGTAGATCCGAAATGATTTCTGTGGGAAACTAAAACTAAGATTTTGAATCATTCTTTTGCAAAAATCTCTGCATTTTGTGATGCTCATCTATTCTACCTCATCTATAAACTGTTCACAGGGTCAGCAGTCAGCTTTTACATCATGTCTGATCAGAGTGACAGCCAGAACATGTCAGAAGAGCAAGTGCACATGAGTGAGGGCACTAGTCCCTCCAGTTCTTCAGATGAAGGCAGCAGGAGCACCCCTAGCAATTTGCCAAAAGCTGCCACCAGACAAAGGAAGAAAAGAACCTCAGAATCATAGGATGAGGATTATGTGGCAGAGGAAGAGGAAGCTACTTCTAAGAAAGTAGTGCTCAAGAAGGAGTATGGCTCAGCACAGAGCACAAAGCCAAGCTTGAAAGTCAAAAGGCCAGCAGGTAGGCAGCCTATGCCAAAGGCCAGAGTTCAACTCAGATTCCTAAAAAGCCTGAACCCAAAGAGCCTGCTGCAGAAGGGAAGAAGAGGAAGGATAGGATCAAAAAGACCACTGCTAGAGTGCTTGGGAGATCCTCAATCATGAGAGATTCTGAAGAGGAAGAGGAAGAGGAAGAAGAGGTTGCTGCACCAGCACCCAAGGCACAAAAGCTGATGGGTGATGCTATAAGATTAGGGGCTACTGCATCCAAGCCCAAGGAAGCACCCAAGGCTGCATCAAAGGCCAAGACAGCTCCAAATAGGAATACAAGGAGCATACCAGCTGCTGAGAAGAACAAGGCCCCAGTGCCTGACATTGCTGAGGAAGAAGAAGGTCAAGTGCTCAGGAAGCTAAAGCCCAAGATCCCAGACCACAATGATGCTCATCCTGTGGCTGAGGACATGAAAATCAGAAGAGACTCATGGCTAAGGAAGTGGAGAGAAGCAGATCCATATGCTTCAAGGAGAAGAACTGCTGTTGATTACAGGTTCCACACTAAGGAACAACAGTACTTCTATGAGACAGTTTTGTTGGACAAGAAGCCCATAGTTTGTGACATGAGATGGGTCGATTGGGAGTACATCAAGGACAATGAAGAGCACTATCCTGGAGTGCAAGACAACTTCAAAGCTTGTGGAGTAGCTGACTTTGTTGGGCAGAAGCTCACAAAGTGGAATGAAGAGCTGATCATGCAATTCTACTCCACAACACACTTCTATCCAGATGGCAGAATTGTGTGGATGTCTGAAGGTACAAGGTACCAATCAACTGTTGAGGAATGGGCAAAGTTGATCAATGCCCCAGAAGAAAATGAGGATGACTTGGACATTTATGCCAAGAAGAAGATGGATCACAATTCCATGTCTAACATGTACAAGGAGATCCCAAACAAGGCACTTGATACTTTCAAGTTTGGCTCAGTACATTATCTTCTGTCAGGGCTGCCAACTATTAATTGGATTTTGAGGCACACTCTGTTGCCCAAGTCAGGTGATCACAAGATGATCAGAGGCCATGCAATAAATTTGCTTCATATCTTTGATGTGCCACAAAAATTCAAAGTCATGAGCCTCATGGTAGAAACTATCAAAAGTACTGCAGCAGATCAGAAGAGAAGCTGTGGTTATGCCCCTCAGATCCAAGAGTTGATTAACTCAAAAATGGGCACAGGCATATACTTATTGGACAAGGAACATTTGCCTATTCATCCAGACTTTGAGGATAATCAAGTTGTGATGAACAAGGATGAACCATCATCAGCCCATGCACATGCACAGAAGGAGAAGGCAAGGAAGGATAAAGCTGCCAAGATGCCAACTCAAGAGGAGGCATCTGAGTATTTTCTAAAAAACAAGCAAGAGCAGCTTAGTTACTTGATAGCATCCACACTGAGGATTGAGAAAGGACTGGCCACCCTCACTCAGAATCAGGAGAGCTTAGAAAGAATCGTAGAACAAAAGTTCTATGACATGGATGTCAAAGTAACAGAGATTCAGTCTGCAGTGGAGCAACTTCAAGATGACATGCATGAGAGGAGAGGGAAGACTACAACTGATGCATTTGCCAGAGTGCCACGAGCTCAGAGGTCGACTGCAGTGCCAGTTCCTGACACCAGAGCCACCACCTCAGCTCCAACCACAGCACCAGCCCAACCAGCTCCAGCATCTACTTCAGCTCCAGCTCCAACCACGTCTACAGAAGCCTTCGTCCGTGGAGTGATCCAGACTCCACCACCACCATAAGATCAAGCCTGAGAGTCGATCTAGCACTATGCATTTTCTAGGAACTTTTTGGTAACTTGTTGCCAAAGGGGGAGAAAAATGTATAGATCATAGGCTTCGAGAGAGAGAGAGTGTTGCTTTTATTCTCTCTTGCTTTATTTGGTGATTTTTCAAACTTTGTTTGCTTTTGGTTGAGATACTTTGATATGCTTGTGAGACATTGATGATCATGTGTTTGATCATAAGCTACACTTATGCATGCTTGATATATCTTATCTATCTTATGTGATCATTCACTTTCTTTGGTGATGAGTGCATGTATTTCATTCTTATCTTTTTGAGCGCTCCACCAAGATGTATGTGACATGGAAGAGCGCTCCACCATTCTTATCTTTTTGAGCGCTTCACTCAAATCATTCCACAGATAAGATTGGATTCAAATCATTCTATAAAGAAGACTAGGCCTTTCATCTTAATGAGCATCCCTACACCTTAACAAACCATACAAACATAAAGTTTTAACACCCAACCTGCATTAACATAATGAGCTTGCATCATTACTCTATTCATATTTGCACAAGTGAACTAACATAAAACCAACTATGCAACATAGTGGAAACAAAAAATTTGGCACACGACAACCTACGTGCAATTTATGAGAAACTAGAAGTAGTGAACCTGATTTTAGAACCAATGTTAATGGCAGATAACAATAAGTCAAGTGTTGGTAAAATCGTAGTTACTCAATTTTTGATAGTATAATGTTATATAGCGTCCCAAAATATTCTTCGGAGAGATAATTTCGAGTTCCACACTTTGAACATTGGGACTGCTGGTATCACCCAGGCAACAAGTAATAATGCAACTAACTAGGGTAAGATATGACAAACAAGAAACATTGAAGCTTTTAAAATAACATTGACTTGAATACTTCAAGTCCTTTGCATAGGGGCAACATAACCCTGTGACACCAGGTCTAGCTTGTCCATGGCAAGGATGGACCAATCAAATGACATCTAGATCACTGAAGGGCCAATTGGAAGAGAGTTGACCAATTTTATATTGCCCTAACGTGGCCACCTTACCGGGGACAAGGAAAGTGCTCTGCCCATATAGTGCCGGTCCAAACATAGCTGAGACCGGGGGTGAATTAAGATTTTTTATACGAAACATTTGTAGTTATTTAAAAATATTTTTAATGCATTATAATGTTCACGAGTATAATTTCTATTATTTACTTGACATAGTTAAACATACAACAATAGTTTGTGGAACCACATAACGATGTAGTTAGATATTAATTTTTAGTTCTAATGTATTTAAGTGAAAACTTTGTTTCATCTAAGTTTAAATTGTGTGTTGTAACAAAAATTATCTTTGAAGTTTTTTGAGAATGGCATAAATTATATAGTGCATGTGTATACATTTTTATGTATGTCTTCACATATATTTTAATTTCACTAACTATAATTGTAGAGATTTCTAAAGCACAATGTTTAACTAATATCTTGATAAAGATTTCTAGTGTATTATTAGGTAACATATTTATAGAATCTTGTAGAGTATAAACTGAACCGTTTGTAAATGTGCTGCAAGTTAGGTTCAATTATAAGTTGGTAATAAGTGCATGCTATTTACATGAAATCTAAATAGCCATTGCTTCAATTTAGCATTCTTATAATGCTTTTATTTGATATGCTTGTTTCGACACATAGTTTCTTCTGATGTATACAAGAGCTTATGTAAAATTTAAGAAACAAAAGGTTTTGCACAAACCTAAACATTGGAATTTAATTACTAGCATGTATTTAGTACAACTCATGGGACATATCCAAGAGACATTGGTAGGCTCACTAACCCAAGTCCGCACTCCACCTATCTGGGACGTTCAGGGACCCAAGAAGGTGGGAGAAGAGAAGGCAAGCTCGAGGACGTAGAGTAGGAAATCTTGAAGTGCCAAAGGATGGTAGAACGCGGACTTTATGCCAACCACTCCATGATCAAGGATTTTGTTCGCGAGCATAAGAGGGACAATGACAAGATCTGGGAGGCTATTGACCGCCTTCATGTCAGGATTGTAGATCTTCAAGCACAAGTCTAGGACTTGCAAAACCAAAACTTTGAGTATGAAACTAGGTTTAAGAGGATGAGTCTAGCTACAGATTTCATGATTCCGGAGACCACCTCCTCTTTTATGGAGAACCTATGCCCTGGATGACGGAAGACAAGCCTACCACTTCATCACCACCACTACCACCGAAGAAGGAAACATGAGTACTAGGGTATGGGCACCACCCTTGGCTTGTTCCAAGCTTGGGGGAGGCACCCCGGTATCGTATCACCATCACCTTTTATTATTATTATCTATATTAGTTCAATCCTTAGTTATTTCATGATTTAGAAAAAGTATTAGTACGAAGTAGGTTTCAAGTGCTTGTTTCTGATCATTCTATTTATGTAATCGTGTGTGAGAGTTATATAATAAATAGTAGTATGAGCATACTTTGATTTATTTTCTTGTTTCAATCTTAGCAAAATAAATTTCATATGCTAATCCCATGGGGAGTAATGACTTGACTTCACACGAAGAAGTATAGTTTATAAAATTTGTTGGAAGTTAACAAACATAGCATGAGTCATTGAATAATCCATGAAAGAATAAATAAGGAAGAGAGATTTCGCATGCAAATATACTAATGTGGACATCTTTTATGATTTTGAGCCCCCGTTAGTTATTTTCAAACTTAAGCAAGCAGTTGAAGTTGGACAAGGAAGACAACATAATGGGTTATGCTCGTATATATTTGCATAGAAATTATATTGTCATGAATAATCTAACATGTGGTGCTTGCTTATAATCTTTTGCTACCAAAAATTTCTGTACTAAGTATAGATACTACTTGTGCTTTCAAATACTCCCTCTGTTCACTTATATAAGACGTTTTAATAAATTCAGACAGTGTACTAAACAGTTCAAACTCAGCTGTCTGAAACGCCTTATAAAAACGAACGGAGGGAGTACCCTTAAACCCAGTTTCTTGTCATGACAGTCCACCATACATACCTATGGATTGGATAAGATTCTTCAAATAAGTTGTCATTGGTGCAAGCAATAAAAAGTGCTCTTAAATATGTATAATCTTTACTGGAAGAGAAAATAAGTTTTGCACGACCTTGTGATGGTGGCGCAATAAAAGTGATAGATTGCTCCATAAAGGCCATTATCATAAGGGGCAATGTTAAAGTGACTTTCCTTTGAATTAAGAGTTTGCACATCCAAAAATCAAAAGCACATGACAACCTCTGCTTCCCTCTGCTAAGGGCCTATATTTTATTCTTTAAGTTTTAATTTTATGTAAGAGTCAAAATATTTTTTCCCTATTTCAGTCTTCAATATTCTCCACTTGGCAAGCATCATGTGGTGGGGAAATTCCAGGCACATATATCCGGCTGAATATATTTGGTCATGAACTATTGTTGTTGACATTTATTCCCGTGGTAAGTAAGTTGGGTGGTGACATATTAAACCCCTATCTTCCTCTGTGTCTGGTGGAAACTGTTTGTTCTAAACATATGCTTTGAGTGTTAGTAATCATGGAAGACTATATGATAGTTGAGTATGTGGAATTTGATAATCAAAAGCTCTTACATAGGCCCTTCCGAAAAGTATGATGAATTGTAATTGCTTGGATGACCGAGAGCATAGTTTGTTAATTTTCAAATGAGTTTATTGTTTATACTTTGGATTGTGGATATATTGTTACTTGGTTATGAGAAGTTTTATGATGAATAATTATTGTTATAGTAATGATCATAAGCATGATGATGTCATGTTCGTATTTACTTTTATCGACACCTCTCTCTCTCTAAACTTGTGTTCATGTTTATTGGGTTCGGCATTCGCTTGAGGGCAAGCGAAGTCTAAGCTTGGGGGAGTTGATACGCCCATTTTGCATCATGTTTTTGTACTGTTATTTTTATTTTTTTGAAGTTATATTCCACTTTATGATGCAATTATAATGACTTTTCTCACTTAAATGGAAGATACAACAGAGATAGCAATTCTCCGAAGCTCCAAATGACCTAAAAATTATGAAGAATTATTTTGATATATATATAAAATACTTTAGGAAAGAAGTACCGGAGAAGAGCATCGGTGGGGACACAAGGCAGGGGACATGCCTTATCCCCTAGGCACGCCCTAGTGCCTTGTGGGCCTCATAGAGGTCCACGAAAGATCATCTTCTCCTATATGAAGCCATTTTCCATAGAAAAATAAATAAAGAGAAGACTTTCGGGACGAGCCGCCGCCGTCTCAAGGCGGAACCTGAGCAGGAGCACTTTTTCTCTTCGACGAAGAGATTCCGCCATGGAAACTTTCCTTCGGGAGGGAAAAATCGAATCCATAGTCATCACCAACATTCCTCTCATTGTGGGAGGACTCATCTCCATCAACATCTTCACCATCACCATCATCTCCAAATCCTAATTCATTTCTTCTATGCAATCTTTGTATCAAACCTTAGGTTGGTACATGGGGGTGCTAGTAGAGTTGATTACATCTCGTAGTTGATGCTAGTTGGTTTACTTGGTGAAAGATTATGTGTTCAGATTGTTAGTTACATATTTATCTCGTATGATCATGAACGCAATTATGCTTTGTGAGTAGTTCTGTTTGTTCTTGAGAACATGAGAGAAGTCTTATTATAAATAATCATGTGAAGTTGGTTTTCGTTCAATGTTTTGATGATATGTTATTGTTGTTCTTCCTCTAGCGGTGTCGTGTGAATGTCGACTACATAACACTTCACCATATTTGGGCCTAATGGATGGAATTGTCGGATTATTTTGTAAATGATGGGTTGTGGGAGTGATGGTGTGACGCCCCCGATTCAATCGTACACTAATCGTACATGCAAACGTGTACGATCAAGATCAGGGACTCACGGGAAGATATCACAACACAACTCTAAAAACAAAATAAGTCATACAAGCATCATATTACAAGCCAGGGGCCTCGAAGGCTCGAATACAAGAGCTCGATCAGAGACGAGTCAGCGGAAGCAACAATATCTGAGTACAGACATAAGTTAAACAAGTTTGCCTTAAGAAGGCTAGCACAAACTGGGATACAGATCGAAAGAGGCGCAGGCCTCCTGCCTGGGATCCTCCTAAACTACTCCTGGTCGTCGTCAGCGGGCTGCATGTAGTAGTAGGCTCCTCTAGTAGTAGTAGTCGTCATCAACAGTGGCGTCTGGATCCTAGACTCCATCGTCTGGTCGCAACAATCAGGTATAGGAAGGGGGAAAAGGGGGAGCAAAGCAACCGTGAGTACTCATTCCAAAGTACTCGCAAGCAAGGAGTTACACTACATATGTATGCATTGGTATCAAATTGAATAAGGGTATCATATGTGGACTGAACTGCAGAATGTCGGAATAGGAGGGGGATAGCTAGTCCTGTCGAAGACTACGCTTCTGACCACCTCCATCTTGCAGCATGTAGAAGAGAGCAGAAGGTAAGTTCACCAAGTAGCATCGTGTGGCATAATCCTACCCGGTGATCCTCTCCTCGTCACCCTGTTAGAGAGCGATCACCAGGTTGTATCTGGCACTTGAAAGAGTGTGTTTTATTAAGTAACTGGTTCTAGTTGTCATAAGGTCAAGGTACAACTCCAAGTCGTCCTGTTACCGAAGATCACGACTATTCGAATAGATTAACTTCCCTGCAGGGGTGCACCACATTTACCAACACGCTCGATCCCCTTTGTACGGACACACTTTTCTGGGTCATGCCCAGCCTCGGAAGATCAACACGTCGCAACCCTACTGTCGGTGTCAAAACCGGCGGATCTCGGGTAGGGGGTCCCGAACTGTACGTCTAGGCCGGATGGTAACAGGAGGCAGGGGACACGATGTTTTACCCAGGTTCAGGCCCTCTTGATGGAGGTAAAACCCTACGTCCTGCTTGAGTAATATTGATGATATGGGTTGTACAAGAGTAGATCTACCACGAGATCAGAGAGGCTAAACCCTAGAAGCTAGCCTATGGTATGATTGTTGTTCGTCCTACGGACTAAAACTCTCTGGTTTATATAGACACCGGAGAGGGCTAGGGTTACACAGAGTCGGTTACAATGGTAGGAGGTCTACACATCCGTATCGCCAAGCTTGCCTTCCACGCCAAGGAAAGTCCCTTCCGGACACGGGACGAAGTCTTCAATCTTGTATCTTCATAGTCTAGGAGTCCGGCCAAAGGTATAGTCCGGCTATCCGGACACCCCCTAATCCAGGACTCCCTCAGTAGCCCCCGAACCATGCTTCAATGACGACGAGTCCGGCGCGCAAATTGTCTTCGGCATTGCAAGGCGGGTTCTTCTCCAAATTCCGTGTACCTGTTGAACAGTGTCCGGTTTCTTGTAAATGTAGTGCTCCTTGGCTTCTACGCCCAATAATGGCCGTTTTCCACGTGTCAAACGAATACGAAAAGTCAGGGTGTTTTTTATATTTACACCCCTAGCCGCGTGAATGAGCCGCCTATTTAAGGGGACGAGGATTTAGATCCAAACCACACCTTCTCCCTTCCGCGAGTATTCATCAGAGCATATCTGACAGAGGTCCATTCCATCATGGCCGGCCGCCGCAGCTCCTCCTCTCGCCCTTCCAGCCCTCAGCCTGGAGATTGGAAGAGGTGCTCCATCCCGCATAGCGAGCTAGTGACGCTCCAGACCAAGGGATTTCTCCCCCCGGCCTATATGGTCCTGGTTCGAGCCGGACTTGCCACCTATAATGGCGGAGAGCAAGCGAAGAGAGCCCCCAATCCCTCCAAAGGAGAGCGGGTATGCCTTGCCCCTTACTTAATAAGAGGGCTCGGATTTCCAATTCATTCGTTTCTCCGGGGGATTCTGGAGTTCTATGGCCTCCAACTGCACAACCTCACGCCTGCCTCCATATTGCATATCGCGGGCTTCGTAGCCCTTTGCGAGCTGTTCTTGGGCTGCGAGGCTCATTTCGCGCTGTGGAAAAGGCTATTCTGTCTTGTGCCCAGCTCTAAGGAGGGGTCAATATATCAAGTGGGCGGAGCCGAAGTGTGGTGCATCGCCGGGACCGGATATCTATCCAGAACCCCAAAGAAGGCGTCCGAAGACTGGCCTTCGGAATGGTTTTATATAGAGGACGTCCCGCTGCCAGATCCTGTCCGGATCGGCCTCCCTGAGTTCGACAGTGCTCCCCTAAAGAAGCGCCTAAGCTGGCGTCCATGGAGCCCTCAGAGGGAAAGTGACAGGGACGTTATTTACCTAATGGGCCGGATAAGATTGTTAGCTCATTCCGGACTGACCATGATCAAGGTCATGGCCGCATGCATCATGCGAGGGGTGCAGCCGCTTCAGTATAGAGGCCGCCCCATGTGGGACTTCAACGGGGAGGACGACGCCACCCGCTACGGCCGTAAGGGGCCGAATTCGGCTGCCGCTCTAATAAAGACCTTGTCCTCTTTGTACAAGGGAGAAGAGGAGGAATTTCTCCACGTCAACCCACGGGGTGGATTTTCTATGTACAATCCCCCAAGTTGGGTAAGTGGACACTTTTACTTGCCCATCCGTTTTATATTCCCATTGTTAAATTTTCAGTCTAACGACTTCAACGCAGGAACTGTGCCAGGCTGTTAAAGAAATAAACAACCCTCCTCCACAACCCGAGGATCCGGGACGGTCCCTCGACCCGGCCTCTCAAGAGGATCCGGACTTATCTGTGGAGCTGATTGATGGAGTGTTTCATCAATTGAGCAAGGACAACGCCTTGGTGGCCATTACGGCCGATTATCCAGGGCTACTCCCAGCCTCACAGGTAACTGAGACCGAAGTCCCAGCACTTTGAAAAGGGATCTATCCTCGCGTGTTTTCGATTGCCGTATGACAACCGTGTTTTGCAGGGGAGGTCCTTGAGACGGGAGGCCGAGCCTGCGGCGACTAGCCAACGAGGGGCGGCGAGGCCCCGCGAGCTGAAAAGAAGTGCGGTCCGGACTGAGGCACCGGCGCAAAGGTATAGCGCGCCACCTTATTCCCAGGTGTTATTCCTTCGAGGCATATTAACGCTCGTGCTCTCTTCAGGACGAAGAGACCTCGCCGGACTATATCCGGAGAGGCTGCCAATCGCGCCTCCACCAGCCAGGCTCCAAAGCCTGGTCCGGAAGCGGAGGCGAACACGAGGCGTGCACCGGACGCTCCTCCGACGGAGGATGCGGACAGGCTGTCTGCCACCAATTCCGAGGTGGAGAGTGCCATGAACCACAGGCGTCGCCGAACAGTTCTTCGCGACGCTTGTTTCTCCCAAGAGGCATTGGATGCCTTCAATTCGGGAGACGCGTACCTCCGTGCCGCTCAAAATGGTCTAGCCAGAGCCACGGAGCAGTATGTGAAAGACATACGGGTAAGAAAATTTTGGTAATTATATATATACCAGTAGCCCCCGAGACTTGAAACAGTTAGGATAACTGTTTTAAGGATCATTTGTTATGCAGGTTCTTACATAAAAGAATACCCTACTGTCCCAGGAGCTGGAAGAGTGCAAAGCCCAACTTGAGGCCGCACTAGCCGTGGCAGGGGAGCCCAAGGAGACCCCCTCTGGTAATATACGCTTCGAAAGATAAGTATTTTGCGAAGTGCGGTGTGGGTGCAAATCTGACAAATGAAATTGCAGATGGCGCCGGATTAAATCCGGAAGTGCAACAACTCCGACGCCAGCTAAAGGCTGGTGAGAGCGTGCTGACAAAGGTGAGGCGGGAGAAGAACGATCTCCAAGATGCCAACACCAAGCTGGGCGTTGAACTGAAGGACGTTCGTGCCCAGCTATTGGACTCCATTAAGGAGAATCAGCGGCTTCGACGCGGCATATATAGTAAGTGCTTAAACGAACTTTGAAAAAAGAGTTCGGCGAGGAAGTCGACTAACAGAGTAATGTCTGTAGGTATGCTGACAGGTCGTCCTGTGGAGGAAATGCCCGGTTCTATGGGTGACCTTCTTCCCGAGCTCTCACAACTGCACGAGCGAGTTCGGCAGGTGATGCAAGGCGTCGTCCAGGCCTTGTGGCCATCCGTCTCCATGCCCGAAGGCCTTGGAGAGCTTGTAGAGAAGCTGAAGGGAGCGCGACGGCGCTTCCAATTGTGGAAGATGTCGGCCTGCCGTCAAGGCGCCAGGGAGGCCTGGGCCATGGTGAAGATGCGGTACACGAAGGCTGACCCAAACCACATGGCCGAGGTCGGACCCGTAGGGCCCGATGGGAAGGAGATCCCTGTGAGCTTAGTATACGGCCAAGTAGAGTTGGCCGCAAAGTATTCCCAATAGGACTGTAAACTAGACAGCCTGTTAGATGGTATTGAAGAGGAATACAATCAGTCAGATTGACTATGTAATTTTAATTGACATGTGTAATGCCTTCTAGCCGGATTGTAGATCGTTTGTCATGGCCGACCTTTTTGCTTCAACCTCGGGACCTGACGGTCCGGAGTGTGTCCGAATACCCTCGCGGTTATATAAGAACCGGGGTATGCATGGAGACCAGGCGTAGGGGTCATTAGTGCTTGAACAGACAAGTGCCCAACTAGTTATGTTATATTACATGGTTAGTAAGAAACATCTTCCAGGGAGAATAGTTCCGTTAGGGGTTCCTTTCCCTGGGAGGCATGCCCTAAAGTGCATGTCCATTCTGCGAAAAGAGACGCAGGAAAAACATCTGGGGGCGTATAGATAAATAAGTGAAAGAAAAGATCATCTTTAGTTCACCGACCGAATATTTCCTTAAGAACGCTAGCTTTCGGCTTCACCCAGTCTGAGGTACACATCCGGCTGACCCGGCAGTAACAATCGCAGAGGTGCTCCCTTTACCACCTAGCCGAACAATCAAGAACGTAGGGGTAAGCACAGGAGCCAGGCAACCCAGCTTGGCCAAAACTTAAGTCATATCGATGCATATAATGGCGAGTAAAAGGTACATGCGGAAGTATGACACATGTGTTGGGCATGAAGCCCGTATAAATAAGCTTCTGCTTAAAGAAGCTCCCAGGTTTAATGAGCGTGGATAGCGCGTCACTTTATGAGCCTTTAAAGGCTATAAGAGAGAGAGAGAGGAGAAGGAGAGAAATGTAAGACAGAAAGTATATAAAAAATGGACAGAGGAAGGAGACGAACACAGAGTCCGGCGCTAGGCATAGAATCTTCGTAGACGGGCTGCGTTCCATGGGTTCGGCTCGAGTCGGTTATCCGATGCATCTCGCAGGCGGTACGCTCCACCAGTGAGGACTTGGTCGATTATGAAGGGACCTTCCCACTTGGGCTTGAGTTTGTCCTTTTTCTTGTCCGGCAGGCGTATAACTAATTCGCCAATGTTGTAATTTTTGGCCCGCACTTCTCTGCTTTGGTATCTTCGAAGCCTGCTGTTGATTGAATGCGGAACGGGCTTTTGCCACGTCACGCTCATCCTCCAAGGCGTCCAAACTGTCCCGCCGATCGAGCTCGGCTTCTCTTTCTTCGTACATGCGCACTCGAGGTGAGTCATGAATTATGTCGCAGGGCAAAACTGCCTCTGCGCCGTACACCATGAAGAATGGTGTGTATCCGGTGGTGCGATTCGGCGTGGTCCGCAGCCCCCAGAGTACGGAGTCGAGCTCCTCTACCCAGTGCGTATTGGATTCCTTAAGGGACCGCACTAATCTGGGTTTGATGCCGCTCATGATAAGACCATTTGCACGTTCGACCTGGCCGTTGGTTTGTGGGTGATAGACGGAAGCATAATCGAGCTTGATGCCCATGTTTTTGCACCAGAGTTTTACCTCATCGGCCGTAAAGTTTGTACCGTTATCAGTGATGATGCTGTGGGGGACGCCGTAACAGTGTACCACCCCGGATATAAAGTCTATCACCGGTCCGGATTCGGCCGTCTTAACAGGCTTGGCTTCTATCCATTTGGTGAACTTATCCACCATGACCAGTAAGTATTTTTTCTTGTGGGTTCCGCCTTTAAGGGGTCCAACCATGTCAAGCCCCCAGACCGCGAAGGGCCAAGTGATGGGGATAGTTTGGAGGGCGGTGGGTGGCATATGGCTTTGGTTTGCAAAAAGCTGGCAATCGACGCATCGTTGGACTAAGTCCTGGGCGTCTGCCCGGGCCGGTCGGCCAATAAAAGCATGTACGGAAGGCCTTGCTTATAAGGGACCGAGCTGCAGCATGATGTCCGCCGAGTCCGGCATGAATTTCCGCCAGGAGGTTCCGCCCTTCCTCTTCGGACATGCACCTTTGAAGGACTCCGGTAGTGCTTTTCTTATAAAGCTCTCCCTCATGGACTTTATAGGCTTTAGATCGCCGCACTATGCAGCGTGCCTCATTTTGGTCCTCAGGGAGTTCCTGCCTGGTAAGGTAGGCGAGGAATGGTTCTGTCCACGGGGCGATGACGGCCATTATTACGTGGGCTGAAGGTGTTATTTCATTGGCAGAGCCTCCAATTATGTCAGAGTGTTCGGTGTCGGGCAGTGCGGTTGGGTCCGGGCTGTTATTGCCAGGTTCCCCTTCCCATACTATGGACGACTTGAACAGCCTTTCCAAGAAGATGTTGGGGGGGGGACTACATCGCGTTTTGCGCCGATGCATGCTAGGACATCTGCCGCCTGATTATTTTCCTGGGCTATATGGTGAAATTCGAGCCCTTCGAACCGAGCTGACATTTTTAGGACGGCGTTGCGATAAGCTGCCATTTTTGTAGTACGATCAATGTTAGAATGGTGATTCGATAATCAATGGCCTAAGGATGTAATGTTGACCATTAACTCCAAGGCAATAGGGTTGATAGAAGGGTAGAGCCAAACAACACCGTTCACCTGTTGGTATCCCGGTTAGAAATAACACAAGAAGGAATGGTGATGGTGAGAGGTATCACTATACCAAGAATTCTTAAGAGGTGGAGCAATTCTCACAACATCCTTGACATAAAAGGTGGTAATACTTCAAGGTAGAACGTAATACAAGCTCGATAGCAAGTTGCATCTACAACATGAACAAGTTTATGATGAAAGAAAGATAAGGATGTTGTCGATGGTAACTCAAATTACCAAGGGACGAGGATGGTACTTACCATCATGAATTTGGTCGATATCCTGGAACGAGTCAAAATGTTGACGATGATCACGACACATTTGTCGAGAGAGTTCATGAAGATGTAATCAATCAGCGATGGCATCAAGTCAAGGGAATGATGAAGCACAAGTTTATTGAAACCACTAGTACAATACAAACTTGAATCAAAGATTGTTGTTCAAGGTGAAATGATACGCCGAGGAAGATCATCGTAAGCTTAGCTCATCGTCGAAAGTTATGCTCCGGGAATAAGGACCAGGTAGCACGGTTAAAATTTAGCACGATAACGATATAGCCAAACAGGCTAGGAATGGCGTGATCGGGTACAAACTTGTACTTAAAGAAGATTACTAAGAGTTGTTGAACCGTAGCGCGAACTTGGTTCAGTTATCAGTGTCTTTGAGTGTTTAATGACTCAGAGCCCAGGAAAAATTGTAATAAGTGAGAATGTAGTACTTGATGAAGAACTCATAAGAAGTTATGAAGTTCCATGATATTCCCGAGATACCATAGTGTAATACTCGACGGTAGAGCAGAGTAGAGGGTGGACACGTGAAATGATCTGCAGAAGACAAGTACTTCATCTTGTCTGAGAAATGGAATCAAAGGAGAACAATCATGGTCGGAACCACAAGTGCAAAGGATCAATTCACAGATACTAGATGATATTATATCAAGGAATTAGTTATTATTACAAGAAGCTTCTGTGATAGGATCTACATCGTGTCCATGGGCATGAACACAAAGTTCAAGGTCGACTCCCACTTCTTCAATGTATAATCTTCCATTCACTTCTCGTGTTTCAAAAATGGCATTAGTTGTTGAAAGTTTTACCTGGTGCAGTACCAGATAGGTATGGCCCGTGAAATCTTACGGGTTCAATCAGATTAGGGAAGGCGTTGGTTCAACCCATCGGGGCATCTTAGGAACATATACCACAAACTTCAGGAGTAAATAGCACAAGCTCAGAAGTAGAGCACGGTTGACAAAGCAAGGATACAATTTTACCAAAGGCATTATATACCCATGGAAAGGCTCAAAATGTCATTGAATATGAAGGACGGTGTCAGATGAAATCCAAGAAAGGATCTGGCGGTCTATAGCGGAGCTAATGTGAGCATCACACACAACTAGTTGAAGAAAGAATGCAAAGGCATCGGATTATAGAGCATCTGAATAATTCAATGCTTAGATATCAAAGGAATTATGATTTCTAGAACGAAGGATCATAAGCATACGCTCTGATCAAGGGTAGACAAGTTGAATAGACCTAAGGGTACAATCGACGGCAAATAGATTGGTCGAGAACCAGCTCATGTTCCAAAAGAACATCTGAGCCGGGAAGATAATTTACAGGGATCAACTAATGATTGCGAGCATTCGCAACACATTGTATCAACGGACTCAAAATGATAATGACAAAGGATGCCAGTAAGATTACTAGACTTATGGTATTAATCATAATGCAAGCAAGCAAGAATTTCAAGAACAACTGGTGGTTGAGGATTTCTTTAAAGATCAATTAGTATTTCGAAGACTTTGGTGAACCACATGAACAACTAGGGAGAAACAAATCCTTGGTGTGTGTGAGGATTGATTAGTAGGTGTATTCAGGTGACAAGGAACTGTCAGGCAGTAGGCACAAGGATTTTCGGAACAACAACGAGTATTTTGAGGTATCTCGTAATAACAAGAGCAACTGGGGACTAAGGTAAGAATGGCAACTGCATGTAGTTATCTATAGGGGTTGACGGTGGAAGGGAATTGCAAATGCAATGAGCACAAGTTCTCGGGATAACTTCGGAGAGTATCTTCTGAATCCTCTGGTGCAGTAGACGATCATTTGTAATAAGGGGCTCTCCGGAAGGAAGTAATTACGAGAACCTAGAGTTAGAGTTAGCAAAATATTTTAACCCGAATAGAAGAGAGATCAGAGTCCCAGAGTAAGGATCGAGGATTAAAAGATTCGAGTACCACCCAAATGGTGACGTGGGCCCGTAAGCCACACAACCATGTTAGTAAAAGTTTTGCAATGTCTAGACTCAACTTTGGCCAAGGAGTGTTGAAGGGGGATTCCTACAGGTAGTCGGCTCTGATATGAACTTGTGACGCCCCCGATTCAATCGTACATTAATCATACACGCAAACGTGTACGATCAAGATCAGGGACTCACGGGAAGATATCACAACACAACTCTAAAAATAAAATAAGTCATACAAGCATCATATTACAAGCCAGGGGCCTCGAAGGCTCGAATACAAGAGCTCGATCAGAGACGAGTCAGCGGAAGCAACAATATCTGAGTACAGACATAAGTTAAACAAGTTTGCCTTAAGAAGGCTAGCACAAACTGGGATACAGATCGAAAGAGGCGCAGGCCTCCTGCCTGGGATCCTCCTAAACTACTCCTGGTCGTCGTCAGCGGGCTGCACGTAGTAGTAGGCTCCTCTAGTAGTAGTAGTAGTCGTCATCAACAATGGCGTCTGGCTCCTGGACTCCATCGTCTAGTCGCAACAATCGGGTATAGGAAGGGGGAAAAGGGGGAGCAAAGCAACCGTGAGTACTCATCCAAAGTACTCGCAAGCAAGGAGCTACACTACATATGTATGCATTGGTATCAAATTGAATAAGGGTATCATATGTGGACTGAACTGCAGAATGCTAGAATAAGAGGGGGATAGCTAGTCCCGTCGAAGACTACGCTTCTGACGACCTCCATCTTGCAGCATGTAGAAGAGAGCAGAAGGTAAGTTCACCAAGTAGCATCGTGTAGCATAATCCTACCCGGTGATCCTCTCCTCGTCGCCCTGTTAGAGAGAGATCACCAGGTTGTATCTGGCACTTGAAAGGGTGTGTTTTATTAAGTAACTGGTTCTAGTTGTCATAAGGTCAAGGTACAACTCCAAGTTGTCCTGTTACCGAAGATCACGACTATTCGAATAGATTAACTTCCCTGCAGGGGTGCACCACATTTCCCAACACGCTCGATCCCCTTTGTCCGGACACACTTTTCTGGGTCATGCCCGGCCTCGGAAGATCAACGCGTCGCAGCCCTACCTAGGCACAACAGAGGTCAGCACGCCGGTCTAAATCCTATGGCGCAGGGGTCTGGGCCCATCGCCCTTTGCACACCTGCACGTTGCGAACGCGGCCGGAAGCAGAACTAGCCCCCTTAATACAAGAGCAGGCTTACGGTCCAATCCGGCGCGCGCCGCTCAGTCGCTGACGTCACGAAGGCTTCAGCTGATACCACGACGTCGAGTGCCCATAACCGTCCCCGCGTAGATGGTTAGTGCGTATAGGCCAGTGGCCAGACTTAGATCAAATACCAAGATCTCGTTAAGCGTGTTAAGTATCCGCGAACGCCAACCAGGGCCAGGCCCACCTCTCTCCTAGGTGGTCTCAACCTGTGCTGTCGCTCTGCCACAAAGTAATAGTCGGGGGCCGTCGAGAACTCAGGCCCACCACTACCTGGATGGAGCCACCTACTCCTTCAGCCCCCAACATCGGAATCACTCACGGGTACTCCTACGACCCGACCCGACTTTAGTCACCACCTGTATAGCACGTATATATGTATAAGTATATATCCATGATCACTTCCCGAATGATCACGGCCTGATAGTATAGCATGGCAGACGGACAAGAATGTAGGGCCACTGATGATAAACTAGCATCCTATACTAAGCATTAGGATTGCAGGTAAATGTAACAACAGTAGTAGCAAGGACAGACTATGCATCAGGATAGGATTAACAGAAGCAGTAACATGCAACACTACTCTAATGCAAGCAGTATAGAGAAGAGTAGGCGATATCTGGTGATCAAGGGGGGCTTGCCTGGTTGCTCTGGCAAGAGAGAGGGGTTGTCAACACCGTAGTCGTACTGGGTAGCAGCGGCATCAGTCTCAGTGTCTAGCGAGGGAAGAGGGGGAAGAAACAATAAATATTAAGCAAACATATGCGTGACGATGCATGACATGTCAAGTAGCGGTGCTAGGGGTGCCCTAACGCGGCATGAGGTGGTACCAGTGAAGGGGTGAAACATCCGGGAAGATATCCCCGGTGTTTCGCGTTTTCGGACAGATGAACCGGAGGAGGAAAGTTGTGTGTTCGCTATGCTAGGGATGCGCGGCGGACGAACGGGCTGCGTATTCGGGTTCGTCTCGTCGTTCTGAGCAACTTTCATGTACAAAGTATTTTCATCCGGGTTACAGATTATTTTATATTAATTTTCAAAGTTTTAAACATTTTTTGTATTTAAATTTAATTCGGAAATCAAATGTGAAGTTGCTAGATGCACCCGGTGCACTGCACCCAGCTGTGTACACATGGGCTGACCAGTGGGTCCATTCAACATCAGTTGACCAGACTGCTTTGACTAGTCAACAGGGTCATCGGTCCCACATATAATAGACACAAGTGCTAATTGAAATTAACTAAACTAGTAAAAAAACAACTAAACTGGGGGGCCACTAGTCATAGGGCATCTACTACTCTACAACTAAAACAACAGGGCTAATCCCAAAAGAATAGAGCTGGCCCCTTCATGCCGTGGCTCAAGGTCGTGGCTGGGACACACACGCGCGGCCGCTCACAGCGAGCGCCAGCGGCCAGTGTCCAGCTCACGCAGGGCCGGCCAAAGCAGCGATCAGGCGCGGGAGTAGAGCGTCGGCGAGCGCGCGGGGGTGGGGGTAGCGCCGGAGGCCGCGGCGGTGGCAGCAGGCGGTAGTCGCGAGCGACGGCGGTGGTTGTGGCGAGGTCAGGGCGGAGCGGAGCAGGGGCAAATGGTGCGGGGCGGCTGCCGGCGGTAGCAGAAGCGGGCGGGCGCGTGGCTAAGGGCGCGACGCCGGAGCTCGGGCGAGCCACGGGTAGCGGCGGCGCAGCGCGACAGTAACCGGAGGCGACAGCAAGGCAAAGTAGCAGCGGCAAGGAGAGGCGGTTTAGCAACGACTGCCGTAGCAAGGGAGCAGGAGCACAGCTAGCAGACACGGCTCTAAGCAGCAACAGTGCCATAGCACAAGCAACAACAGCAGTAGCGCGACACACACGTATGTGTACGCGTATGCGGGAGCTCGGGCGCGGTGGTGAAGGCAGCCTACGGCGTCCAAAACGAAAGGGGGAAGGGGGATCCGAGGAAGAAGCTCACTGTGAGTTCGTCGGCATGCTCGGGGAGGGTTGGGGTGGACTGGAGCGACGACATCGACTGCGAGTTGGTGGCGGCCAGTTGAAGAAGACGACGATGGCGTCGGCTACGCAGCTCCTCGGCTCAAGATGGTCCCCTGAACGGATGAAGCCGAGCGCGGAGATCCTCCAGGACGTGTTCCCGAGCGACGACGACGACGGTGGCCGCGGCAAGAGGACGAGGCAGTGGTGACCGTGGAGCAAATCGAGCTCGAAATCAAGCGGAAGAGGAGGGGGCGATGGGGGATCCTGGGGGGAATGGACGAGAGCGGTCTATGGTTTCGCGGGGGCGTGCTTATAGGACCAGAAGGGCGACGTGGAGGCCATCCATGGCCAGGGCGCCATGGATGTCTGCCACGCCTCTGTTCTGTGAACAAAGGAAAGGGGAGACGTGAGTAGGTGGGCCGGCTTGCCTGGCAGGGGCCAGCTGAGCCATGGCCCAGCAGGGGAGGGGGGTTTTCTTTCTCTTGTTTTAGTTTAGTTACTGTTTTTCTATTTTCTTTTATTTATTCTTTTCTGTTTTCTCTTTGTTTCCTATTATTTTAGTTTTAGTAAAATATACACGTAGCATCTAAATTAGTATTTCAACTTAGTCCATAGTCACAAAAAGTATAGTCCTCAAATAAATTAGTTTGACATTTTATTAATTAGAAAAGGTATTTAAATAATTGTTTTTACTGCTATTTTATTCATCTTATAATACTTAAACGTTTTATAAATGTGTGGTTTCTACACCATAATTACCTATGCAATATTTAGTTCACCCCAAACATTTTAGTTTTAACGTTTGAAAACTTTTATTGTTTGCCATTGTTTTAAATTTGAAATTCGGACTAGGTTTCGAACTAACACGAGTTTATCGACAGTAACCGAGGTGATGTGGCATCATTAGCGGGGATCACTATAGATTAATTATCCGGGCATCACAGATGGAAACCTAAACCCCAATTTATGAGTTGTTCCGTAAGGGGCTATTTTGGATCCTTTTGTTCAATGCTATCGTTAGATTTATCTTAATTCTTCTCTTGTATTTGCGAGTACTTGCATGGAGGGAATAATCATAAGTAGGTTGTTTGTTCCACATAACAACTTATGAAAGAAATGAACGCGAGTAAATTGATCGTGGTGAAAATAACTAGATGGAACTCCCATGTGGAAAAAATGCTAGCCACAACTTTCGTTGGTGGAGCGCCATTTTCAACCAACGCCAACACTTTTTTTCAAATAGTGGTGGCGTGTGCTTATTTGGTACAACATAATTAGGGACATAGTGGTGGCGTAGGAAAATAGTTGGACGTCATAGGTATATGGGACCCACACTTTGTACAAGGTGTAATATAGTGCTCGCGTGGTATAACACGGAACACCAACACTATTATGTTCAGTTGTGGCGTGTCATGGGTCGCCACGCCAGCACTACATGACGTATGTGGGGTCTAATGTTTGGAATTACTTTTATTTATAGTTACTAGTTAATTTCCAGTGCGTTGCAACGGGGCATGAATGTTTTAATAGCTCAACACTTATCTTGACAATCATATATCTTTAGAATTCTTCATCCACCTTCCAAACAAAAGATCCATCAAGCAACATTGTCATTGTTTATAGATAAATCAAACTCCTTAATCCTCCTCCACTTACTATCTTGGTCTCCCCAATCCTACAACATTCCACACACACACACATCAAATTTTGAGGAGGTTCTTTGCCATTTCTCTTCTCCAAGAATTAGCGTTGAGGCCTCTCCCGCCGTTCCCTTCCTACACCCATGTCCTCGGCGAGGACGCGAGCTGGCTGAGGCTATCAGGCCCCCCATATGTTTGTAGGGATGCATCTGCTGCTATTTTCATAGCAGTAGCTCCACCTCTCTTACCTCGTGTGCTGGCTGATACGTCTATTTTTCATCATGCTTTTATATCGATATTTATTGCATTATGGACTATTATTTCACTTTATGTCACAATACTTATGGCTATTCTCTCTTATTTTACAAGGTTTACATAAAGAGGGAGAATGCCGCCAGCTGGAATTCTGGGCTGGAAAAGGAGCAAATATTAGAGACCTATTCTGCGCAACTCCAAAAGTCCTGAAACTCCACGGAACGTCTTAAAACAAATAAAGAAAAATCCTCGCCAAAGATGAAGGCCAGGGGGCCCACACCCTGCTCACGAGGGTGGGGGGCGCCCCCCTAGGGCGCGCCCCCTACCTCGTGGGCCCCCTGGTGGCTCTCCGACGTCCATCTTCTCCTATATGAAGTCTTTCGATGAGAAAAAAGAAGGAGGAACTTTTCGGGACGAGACTCCACCGCCACGAGGCGGAACCTTGGTGGATCCAATCTAGAGCTCCGGCGGAGCTGTTCTACCGGGGAAACTTCCCTCCCGAAGGGTGAAATCATCACCATCGTCATCATCAACGCTCCTCTCATTGGGAGAGGGCAATCCCCATCAACGTCTTCACCAGCACCATCTCATCTCCAAACCCTAGTTCATCTCTTGTATCCAATTCTTGTCTCAAAGTCCGGGATTGGTGCTAGTAGGTTGCTAGTAGTGTTGATTACTCCTTGTAGTTGATGCTAGTTGGTTTATTTGGTGGAAGATCATATGTTCAGATCCTATATGCATATTATTACCCCTCTGATTATGAACATGAATATGCTTTGTGAGTAATTACATTTGTTCCTGAGGACAAGGGAGAAGTCTTGCTATTAGTAGTCATGTGAATTTGGTATTCGTTTGATATTTTGATAAGATGTATGTTGTCTAGCCTCTAGTGGTGTTATGTGAATGTCGACTACATAACACTTCACCATTATTTGGGCCTAGAGGAAGGCATTGGGAAGTAATAAGTAGATGATGGGTTGCTAGAGTGACAGAAGCTTAAACCCTAGTTTATGCGTTGCTTTGTAAGGGGCTGATTTGGATCCACATGTTTCATGCTATGGTTAGGTTTACCTTAATACTTTTGTTGTAGTTGCGGATGCTTGCAATAGAGGTTAATCATAAGTGGGATGCTTGTTCAAGTAAGAACAGCACCCAAGCACCGGTCCACCCACATACCAAATTATCAAAGTATCGAACGCGAATCATATGAATGTGATGAAAACTAGCTTGACGATATTCCCATTTGTCCTCGGGAGCGCTTTTCCTATTATAAGAGTTAGTTCCGGCTTGTCCTTTGCTACAAAAAGGATTGGGCCACCTTGCTGCACTTTATTTACTTTTGTTACTTGTTGCTCGTTACAATTTATCTTATCACAAAACTATCTGTTACCACTTATTTCAGTACTTGCAGAGAATACCTTGCTGAAAACCGCTTATCATTTCCTTCTGCTCCTCGTTGGGTTCAACACTCTTACTTATCGAAAGGACTACGATAGATCCCCTATACTTGTGGGTCATCAAGACACTTTTCTGGCGCCGTTGCCGGGGAGTGTAGCGCCTTTGGTAGGTGGAATTTGGTAAGGAAAAATTTATATAGTGTGCTGAAATTTACTGTCACTTGTTACTATGGAAAGTAATTCTCTGAGGGGCTTGTTCGGGGTATCTTCACCCCGTCTGGTAGAGCAAAGAGTTGCTCCTCAACCTACTGAACCTAATGAAAATGAAATTCCTTATGAGTATCCTTCGGGTATGATAGAAAAACTGCTAGCTAATCCTTTTACAGGAGATGGAACAAAGCATCCTGATGAGCACTTAATATATGTGGATGAAGTTTGTGGATTATTTAAGCATACAGGTGTACCCGATGATGTTGCTAAGAAGAAGGTCTTGCCTTTATCTTTGAAGGGGGACGCATTGATATGGTATAGGCTATGTGATGATATGAGATCATGGGACTATAAATTGAAGTTGGAATTTCATCAAAAGTATTACCCTATGCATCTTGTTCATCGTGATCGCAATTATATATATAATTTCTGGCCTCGCAAAGGAGAAAGCATCGCTCAAGCTTGGGGGAGTCTTAAATCAATGTTATATTCATGCCCCAATCATGAGCTCTCGAGAGAAATAATTATGCAAAAATTTTATGCTCGGCTTTCTAATAACAATCGCACCATGCTCGATACTTCTTGTGCTGGCTCTTTTATGATGAAGACTACTGAATTCAGATGGAATTTATTGGATGGAATTAAACGCAACTCTGAAGATTGGGACCTCGACGAAGGTAAGGAGTCAGGTATGACACCTAAGTTTGGTTGTGTTAAATCTTTTATGGACACCGATATTTTCTGTAAGTTTAGCACTAAATATGGACTTGACTCTGAGATAGTAGCTTCTTTCTGCGAATCTTTTGCTACTTATGTTGATCTCCCTAAGGAGAAGTGGTTTAAATATCATCCTCCCATAGAAGTAAAAGTAGCTACACCTATTAAAGTTGAAGAAAAGACTGTCACTTATAATGATCCTATTATTCCTACTTCTTATGTTGAGAAACCACCTTTCCCTGTTAGAGTAAAGGATCATGCTAAAGCTTCAACTGTTGTTCGTAAAAGCAATATTAGAACTTATACACCTCCTGAGCAAGTTAAAGTAGAACCTAATATTGCTATTGTTAAAGATCTCTTGTCTGATAATATTGATGGGCATGTTGTCCAGTTCGAAGGTGAAACTGCTAGAATTGCTAAACCTTGTGCTAAAGATAAACATAGACCTGTGGTAGGCGTGCCTGTTATTTCTGTTAAAATAGGAGATCATTGTTATCATGGCTTATGTGATATGGGTGCCAGTGCTAGTGTTATACCTCATGACTTATACAAAGAAATTAAGAATGAAATTGCACCTGCAGAGATAGAAGATATTGATGTCACAATTAAGCTTGCCAATAGAGATACTATTTCACCAATTGGAATTGTTAGAGATGTTGAAGTCTTGTGTGGGAAAGCTAAATACCCTACTGATTTTCCTGTTCTTACTTCTCCGCAAGATAGCTTTTGTCCCATTATATTTGGTAGACCCTTCTTAAACATTGTTAATGCTAAGATAGACTGCGAAAAGAATGTTGTTACTATTGGCTTGGATGATATGACTCATGAATTTAATTTCTCTAAATTTAGTAAACAACATCGTGAGGAAGAATTGCCTAGTAAGGATGAAATTATTGGTCTTGCTTCTATTGCCGTACCTCCTAGTGATCCTTTAGAACACTATTTGCTAGACCATGAAAATAATATGTTCATGAATGAAAGAAGGGAATAGATGAAGTATTCTTTAAACAAGAACCTATTCTGCAACACAATTTGCTTTTTGAAATTTTAGGGGATCCTCCTCCACCCAAGGGTGATCCCGTGTTTGAACTTAAACCGTTGCCTGATAATCTTAAATATGCTTATCTTGATGAAAAGAAGATATATCATGTTATTATTAGTGCTAACCTTACAGAGCATGAAGAAGACAGATTATTGAAAACTCTGAAGAAGCATCGTGCTGCTATTGGATATACTCTTGATGATCTTAAGGGCATTAGTCCCACTCTATGTCAACATAAAATAAATTTGGAAGCAGATGCCAAACCAGTTCGTGATCGTCAACGACGTCTGAATCCTAAAATGAAAGAAGTAGTAAGAAAAGAAATACTCAAGCTTCTGGAGGCAGGTATAATTTATCCCGTTGCTGATAGTGAGTGGGTAAGTCTTGTCCATTGCGTCCCTAAGAAGGGAGGTATTACTGTTGTTCCTAATGATAAAGATGAATTGATTCCACAAAGAATTATCATAGGTTATAGGATGGTAATTGATTTCCACAAATTAAATAAAGCTACTAAGAAAGATCATTACCCCTTACCTTTTATTGATCAAATGCTAGAAAGATTATGCAAACATACACACTACTGCTTTCTAGATGGTTATTCTGGTTTCTCTCAAATACCTGTGTCAGCCAGAGATCAATCTAAGACTACTTTTACATGCCCTTTTGGTACTTTTGCTTATAGACGTATGCCTTTTGGTTTATGTAATGCACCTGCTACCTTTCAAAGATGCATGATGGCTATATTCTCTGACTTTTGTGAAAAGATTTGTGAGGTTTTCATAGACGATTTTTCCGTCTATGGTTCCTCTTTTGATGATTGCTTGAGCAATCTTGATCGAGTTTTGCAGAGATGTGAAGAAACTAATCTTGTCTTGAATTGGGAAAAGTGCCACTTTATGGTCAATGAAGGTATTGTCTTGGGGCACAAAGTTTCTGAAAGAGGTATTGAAGTTGATAAAGCCAATGTTGATGCTATTGAAAAGATGCCATGTCCCAAGGACATCAAAGGTATAAGAAGTTTCCTTGGTCATGCCGGTTTTTATAGGAGGTTCATTAAGGACTTCTCAAAAATCTCTCGGCCTCTGACTAATCTATTACAAAAAGATATACCATTTGTCTTTGATGATGATTGTGTAGAAGCATTTGAAACACTTAAGAAAGCATTAGTCTCTGCACCTATTGTTCAGCCACCTGATTGGAATTTACCCTTTGAAATTATGTGGGATGCTAGTGATTATGCTGTAGGTGCTATTCTAGGGCAAAGAGTTGATAAGAAATTAAATGTTATTCATTATGCTAGTAAGACTCTAGACAATGCTCAAAGAAATTATGCTACTACTGAAAAAGAGCTTTTAGCAGTTGTATTTGCTTGTGATAAGTTCAGACCTTATATTGTTGATTCTAAAGTAACTATTCACACTGATCATGCTGCTATTAAATATCTTATGGAAAAGAAAGATGCTAAACCTAGACTTATTAGATGGGTTCTCTTGCTACAAGAATTTGATTTGCATATTGTTGATAGAAAAGGAGCTGAGAACCCCGTTGCAGACAACTTGTCTAGGTTAGAGAATGTTCTTGATGACCCACTACCTATTAATGATAACTTAAGTACTTCTCGTAGTACTCCATGGTATGCTGATTATGCTAATTATATTGTTGCTAAGTTTATACCACCTAGCTTCACATACCAGCAAAAGAAAAAGTTTTTCTATGACTTGAGACATTACTTTTGGGATGACCCACATCTTTATAAAGAAGGAGTAGATGGTGTTATTAGACGTTGTGTACCTGAGCATGAACAGGAATAGATCCGACGCAAGTGTCATTCCGAGACTTATGGAGGACACCACGCTGGAGATAGAACTGCACATAAGGTATTGCAATCTGGGTTTTATTGGCCTACTCTCTTCAAGGATGCCCGTAAGTTTGTCTTGTCTTGTGATGAATGTCAAAGAATTGGTAATATTAGTAGACGTCAATAAATGCCTATGAATTATTCTCTTGTTATTGAACCGTTTGATGTTTTGGGCTTTGATTATATGGGACCCTTTCCTGCCTCTAATGGATACACACATATTCTAGTTGTTGTTGATTACGTTACTAAGTGGGTAGAAGCTATTCCAACTAGTAGTGCTGATCATAACACTTCTATTAAAATGCTTAAAGAAGTTATTTTCCGAGGTTTGGAGTCCCTAGATATCTAATGACTGATGGTGGTTCACACTTTATTCATGGTGCTTTCCGTAAAATGCTTGCTAAATATGATGTTAATCATAGAATTGCATCTCCTTATCACCCACAGTCTAGTGTTCAAGTAGAATTGAGTAATAGAGAACTGAAATTAATTTTGCAAAAGACTGTTAATAGATCCAGAAAGAATTGGTCTAAGAAACTTGATGATGCATTATGGGCTTATAGAACTGCATATAAAAATCCTATGGGTATGTCTCCGTATAAAATGGTTTATGGAAAAGCATGTCACTTACCTCTCGAACTAGAACATAAGGCATATTGGGCTATTAAAGAGCTCAACTATGATTTTAAACTTGCTGGTGAGAAGAGGTTATTTGATATTAGCTCACATGATGAATGGAGAACCCAAGCTTATGAAAATGCCAAGTTGTTTAAAGAAAAGGTTAAAAGATGGCATGACAAAAGGATACAAAAGCGTGAGTTTAATGTAGGTGATTATGTATTGCTATACAACTCTCGTTTAAGATTTTTTGCAGGAAAACTTCTCTCTAAATGGGAAGGCCCCTATGTTATCGAGGAGGTCTATCGTTCCGGTGCCATAAAAATCAACAACTTCGAAGGCACAAATCCGAAGGTGGTAAACGGTCAAAGAATCAAACATTATATCTCAAGTAATCCCATAAATGTTGAAACTAATATTATTGAAACCGTAACCCCGGAGGAATACATAAGGGACACTTTCCGGAACGTTTCAGACTCCGAAAAGGAATAGGTATGTGGTACGGTAAGTAAACCGACTCCAAAACAATTTTTAAGGCAATATTTCTCCGTTTTGGAATATTTAGAAAAATAGAAAAATAAGTAACAGTCCAGGAAGGACACGAGGGCCCCACGAGGGTGGTGGGCGCGTCCTACCTCCCTGGGCGCGCCCCCTACCTCGTGAGCACCTCGTGTGCCTTCCGGACTCCGTTTTCTTGCACGATACATATTTTGGTCGGTAAAAATTCATTATATATTCTCCCGAAGGTTTTGACTCCCGTATCACGCAAATATCCTCTGTTTTCGTTTCGAGCTGTCCCGTTGCAGATTAAATCAACATGTCTTCCCAGGGTTCGGAAGGAGAAAGCTATGTGGATGATTACTTAGCAAATCCAAAGGTCTATGGAGATGTGGAACATGATGGATGGACCACGGAGGAAGAAGAGGACTATGAACCCAAGGGGAAGGAGGAGACGAGCTCAGATGAAGATAAAGCACCATTACCTCAACCTGGGGACATGCACGTGGAGTTCAAAAAGTCAAGTCTCCCTGATAGGGTAAATAAACCCAAATTCGAGTTTATCCCTTTTCGTCTCTTGCAGGAAAATAAGAAGGACCTATGCAAAAAGATATTAACCCTGGAGTGGGAGATTGATGATCTGAGGGATCAAAATGCCGTCCTCAAGTGCAAATTAAGGGAGAAGCCTAAGCCATCAACTAAGCCAACATCATCACCACCTTCTTCACCGACAAAGGAGACATAATCACATGGGTATGGGCACTCCCCTTGGCAACTGCCAAGCTTGGGGGAGGTGCCCCGGTATTGTATCACAATCACAACTCCTATCTTTACCATTTTTCTTAGTTCGATCCTATTAGTAGTATCTTGATCTAGTAGAATAAAGTTTATGGTATGATCTAGTTTTGAGTTTTGCTTTATGATCTCTATTTGTAATCGAGTCCATGAGCTATATATAATAAAGATTAGTGCTGAGTTAAGGGCTTGATTATTTTGCCATGATCTTGGGTGAATAAAAGAAAGAGAAAAAGAATAAAAAGAAACAAAAAGTTCATATTGATCTTATTGAGAGTAATGACTTCACATGGAAAGAGTATGATGATTAAAAGTTGTTGGGAGTTGGCAGACATAGCTTTGGTCATTGCTGCAATTAATAGGAAGTAATAAGGAAAGAGAGGTTTTCACATATAGATATATTATCATTGACATATTTTATGATTGGGAGCACTCATTAAAATATGACATGCTAAAGAGTTGATGTTGGACAAGGAAGACAACGTAATGAGTTATGTCTTTCTTATATCTGAGATAAAGTATGTTGTCATGGATCCTCTAACTTGTTGAGCTTGCCTTTCCCCCTCATGCTAGCCAAATTCTCAGCACCAAGTAGAAATACTAATTGTGCTTCCAAAATTCCTAAACCAGTTTTGCCATGAGAGTCCACCATATCTACCTATGGATTGAGTAAGATCCTTCAAGTAAGTTGTCATTGGTGCAAAGCAATAAAAATTGCTCTAAATATGTATGATTGATTGGTGTGGGAGAAATAAGCTTTATACGATCTTGTGATGTGGAAGTAATAAAAGCAACAGACTGCATAATAAAGGTTCATATCACAAGGGGCAATATAAAGTGACGTTCTTTCATATTGAGATTTTATGCATCCAACCATAAAAGCGCATGGCAACCTCTGCTTCCCTCTGCGAAGGGCCTATCCTTTATTATTATCCTCTACCTTATGCAAGAGTCACGATGATCTTCACCTTTCCTTTTTCACTTTATCCTTTGGCAAGCTCAGCATGTTGGAAAGAACATGATATATATATCTAATTGGATGTAGGGGAGCATGAACCATTATTGTTGACATTACCCTTGAGGTAAAAGGTTGTGGGGCAAAACTATAAGCCCCTATCTTTCTCTGTGTCCGATTAAAACTTCATAACCACAAGTATTGCGTGAGTGTTAGCAATTATGAAGGACTAAATGATAGTTGAGTATGTGGACTTGCTTTTTAGCTCTGACATAGACTCTTTCCGATGTTATGATAAATTGCAATTGTTTCAATGACTGAGATTATAGTTTGTCGGAGCCCAATAAGGTTTATGATTTATACTTTTGCATTGTGAATAGATCATCACTTGAACATAAGTAATCATATGACAAAATCTATATATGTTGCTGTTATGAGAATAATCATGATGCCTTCATGTCCGTATTTTATTTTTATCAATGCCTCTACCTCTAAACATGAGGACATATTTATTGTTATCGGCTTTTCGCTTGAGGACAAGCGAGGTCTAAGCTTGGGGGAGTTGATACGTCCATTTTGCATCATGCTTTTATATCGATATTTATTGCATTATGGACTGTTATTTCACTTTATGTCACAATACTTATGGCTATTCTCTCTTATTTTACAAGGTTTACATAAAGAGGGAGAATGCCGGCAGCTGGAATTCTTGGCTGGAAAAGGAGCAAATATTAGAGACCTATTCTGCGCAACTCCAAAAGTCCTGAAACTCCATGGAACGTCTTAAAATAAATAAAGAAAAATCCTCACCAAAGATGAAGGCCAGGGGGCCCACACCCTGCTCACGAGGGTGGGGGCGCCCCCCTAGGGCGCGCCCCCTACCTCGTGGGCCCCCTGGTGGCTCTCTGACGTCCATCTTCTCCTATATGAAGTATTTCGATGAGAAAAAAAGGAGGAACTTTCCGGAACGAGACTCCGCCGCCACGAGGCGGAACCTTGGTGGATCCAATCTAGAGCTCCAGCGGAGCTGTTCTGCAGGGGAAACTTCCCTCCCGGAGGGGGAAATCATCACCATCGTCATCACCAACGCTCCTCTCATCGGGAGAGGGCAATCCCCATCAACATCTTCACCAGCACCATCTCATCTCCAAACCCTAGTTCATCTCTTGTATCCAATTCTTGTCTCAATGTCCGGGATTGGTGCTAGTAGGTTGCTAGTAGTGTTGATTACTCCTTGTAGTTGATGCTAGTTGGTTTATTTGGTGGAAGATCATATGTTCAGATCCTATATGCATATTATTACCCCTCTGATTATGAACATGAATATGCTTTGTGAGTAATTACGTTTGTTCCTGAGGACAAGGGAGAAGTCTTGCTATTAGTAGTCATGTGAATTTGGTATTCGTTTGATATTTTGATAAGATGTATGTTGTCTAGCCTCTAGTGGTGTTATGTGAACGTTGACTACATAACACTTCACCATTATTTGGGCCTAGAGGAAGGCATTGGGAAGTAATAAGTAGATGATGGGTTGCTAGAGTGACAGAAGCTTAAACCCTAGTTTATGCGTTGCTTCGTAAGGGGCTGATTTGGATCCACATGTTTCATGCTATGGGTTAGGTTTACCTTAATACTTTTATTGTAGTTGCGGATGCTTGCAAATAGAGGTTAATCATAAGTGGGATGCTTGTTCAAGTAAGAACAACACCCAAGCACTGGTCCACCCACATATCAAATTATCAAAGTATCGAACGCGAATCATATGAACGTGATGAAAACTAGCTTGACAATATTCCCATGTGTCCTCGGGAGCGCGTTTCCTATTATATAAGAGTTTGTTCCGGCTTGTCCTTTGCTATAAAAAGGATTGGGCCACCTTGCTGCACTTTATTTACTTTTGTTACTTGTTGCTCGTTACAATTTATCTTATCACAAAACTATCTGTTACCACTTATTTCAGTACTTGCAGAGAATACCTTGCTGAAAACTGCTTATCATTTCCTTCTGCTCCTCGTTGGGTTCGACACTCTTACTTATCGAAAGGACTACGGTAGATCCCCTATACTTGTGGGTCATCACTGGCCTCCCCGGTGTGGGTCACAGTGAAGTTTGTTGATGTGCTGGTGTGGTCCAAGTCCTCTAGGTGTTTTTTTGACATGGAAATATCTTTATTCCATTAACCAACGACCACCAAATCATGTACAAAGGTTGGAGCGCCACCCGGCCATACGGCTTGGGGATTGGCGTCCATCTTGGCACCGAACGCCGTGATGGTGTCAGCTAACGTCCTCTAGGTGTTGTTAAGGAGGTGTTTGGAGAAATGGGGGTTCACACATTGGCTTGGCAAATATTTTCTTGAGTATGATCTCTCTTCAAAAGTAAAGTGCATTGCCATGTACTCCCTCCGGTCCTTTTTAGTTCGCATATTAGATTTGTCTGAAATCAAGCCTCGTAAAGTTTGACCAATTTTATAGAAAAAATATCAACATTCACAATGTGAAATCAATACTAGTAGATGCGTCATGACTTAAAGTTTCATGTTGTATACCTTTATCATGGTAGATGTTGATATTTTTTTCATATAAATATGGTCAAACTTTGTAAAGTTTGACTTCAGACAATTCTTATATGCAGAGTAAAAAGGACCGGAGGGAGTAACATCTTAATCTTACGTAATATAGCTGACACTAAATGGGTGTTGAAACATATATGACCAAAAATGGCGTCTAACAGAATCGATATACCTACTAACAATTTTCTATATTCCTAACACTTAATACATTGTACTGCATGTTGAAAACACCTAAATTCAATATATATTCTCAGCCCAACAATATTAGTACCCTAACGGGAGCATTTTTCAAAAAAGAAAAAAAATCCAATTTATATTGCACAGACTGTTGATTAAATCATGTTTCTAGGAAGTGCTAATCAAGTTCATACTAAGAGAATAAAGTAGGTAAACATGTGTTCACTGACCTCGATGTCAGTTCCATCTGAAGCTAGGTAAGCATCAGCCTCCCAGCGCTACAGTTCAGTATTGTGCGCATCAAGAAAGTTGCAGTTTGCTTCAAAGTGATCTCAAGTGCACCAAACTGAAAGGGAGATTCTGGTTTTCATATAATGAGTTCATGGCATGAATTAAAGTTAACTCAGACCTGACCACCGGCTAGGCCGCCCCTGCTGCCAAGAAGGTCGAGGAGTCAGCCAGCCGTCTGTGGAGGTGAAAGCCATTACGTCCTAGATCCATCGCCCACCATCCAGGTCGACCCATGCACATTGATACTGATGATTGAGATGCTTCGTGTCTACGTCTCAGATCCACCATCGGTGACCACCCTCCGTCCAGGTTGATCAATGCACAGGAGATAGCAGACAACACCAGACGCACCGGCTCGTCGTCGATGCCGACGAGCTGCCTCATTGTGAAGTCGAGGGGGAGCCACGTCTCGAGAAACTGGTGCGTGTGCTATGCGCTGCTTGCTAGCGTCGACAATGAGGAAGGGCAACGAGGAGGGAGAGAAAGCTTTGCACATGTTTTCGTTGATTGCGAAGCATACGTGATACGTGCCTGCGTACGGGGAGGTTTCCGATTTTGCCGCTTCTTTCGCTAACTGGAGATTGGAGACGTACCTGCCAGATTGCACGAGGGTGGGATCACGTAATTAAAATCCAATTGCACCGTGGGGTGTGGAAGACGCATAGAAAACCAACTGCGGGAGGCTTGATGAAACAGGGTGACGTAAGATGGGATATGGAACCTTACAGTTCTTCTAGCGAAATGGCTTTTTTACCCCGAAACCATAGAACAATTGTTCTACCGTAATTTTCATTTATATAAAATAATATATACAAACTAAGCTAAAAAGAAGAAAAAGACCAGGAAATAAATAAGTCATCCAACACCAGTTTTCTCTAACATTGGAAAGTAAAAGTCTAGAAACTTAAGATGAGAGGGAGGTCATCCATTGCTCCAGACTAGCAATGTTCTTCCTTTTTGTTCTGTGCTTGACCAGTGAGAGATCATGAAGCAGACCTTGTTTCCAAGCTTCCAGACTTGGGGCAATGTTTCTAAAAATCTTTCCATTCCTTTGCACCCAAATATTCCAACGTCCCATGATCACAATATCCATGACAATCTGAGGTGGGAAAGATTGTTTGAGAAACATAATATCATCAGAGGCAGATGTTCCTCTGTGCCTATTTGGAGCAATTATGTCCCAACAAGACAGGGCAAAATGATAGTCCCAGAGGAGGTGAATTGATGTTTCCTCAACATGATCCTGGCAAATAGCACACTCATAGCTTTGTAACAGGAAGTGTTTCCTTTTGAGCAGACTTCTAGTACTCGCTTTGTCATGCAATATCAGCCAGAAAAAAAATTTGTGCCTGATTCTACTGGCTGCTTTCTATAAATTACTAAACAAATGATGCACATTTGAAGATCCCATCACCTGCTTATACATTTTACTGATAGAGAATAGACCAGATTTCCACACATAGTGCCAAACATCAGCAGAATTACCAATTTGCTGCACAATTGGTGCTAATTCATTGAGTTGTTGGAAAGCAATGGCTGAGAGAGGTGTGTGAAAATGTTCTAATAGGCCAGCTGAGCTTTCAGGTGAGCCACTGAACACTGGTTATGAATGGCAAAAGAGTGAAGTTCAGGGTATTTCTCAACCAGAGGCTTTTGATGCCAATTATCTATCCAAAACAATGTTGTATCTCCAATCCCAGTTGTGCAGATAGCAACCTCGTTAAAAGTGGGTATCAATTTCAGATGTGCTTTCCACCAGAAAGAGCCCTCCAGTCTGTCCTTAGGTGGAGAGTGTTGGTGTCAAAACCGGCGGATCTCGGGTAGGGGGTCCCGAACTATGCGTCTAGGCCGGATGGTAATAGGAGGCAAGGAGCACGATGTTTTACCCAGGTTCGGGCCCTCTCGATGGAGGTAAAACCCTACGTCCTGCTTGATTAATATTGATGATATGGGTAGTACAAGAGTAGATCTACCACAAGATCAAGGAGGCTAAACCCTAGAAGCTAGCCTATGGTATGATTGTTGTCTATGGAGTTGATTATGTCGTCCTACGGACTAAAACCCTCCGGTTTATATAGACACCGGATAGGGTTAGGGTTACATAGAGTCGGTTACAATGGTAGGAGATCTTGAATATCCGCATCGCTAAGCTTGCCTTCCACGCCAAGGAAAGTCCCATCCGGACACGGGACGTAGTCTTCAATCTTGTATCTTCATAGTCCAGGAGTCCGGCTGAAGGTATAGTCCGGCTACCCGAACACCCCCTAATCCAGGACTCCCTCAGTAGCCCCTGAAGCAGGCTTCAATGACGACGAGTCCGACGCACAAATTGTCTTCGGCATTGCAAGGCGGGTTCCTCCTCCAAGTCCTTCATAGAAGATTGTAAACACCAAGAGTAGTGTCTGGCTCTGCAAAGTAAGTTTCCACATATTGCCATAGAGAGAATAATATTAACACAAATCAAATCTGCTGACGTATTCTACAGTGCGCCATCACACTACGGCCAAGTCCTTTACTCAAATCATTTTTACTTTCCCACCTTAGCACGTTTTGCGAGGCGGTTTCCTTGGCACGTCTTGTCAAAGCAGAGATCGTGTACCCCCTTTTTACGGGATTCTCATCAATACGGACATGGGTAACCCAACCGCGCCACTTATCACGGCGCTTGGGAGGCAAGCGAGTTTTACTAGACAGGTGGGGACGCACAACCGCATCCGCCCATATAAGGGGATAAGGATCCACCTTTTTACCTACGTCTTCTTCCTCCTTTGCCTATCCATCTCCTCGCACTCGAGCTCCAGCGCCCAAGCCCGCACTTCCCACCTCAACCTTCTCCAGCAATGTCCAGAGCGGGAGGCAAGTGGATGGTCTCCTCCATCACGGAGGGCCAAGTCAAGAAGCTAAGGAAGGCCGGATACCTGTCCAAGGACATCGCGCACCGGCTTCCCGAAAAGGGGCAGCTTCTCCCCACCCCAAGGCCCCATGAGGGGGTAGTATTTCTTCCCCACTTCCTCCGCGGACTGGGTTTTCCACTTCACCCATTTGTCCGGGGGCTCATGTTCTACTACGGCCTGGATTTCCACGATCTGGCCCCGAACTTCATCCTCAACATCTCGGCGTTTATCGTCGTGTGCGAGGCCTTTCTCCGCGTCCGCCCTCATTTCGGCCTTTGGCTCAAGACCTTCAACGTCAAGCCCAAGGTGGTGCGTGGCAGTCAGGCGGAGTGCGGAGGCGCCATGGCGGGCAAGATGGCCAACGTCCTATGGTTCAAGGGCTCTTTTGTGGAGACCCTGAAGGGGTGGCAATCCAGGTGGTTTTACATCACCGAGCCGCGCGATCCGAAATGGACCGCAGCCCCCGAATTCCGATCCGGACCCCCCACGCGGCTTTTGTCCTGGAAAGAGACGGGCCTGTTGTGGGGTGACGAAAAAGAGGTGACCGGATTGCAAACATGCATCCGGTCCCTGGTTAACAAGCCAGTCCGGCTTGTTAATGTAATCCAGGTTATGCTCGTCCGCCGGATCCTCCCGTGCCAACAACGGGATTTTAATCTGTGGGAGTTCGACCCGGCGCAACATCAAACCCTCAGCAGGCTCTTTGACACGACGTACGAAGACGCCGGGAAGATGCTATTCAAGGGCGCCGAGGCTCCCGCATCCGCTTCCGAGGACCGCGGATACAGCTCGCAGCGTCACGCTAGCGAGGTAAGCCATCTACACCTTTTACAGGATGTTAAGCTTTTTCCATAGTTTGACTCTATGCGGGATCTAAACTCCCTTACCTTTGACAGGCTTGGCGGGCGATATCCGGACCGATTAACTGTCCGGCGCCGCTGCCCGAAGACCCAGCTCCAGCTCTACTAGTGAAGCTGCTGGCTCCGGCGCCTTATGTGGTGCCGGAGAAGAAGGCCAAGAAGAAGAAGACCAGGGGACTTGAAAGAGTGCCCGCAACGTGGTGGTGTCGGACTCGTCATCCGACGAGTCCGAGACGCCCTCCTCCTGTGAAAACGAGGAGGAGGAAGAAGAAGACTCTCCCCCCCAGCGGAGAGAGGAGAGAAGAGGAAGGCCGCCCCAACGGGGGAGGCCGAGGGGTCTAGGAAAAGGAAGACCCCTCCGCCGGACTACGCCCCCGATGCCGAAGAGGGCGAAGAGGAGTGGCCAGACAGGGCCAAGCGTCCGGCGAAATCGTAAGTTCGGATATCAGAGTAACTCATGACGTTCCTTTGTTGCACATCTCTCCCTAATGTCGAATATAATTATGCAGCCCGCCCCGGGCCGGACTCGACGAGTCGTCGAGCGGCTCCCTGAATTCATCGGTCGTGAACTCAGTTCCGCCCGCTGTCTCCCCCCGCACCGCGGACGACGCTGAAGTGGCATCGCGACGAGCTCCGGGGCAGGAGGAGGTGGTCCCGGAGGAGCCGCAAGGCAATGTCCCGCACTCCAGGAGTGAAGGGGACAAGACCCCCTAGGGCTCCAAGTCAGGCTTTAAGCCGGACACCGCACCGGAATCTACAACAGTTCCGGACCGCGGTAGGCGAACTCCTTCCAAGAGGAGTAAGCCTTCTGAGCCGGCAGTCTCCGTCCAACCGGAGGTGCTGGACAATCTGCTGGAGGTGCTTGACGGCGCCTCCATCAACGAGGAGCACCGTACTATTATGAGTACGGTGATCCGGAAGGTTCAGTCCGCCAAGAGCGGACTGAGTGAAGCTTGCGCTAGCCTTCTAACAGGCTTCGAGGTAAGTAAAAAATATGTAAAAATATTACCGCATAGACAGTAGCCCCTGATGCTCTGTTTGGCGTTCGGAAAGAAAAGCCGAATAGAGGATCTATTAAATTTCGCAAGAGTCTAACAACAAAGAGTCAATATGCGTATGCAGGTTTCGCTGCTAGCCACCGCCGGACTGACTGCGGAGGTGGGTGCCCTGAAACAGGGCCTCGGGCGGACCGAGCAAGAGCCCGGCCTTGCCAAACGGCAACTCGAGGAGAAAGAAGGTAAGAAATACCTTACAGAAAAAGTGCCTATAAAAAGACGTGATTGCAAAAAATAACAGGATTGTACTGCTTATTGTAGGGGCCATGACTGAGGTGGCGACCCTCAAGCAGGCGCTGTCCGAGGCCGAAAAGAAAACGGCCGTGGAGTGCACCGAGCGAGAGAAACTTGAGGCCCAGGCCGGCGAGGTGCAGTAGGAGCTTCAGGCTCTCATGAAAAAACATGAGAGTTTGGAGCTTGAGTCCAAGACGCAAGCGTCCGAGCTCGTGGCGGCCCTTGAGACTGCCAAGTCCGCCAAGGCCGAAGCCCAAAAGGCCCTCCAAGAGTTGGAGGAGATGAAAAAGATAGCGGCGGGTAAGGCATTCTTTATGCAAAGCAGAAGTATAAAAGTAAAGTACTTGTTACTTACCCGAATCCGGAGCTCTCCAGGGGCATTCGCAGATCTTCCCCGCAGCGTATCCGACGCCGCCGCATTCTACCAAGCCGAAGAGGGCAGCTCGACGGAGAAGGTGTTCTGGTCTCAGTATGCTGAGGCCGGACACCCTGTGCCCTTGAGCGACCAGCTGAAACAGCTGGTCGAGCTCCATAAGGCGGCCGAACAGGCCATGAAGGGCTTCATAGTTCGGCTGTGGCTCGGAGAGGCCCTGCCTGGGAGCTGCTTCGGGCTGGTGCGGCGACTGGTGGAGGCCTGTCCAAGGCTCGAGGTCATCAAGCGCTCCGTCTGCATCGAAGGTGCCCCTAGGGCCCTTGCCCGTGCAAAGGTGCACTGGGGTAAGCTGGATGGTGAGAAGCTTGTGAGGGACGGGCCGCCGCCGGGAAGGAGCATCGCAAGCCCGGGAACTACTATAAGGATGTTCTTGCAGGTGCCCGCCTTGTGGCGGATGAATGTACCAAGGATGTAATTTTTGAATGAACTCGCTCGTGTTTATCCTGTGCGCTGAAAACTTGTTCATATGCGCTTAAGAAATGCTTGTTGAATTTAAAATATTACTTTCTGTGCGGCCGTTTATCAAAAAATTGAGAGATGGCCAGTCGCCGGCTTCTGCCCCCATGCCACTAGTGCCGGGGTGTTCGGGATAAACCTGAGCGCTCTTTTCCCCATAGTTGGGTCCTTCGAGGGAGGCGCTCAGCACAACGAACCAGGCAATCGGACTATAATGCTTGAACACTCTCACTTAGCCATAGAACTCTATAATTTTAAATTTCGGCGAAGCCCCTAGTTCGGAAGACCGAGTTCGGGGCGCTATCCATGCCTTGGCCGGACAAAGCCGGCTCCTCGCTCGAAGCGGCATAAGTCTTTAGGGACTCGAAAAAAACCTCTCGAACAGCGACCGGTCTCACGCCTCATCATGACAGTCAGTTTTAGCTTTCTCCACTGAGGTGCTTAACCCAGCTCAACCGGGGCACAATCGCAGTGGTTCTCCTAGTGCTACCTTAGGCGATATAGCGGAACGTAAGGCACCAAAACATAGGAGCCGGGCAAACCCAACTATTGACCCAAATCATGATTCGGAGCCGATGCATATAGTGCTATATGTTCGGGGTGCCACACTTGTGAAAGTGTACGGACTTCTCACGCCATATTTATGGGTACTAAAGCCCCTGGCATATTTTGCCGTACCACAGTGTACGGGTGCAACATGTCATAAACATATATATGAAAAGATGATAATGCAAAAAATAGACAGAAAGCTATGCATTGTTTATAAAGAGGCTATTTATCAAAGCTGAACGATACAAATAGTGCGGTAAGCAAAAGATATTGGACTATTTAGTATGTCCTGACCAGGGGCAGGCCGCGGAATTGTATTTAAAACAGGTATACCGCTCGTAACAGAGACCACCTCGGAGTTCCATAATGCGGCATGGCTTGTCTGCCTCCTTGGAGCTTGCATCGTTTGTGCGGCAGTCGAATTGCCAAACAGGTCGTCCGAAGTATGGAGTCCTAAAAGTAAGAAAAAATTAAAAAAAGAATCCGGCAGCCCCTAGTAGGTTTTAAGCCGTATTTTGGGCATGCCGTTATTGTGCCCCTTCCCCTGTGCCCATGGTATCTCAAGGGCGTATTATGTACGCGAGGTACGGGTTTCGCTATGTCGCGAGAGCTGGGGTTGGGGCCGCATTGCCACGCTTGCTCATAGTGTGTCAGGCGGTCCTGCTGTGGGTTACTCCGGGCGCGCTTGGCAGTGTCTGGCTTTTTAACGGCCGGGCTGGAGAATTGCCTAAGAAGGCTACTTTGTACTTCCGCTGCGAGAGCCGCCGTGTGCTCCTCCGTACGGAGGGAGCGTTCGGTGTTTCCGTTGACCGTGATTACTCCTCGAGGGCCTGGCATCTTGAGCTTGAGATATGCGTAGTGCGGCACCGCATTGAACTTTGCGAATGCGGTTCGTCCGAGCAGGGCGTGATAGCCACTGTGAAACGGGACTATATCGAAGATTAACTCTTCGCTTCGGAAATTGTCCGGGGATCCGAAGACCACGTCAAGTGTTACTGAGCCTGTACAGTTGGCTTCTACACCTGGTATAACGCCTTTAAAGGTCGTTTTTGTGGGCTTAATCCTTGAGGGATCTATGCCCATTTTCCGCACTGTATCCTGATAAAGCAGGTTCAGGCTGCTGCCGCCGTCCATGAGGACTCTTGTGAGATGAAATCCGTCGATGATTGGGTCGAGAACCAATGCGGCGAAGCCGCCATGTCGGATGCTAGTGGGATGGTCCCTTCGATCAAAAGTGATCGGGCAGGAGGACCATGGGTTGAACTTTGGGGCGACTGGCTCCATCGCGTATACGTCCCGTAGCGCACGCTTCCGCTCCCTCTTGGGAATGTGGGTTGCGTATATCATGTTCACCGTCCGCACTTGTGGGGGAAAGCCCTTCTGTCCATTGTTGTTCGGCGGCTTGGGCTCCTCCTCGTCGTCGCTGTGCAGCCCCTTGTCTTTGTTTTTGGCCCTTAACTTTCCTGCCTGCTTGAACACACAACAATCCCTGTTAGTGTGATTAGCTGGCCTTTCGGGGGTGCCATGTATCTGGCACAAGCGGTCGAGTATTCGGTCCAAACTGGACGGGCCCTGAGTATTCTTTTTGAATGGCTTTTTCCGCTGACTGGATTTATAGCCTTTGAATCCGGCATTGACTGCCGTGTCTTCATTGCTGTCGCTGCTAACGCGGCGTTTTTGCTTATTTCGACGTGTCCTGCCACTTTTGTCCTTGGTATCCGAATTACCATTGTTCTTTGATAAGTTGTTACTGCGAGCTAGCCAGCTGTCTTCTCCTGCGCAAAAGCGGGTCATGAGTGTCGTGAGGGCTGCCATAGATTTCGGCTTTTCCTGTCCCAGGTGCCGGGCAAGCCATTCGTCACGGATGTTATGCTTGAAGGCTGCTAGGGCCTCTGCATCCGGATAGTCGACTATCTGGTTTTTCTTTGTTAGGAACCGTGTCCAGAATTGTCTGGCCGATTCCTCTGGCTGCTGAATTATGTGGCTTAAGTCGTCGGCATCCGGTGGTCGCACGTAGGTGCCCTAGAAGTTGTCGAGGAATGCGGCTTCCAGGTCCTCCCAAGAACCGATTGAGTCTGCTGGCAAGCTGTTAAGCCAATGCCGGGCCGGTCCTTTAAGTTTGAGCGGGAGGTATTTGATGGCGTGTAGATCATCGCCGCGTGCCATGTGGATGTGAAGGAGATAATCCTCGATCCATACCGCCGGATCTATTGTGCCATCGTATGATTCGATGTTTACGGGTTTGAAACCCTCTGGGATTTTATGATCCATTACTACATTCGTGAAGCATAGCGGGTGTGCGGCACCTCTGTACTGGGCTATATCACAACGCAGGTCGGAAGAGCTATGTCTGTTGTGTTCGGCCCGGCCGGATTTGTTGTATCCGGAGTGAAGATCATCATCACGTGCCGTAGGGCGCCTGCGCGATCCGTAGATCGATCTTGTTTGCCTTGCTTTATCCTCCAGTACGTCTCGCAGGTCTGGCGCATTTTCCCGTGCCTTAGTTGAGCGGCGTCGGGGCATGGCTTGGGTGGAGGGCCAAGAGGCCTCTCTGTCGCGGCCGCGAGGTGGCCGGTCTGCCATGTCGTTCGCTGGTGATGTAGGTGCTTCCTCCTCTGATCAGGGTAGCGGCCTGCGCTTTGGGTAACTCTTGGAAGGGCGTTCGAGTTCATACTCTTCGGCCGCAAGGACTTCAGTCCATCTGTCAGCTAGCAAATCTTGGGCAGCTCTAAGCTGTTGCTGCTTTTTCTTGAGGCTGCTTGCCGTGGCTAAAAGCCTGCGTTTGAAACGCTCTTGCTCGGCGGGGTCTGATGGTATGACGAATTCGTCGTCATCGAGGCTTGCCTCGTCTTCGGAGGGAGGCATATAGTTATCATCCTCAACCTCTTGGTCTGCCGCTCTCTCATGAGGGCTGGCTTCTCCATCTTCCTGTGCCGAATCTTGCTGAGGTGGGTGTTCTTCGGCGCTATCCAGGGTAGTATTATCTCCCGTGCCGGAATCACCATTTTTGCTTTGGCGGGATTTAGAGCGGCGCCGCTGACGCCGGCGCTTTGGCTGTTTCTTGGGGGTGTCATCCCCCACTGTTCCATCGCCATCTCCATCTTTTGGAGTATCCACCATATATATGTCATATGACGAGGTGGCCTTCCAGCGCCCTACAGGTGCTGGTTCCTGTTCGTCTCCTACATCGTCGTCCATACCGTCGATGTCTTCGGAGCCGAAGTCAAGCATGTCGGTTAAATCGTCGACAGTGGCTACAAAGTGGGTGGTGGGTGGGCTTTGAATTTCTTTGTCGTCCGTATCCCATCCTCGCTGACCGTAATCCGGCCAGGGCTCTCCTGATAAAGAGAGAGACTTAAGAGAATTCAGGAGGACGCCAAAAGGCGAGTGCTGAAAGATGTCTGCGGCGGTGAACTCCATTATCGGTGCCCAATCGGATTCGATTGGCAGGGGCGCGGGGGGTTCGGAGTCCGGGGAGGAGTCCGGATCCTCGGAGTCACGGATCATGCAGAGTGCGGGGCTAGCGTTCGGCTCGATCGCCTTTGAGATCGCAGCCCCCGAGGTGGCGTCCAACCGCTCATCCTCGATTGGCGCAATAGGCTCCGAGTTAGAGGTCGGAACCGATGCGTGTGCGGCCTCCAGGACACTATCCAGAGGCAGAGCTAGATCATGCCCCTCGAGATAGTGCGGCGCGCTTGGCCGTGGCTCGAACCCGTCGAAGATCAAGTCTCCGCGGATGTCAGCCGTGTAGTTTAAGCTTCCAAACCTGACTTGATGGCCAGGGGCGTAGCTTTCGATCTGCTCCAAGTGGCCAAGAGAATTGGCCCGCAGAGCGAAGCCGCCGAAGACGAAGATCTGTCTAGGGAGAAAAGTCTCACCCTGGACCGCATCGTTGTTGATGATCAAAGGAGCCATCGGGCTTAAAGGCGACGACACAGAGGAACTCTCAATGAAAGCACCAATGTCGGTGTCAAAACCGGCGGATCTCGGGTAGGGGGTCCCAAACTGTGCGTCTAGGCCGGATGGTAACAGGAGGCAAGGAGCACGATGTTTTACCCAGGTTCGGGCCCTCTCGATGGAGGTAAAACCCTACGTCCTGCTTGATTAATATTGATGATATGGGTAGTACAAGAGTAGATCTACCACGAGATGAAGGAGGCTAAACCCTAGAAGCTAGCCTATGGTATGATTGTTGTCTATGGAGTTGATTATGTCGTCCTACGGACTAAAACCCTCCGGTTTATATAGACACCGGATAGGGTTAGGGTTACATAGAGTCGGTTACAATGGTAGGAGATCTTGAATATCCGCATCGCCAAGCTTTCCTTCCACGCCAAGGAAAGTCCCATCCGGACACGGGACGTAGTCTTCAATCTTGTATCTTCATAGTCCAGGAGTCCGGTTGAAGGTATAGTCCGGCTACCCGAACAACCCCTAATCCAGGACTCCCTCAGAGAGTCTGAATAATAAGTTTCCCATAGCAGTTTCACCCAAGAAAAGTTTTGTTTGTTAAAAAACATATGAAGGTTTTTGATTAGCAGGGCTTTATTATGCATCTGAATATCAAGAACTCCTAGCCCTCCATGAGATTTGGGCTTGCAGATAGTTTCCCATGTGATGAAAGCGTTCCCAACTTCCTCAGTTCCATATTTCCTCCAAAAGCAATGCCTGAGATATTTGTTGATTTGCTCAATTACTCCCACTGGAAGGGAAAGATAACTCATGAAGAATGTTGGTAAAGTGCTAGTGATCGACTAGAGGGGGGGGGGTGAATAGGCGATTTTTATGAAAGTCTTCAAAACATGGAAGTTTCGAAGACAAACGATAGAAATAAACCTATTACCATGCAGCGGAAGGCAGACTACACTAGGAAAGCCATAGTCAAGTATTCAATGAAGTGAAAGCACAATGACTAATAGCAGCTAGGCAGTAAAGATCAGGTAGGAAGATATTGTGAAGCCAATCAGAACAAGCAGTCACTCAGTGAAGACAAAAGATAATGCAATCATGCAATGACTTCATAAGGACCAACAGTAAGTAAAGGGAAGGGAAGGATGAAACCAGTGACTCGTTGAAGACAATGATTTGTTGGACCAGTTCCAGTTGCTGTGACAACTGTACGTCTGGTTAGGGAGGCTGAGATTCAACTCAGAAGACCTCGTCTTCACCTTATTCCCCTTGAGCTAAGGACACCCAATCCTCGCCCAATCACTCTGGTAAGTCTTCAAGGTAGACTTCCAAACCTTCACAGACTTCGTTCACCGGCGATCCACAATGACTCTTGGATGCTCAGAACGCGACGCCTAACCGGCTGGAGGATTCACAGTCCTCAAGTGTAATAAATCTTCAGATCACACAGACAGGAAGACTTAAGTGATGCCTAACACTCTTTGGCTCTGGGTGTTTAGGGCTTTATCCTCGCAAGGAATTCTCTCTCAAAGGCTTCGAGGTGGGTTGCTCTCAAACGACAAAAGCCGTACTCTAACTCTGAGCAGCCAACCGATTATGGTTGTAGGGGGTGGGCTATTTATAGCCACTAGGCAACCCGACCCGATTTGTCCGAAATGACCCTTGGTCACTAAGGAACTGACATGTGTTCCAACGGTCAGATTTCAAACACACACGGCAACTTTACTTGGACTACAAGAAAAGCTGACTTATCCAACTCTGGACAAGATTTGCTCTCATAGTCTTCGCTCGAAGACATAGGATTTTGGTTAAGCATCACTTCAGTCATCCTGACTAGTTTTCTTGGACCCCATTTAACAGTACGGTGGTTCCTGTGTAAGAGAACCAGTCAGAACGACTGAAGTGATGCCTAAACAAAAAACCTATGTCTTCGAGTGAAGACTATGAGAGCAAATCTTGTCCAGAGTCGGACAAGTCAGCTTTGCTTGTAACCCAAGTAAAGTTGCCGTGTGGGTTTGAAATCTGACCGTTGGAACACGTGTCAGTTCCTTAGTGACCCAGGGTCATTTCGGACAAATCAGCTCGGGTTGCCAAGTGGCTATATATAGCCCACTCCCTACAACCATAAACGGTTGGCTGCTCAGATTCAGTGCACGGCTTTTGTCATTTGAGAGCAACCCACCTCGAAGCCTTTGGGAGAGAGAATACCTAGCGAGGATAAAGCCCTAACCACCCAGAGCTAGAGAGAATTGGGCATCACTTAAGTCTTCTTGTCTGAGTGATCTGAAGACTTATTACACTTGAGGACTGTGCATCCTCCAGCCAGTTAGGCGTCGCGTTCTGAGCATCCAAGAGACATTGTGGATTGCCGGTGAACGAAGTCTGTGAAGGTTTGGGAGTCTACCTTGAAGACTTACCAGAGTGATTGGGCAACGTCTGTGTGACCCTAGCTCAAGGAGAATACGGTGAGGACTGGGTGTCCTGAGCTGCGTGTTCAGGACTGGGTGTCCGGGACTGTGTGTCCTAAGGTTTAAATACCTAGCCGCTCCAACCAGACGTACAGTTGTCACAGCAACTGGAACTGGTCCAACAAATCATTGTCTTCAATGAGTCACTGGTTTCATCTTCACTTCCTTTTTCTTACTGTTACTCATTGTGAAGTCATTGCATGTTTGCTCTATCTTTTGTCTTCACAACGTGAATGTATGATCTGTTTGGCTTCATAATATCTTCCTACCTGATCCTTATTACACTGCAGCTATTTGTCACTGTGCTTTCACTCTATTGAATACTTGACCATGGCTTGCCTAGTGTAGTCTACCATCTGCTGCATAGTAATAGGCATATCTCTACTGTTTGTCTTCATAACTTCCACGTTTTGAAGACTTTCATAAAAATCGCCTATTCACCCCCCTCTAGTCGATATAACGCACTTTCAATTGGTATCAGAGCAAGGTGCTCCCTTGTTCTGTGTGATTCGGTTTAACCACCTGCAGTTTTAGCTATGTCGACTGCAGGGATAATTAAAGTCTCTGCTGCGTGCCCCGTCTTCGATGGAACTGAATATCCCTACTGGAAGAATAAGATGCGCATGCATCTTGAAGCCATTGACGTCGACCTGTGGTATGTTGTCGAGAACGACATTCCCAAGGCTGGAGAAGGTGTCACTGCTACTGATGTCAAGAAATTCGTTCAAATGGACTCTAGTGCCAAGAATATCATCTGTGGTCATCTGACCAAAGGACAGTATGGCCGTGTGAGTGCTTTGAAGACATCCAAGCTGGTCTGGGACTGGCTCTCCAAGGTCAATGGAGGCATCTCAACCCAGAGAGATCAGAGAATCAGTGTCCTTCGCAACCTCTTCAACCGCTTCAAGCGAAATGACAATGAGAATGTCCAGCACACATTTGACCGACTCACTGACATCACAAATGAGCTTCAAGCCCTCGGCGCTACTGAGATCACCAAACATGAAGTTGTCAAGACGCTGCTGAGATCACTTGATAGTTCGTTTGACATCCTAGCCCTGATGATTCAAGAACGTCCTGATTTCAAGACACTCGATCCGTCTGACATACTCGAGAGGCTCAACACACATGAGTTTCATCTTTCTGGGAAAAGAGATATCTACGGTCCAAACTATGGGCGAACTCGTGCCTTGAAGGCAAAAGCTGTTTCCTCATCTGAAGAAGAATCTGACAGCAGTTCTGATGATCCTGAAGACATTGGAAGGGAACTTGCAATGCTTGTGAAGAAGTTCCAAAAATTCACCAAGAAGAAAGGCTTCAGAAAGTCTTCACCATCAAGCTCAAGGAATGATGAAGCTTCTGCTCATGACTACAAGAAGAAAACATGCCACAAGTGCAAGAAAACTGGACACTTCATCTCTGAGTGTCCACAGTGGGACAATGAGAACAGAAAGAAGAAGAATAGCAAGGAATATGACTCTGACGACAAGAAGAAGAAGAAATACTCAAAGTCTTCTTCCAAGTCTTCCTCAAAGTCTTCATCACACAAGAAGAGCTCATCAGGCAAGGCACGTGCGTTTGTTGGCAAGGAAATGGATTCAGAGGAGGAGTCCACTTCTGAGGAGGCAGAGGTGGAGTCTGAGGAGGAGTCTGATTCTGGCATTGCAAGTCTGGCTACAACATACGTCGCCAAGTCCATCTTCAACACTGAAGACAATGACTTCATCACCGACACGGATGCAAATGACAAGGACTACTCCACTCCTACCTACTGCTTCATGGCACGTGGTGCCAAGGTAAACACACGCACTACTCACTATCAAACATCTAGCGATGATGACTCTGATTGTGGTTCGAAACCCAGCTACAAAACACTTGCTAAAATTGCAACTGAACAACGGAAAGCTATGGAACATATTCAAAATCTGTTAGACAGAAGCGATGATCTGTTGGGTGCTGAAATGACTCGATCTGAATCCTTAATTGAAGACATAAAAAATCTTCACGTTAAGTATCAGGAACTTGAAAGTCGTCATGATACTCTCTCAACAACTCATGAAAAGCTTTCCTATGATTATCTTCAAAGGAAGCAAGATCTTGAGAAATTGAGAGCGACTCATGAAGATCTTCAAAAGGAAAACGAGTCACTTCGCGCCAAACAGATCAGTTTCGCTCAGGAAGGATTTGAACCAACATGTCTTAAATGCATTGAGCGTGATAATGCTACTTCTGTTGCTGAATGTTCCACTGCTACTGCTGTTGCAATATCTTCAACTATTAATGTGGTAACTAACCCCTCTGCTGAGGAAACCACCGCTATTGCTAATGAGAATGCTAGGTTGAAGACATTGCTTGAAACAGGGATGTACAAAAGTCTTAAAGGGCATCAGACATTATGTGATGTCCTCAAGAAGCAGATTCTGAACCGAAACCCTAGGAAAGAGGGTGTTGGGTTCGTAAGGAAAATGAATGCAGATGGCTCTTACTGGAAACCTGAGCAGTACCCCAAAACCATGTGGGTTGCTGCAAAGGAACCTTCAGCAGATCCATCCAATCTATCTGGCTTCACTTGTGCTAACTCCATTATCATTGATGAATCCTTTGATGCAAACTATGTACTGTTTAAGAATCAGAATGGTGAAGTGTTTGCCAGGTACATTGGTACTAACTGCAGGAATGGACCGCCCATGAAGAAGATCTGGGTTCCGAAAAGGTGTCTAGAAAATCTTCCTGTGAATGTCTTCATGACACCTCACATGAAGAAGACAAACCTCAGACCAAAGGCTTCATACGGTCCAAAGGCTTCATACAGACAGAGGACTCACCTAAGTCGCACTAACGCAAATGTTTTGCAGGGAAACCATACTCAGGCATATGAATATGAGAGCGGTTCATCAAACCACCATGTTCATATGACCAAGAACTATTCTGCCTATTCTTATGAGTACTATTGTCCGCCTGCTAGACTGTTTGCTAGGGCTCCAAAGCCAAAATTCTCAGATGCTGCACTTAGACTTATTGCTTCTAAGCCACCCTTGAAGATGTGGGTGGCTAAGAAAGCTTAACTCTCTTTTGCAGGGAAAGGTCTCCAGCAGAAAACCAAAATCTTCTGACGCTATTGCTGGGGACCTTAAACATCTTGTAGGGCGCAAGATCAAATGCCCGAATGGCATTACTATGTACTTCGTTCCTGAATCGCATGCTACTCTCGCTATTAGTCCTAATCTGGATCTAAGTTTTCATAACCCACTGGTTCGTCAAATGTTTTTGCTTCACAATTCTCTTCGTGAAGCCTATCCCCCTAACTGCACTGTAGGGTATGACACCACCGTCTTCAGAATGGATTATTGACAGTGGGTGTACAAATCACATGACCGGCAAAAGAAGCCTTCTTCTGGACTCAACCTTACGTCCATCTGACAAGAGCCACATCACATTCGCTGACACTAGTAAAAGGAAGGTATTGGGTCTAGGTAGAGTTGCAATCTCAAGGGATCAACACATGGATAAAGTCATGCTTGTTGAATCCCTTGGCTTCAACTTAATGTCTGTCTCAATGCTTTGCGATTTGAACATGATCGTAATATTTGGAAAATATCGTTGCCTGGTACTAATGGAATCTGACAAGTCTCTAGTGTTTGAAGGGTATCGGAAAGATGATTTGTACGTAGTAGATTTCTCAGCAGGGCCACAGCTTGCAGTATGTCTTCTAGCAAAAGCTTCAGAATGCTGGCTTTTGCATCGGAGGCTTGGGCATGCTGGCATGAGGAACCTCCATACCCTTGCGAAGAAGAAGCATGTCATAGGCATCGAGGGCGTCAAGTTCAAGAAAGATCACTTATGCGGTGCCTGTGAAGCAGGGAAGATGACGAGGGCCAAAAATCCCTCGAAGACAATCATGACCACTACTAGACCCTTCGAACTGCTTCACATGGATCTTTTTGGTCCCACTCACTACTCAACTTTTACCACTACTGCTTGCCTATATGGCTTTGTCATTGTTGATGATTACTCTAGATATACTTGGGTGCACATAATCCTTTACAAGACTGAAGTGCAGGATGTCTTCAGACGCTTCACCAATCGAGCAATGAACAACTATGGCACCAAGATAAAGCACATCAGAAGTGACAATGGCACTGAATTCAAGAACACTGGCCTTGACACATATCTTCATACCTTGGGCATCACACATGAATTCTCAGCCCCGTACACGCCACAGCAGAATGGCGTCGTCGAACGCAAGAACAGAACACTCATTGAGATGGCCAGAACGATGCTAGATGAATACAAGACTCCAAGAAAATTCTGGCCTGAAGCCATTGACACTGCATGTCATACAATCAACCGTTTTTATCTTCACAAGCTTCTTAACAAGACATCTTATGAACTCCTAACTGGCAAGAAGCCAAACGTCAGTTACTTCAGAGTATTTGGCGCAAAGTGCTGGATTAAGGACCCACATCACACCTCAAAGTTTGCACCAAAAGCACATGAGGGTTTTATGCTTGGATATGGAAAGGATTCGCACTCCTACAGAGTCTTCAATCTCTTTCATTACAAAGTGGTTGAAACAGTGGATGTGCGGTTCGATGAGACCAATGGTTCACAAAGAGAGCACCTGCCAAATATGCTAGATGAAATTCCATCCAGTGAATCAATCAAGCTTATGGGAACTGGAGAAATCATACCTTCTGAAGCTCATCCTGAAGAGGAACTCATCATCTCCGCACCAGATCAACCTGAAGACAATGCTCAACCTGAAGACAATCCCTCCAACAACAACAATGATCAGCAAGAGCAAAGTCTTCGCCCTGTACATCCTCGTGTTGCCAATGAAGTGCAGATTGAAAGAATAATTGACAGCATCAATGCACCCGGTCCACTCACTCGTTCAAGGGCAACTCAGCTGGCAAATTTCTGTGGGCACTTCGCATTCGTCTCAATTACAGAACCCAAGAAAGTTGAAGAAGCCTTCATGGAACCTGAATGGATTCAAGCTATGCAAGAAGAGCTTCAACAGTTTGAGCTGAACAATGTATGGGAACTGGTTAAGCGTCCTGATCCACGGAAGCACAATATAATAGGCACCAAATGGATATACCACAACAAGCAAGATGAGCATGGTCAAATTGTCAGAAACAAAGCTCGTCTCGTTGCACAAGGATATACTCAAGTGGAAGGCATTAATTTCGATGAAACATTTGCCCCTGTGGCCAGACTTGAAGCCATACGTATACTGCTGGCCTATGCAAATCATCATAACATACTTCTATCAAATGGATGTGAAGAGTGCCTTTCTCAATGGCAAGATTGAAGAAGAAGTGTATGTTGCACAACCGCCTGGGTTTGAAGATCCAAAACATCCTGACATGGTATACAAGCTCAACAAGGCACTGTATGGCCTCAAACAAGCCCCTCGGGCCTGGTATGACACACTCAAATATTTCCTGAAGAGCAAAGGCTTCATACCTGGTTCCCTAGACCCCACTCTCTTCACGAAGACATATGATGGTGAACTGTTTGTGTGCCAAATATATGTGGATGACATTATCTTCGGCTGCACCAATCAGAAGTACAGTGAAGAGTTTGGCTATATGATGCAAGAGCAATATCAAATGTCTATGATGGGGGAGCTGAAGTTCTTCCTCGGTCTTCAAATACGACAACAACGAAACGGCATCTTCATATCTCAAGAGAAGTATCTCAAGGAGTGCCTGAAGAAGTTTGGTATGCAAGACTGCAAAGGCTTCACAACACCAATGCCAGCCAAACATCATCTGGGTCCCGATGACAATGGTAAAGAGTTCGATCAAAAGGTATACCGCTCCATGATTGGTTCGTTGCTTTATTTATGTGCATCTAGGCCAGATATTATGCTTAGTGTTTGCATGTGTGCTCGATTTCAAGCGGCACAAAGGAGTCGCATCACTTAGCTGTGAAGCGAATTCTTCGATATTTGGCTCACACCCCAACTCTCGGATTATGGTATCCAAAGGGCTCAGAGTTTGATCTGGTTGGATTCTTGGATGCTGATTATGCTGGTGACAAGGTTGATAGGAAGTCTACATCAGGCACATGCCACTTTCTGGGACGATCACTTGTATGTTGGTCTTCAAAGAAGCAGAACCGTGTATCCCTATCCACTGCTGAATCTGAATACATCGCTGCTGGATCTTGCTGCGCTCAGCTTCTGTGGATGAAGCAAACTCTCAAGGACTATGGCATTCATCTGAAGCAAGTGCCACTTTACTGCGATAACGAAAGCGCCATCAAGATTGCCAACAACCCAGTTCAGCACTCGAAGACAAAGCACATAGAAATTCGTCATCACTTTCTCAGAGATCATGTTGTGAAGGAAGATATTGATATCATACACGTCAACACTGAAGAGCAATTGGCAGATATCTTCACCAAGCCCTTGGATGAGAAGAGATTTTGCAAGTTACGGTGTGAGCTAAATATCCTGGAATCCTCAAATGTCCTGTGATCAGGCACACATCCTAACACTTATGCATATTGATGACTTAGATGTGCAACACACAAAGTAACGTATATCTTCAATCAATGAAGACATACATTCTAAGTGTGAATACATTAATGTGGAATTTGACTTCGGAGCGCCACGATAATTGTGCGCCGTGTCTGGGTCTAATACTTCCTATACGGTGGGTAACGCCACCATCAAACGTTCTATTTTGAAGTGTTTCACTCATGGCGTTACCTTGCAATGTCTTCACATTTGGTTTGGCTTCAATCTCAACATGTCTTCATGATTATCTTCACTATGTTGATTAAATATATATATATATACTAGTGTTCTGTCCTCTACAGCATTCACTTATAGCTATGTCTTCTTGTTTGAATCTTTTGAACTAAGTGAATGTGATCGGACCCTAACCTCTCTATGCTTTCTATCTCAAATTCTATCTCTCCAAGTCATATGCATTCTATTGAAACTGTCGAATGTCTTCTCTGCGCCCTTGTCAGCAGAAGACACAGAGACAACCTTTAAGTCCGTTTTAAATGCTCATTCATCCACATGAAATCCGGAGAAGTAGGAATGACCACCCGACAATCCAGGCGTGCGTGGGACGTGGAACAAACCCCTAAATTCCACATGATGGCCACGTGTTACTCAGATGCGAATCGCCAGGGGCACCTGTGTAATAGCGCAGTGCCGCCCCTGTACCTATAAATACACACTTCACAGCGGTCATTATCTCTTCTTCCACTCTCGCACGAACCCTAGCGCCACCGCTAGCCCTCGACGACGCCGGCGACGAAGCGCTTCACTGCCGCAACCTCTCCGACGCCGTCTTCACGCCGATCACGGACATCGTCCTCTCCGCCGTCGCCGTAGGTGTCCTCCGTCGCCAAGTTAGGGCACGGAAGATTGAACTGCTCGGCCTCATCTCCCACTCCGTCTAGCAGTTCCCAGTGTGGTAAATAAAACTTATTTTTACGGCCCCTTTTGATCCTATGGCTTTGTCACTTTCTACCATAAGAAGTTTCTATTCACACAAGTTAGATCTCTCTCATACTGCATCTCATAACATGCCAAGTATATTCACTTGTGCTTCACAAAGTAGTTAGATTCCTCACTTGTACTGATCTGTGGGTTCGTACAAATCTGGAACCAACTTCTTATCTATGAGTGAATGTCTTCGCACGATGAGGTCAATGTCTTCTAAACTGATTTATCTTCAAAATCTTCTGAGAATGCATATGACCTCTTCCCCTTCCCTCGCACCTTAATGCTGTCACAGGTACATGTCCATGGGAGAATCCTTTGGTTCTCATAGTCTGCATTCATTTGCAGAATTCTTACAGCATCACATAAATTCTCCTGAAGCCAGTTCCTGTTGGTCCAGCAAGAGAAAGCCTTTGAAGCCTTTGAACGTCTTGAAGCCTTTCAAGTTAAAGTTCATGGCTTCAGAGAAAGCAACAAGGAAGGGGGGCAGACAACGTCATGGCGGAACATCCAGAGATCTTCCTGATGAACTCGCAGAAATGTATAAGACAGATCCTGAAGAGGATTATAGTCAGCGCAAGACCCGAATCCAATGGATTCGACGATATTGGGCAGAATAATGGTTCAAATACCGCTTCACAACCCAAGAGTGTGCTGAGAAAAGTGCCATCAAAAGACCGTGGGGAGACATCCTATACAAGAATCTTCTACCCAGGTCTAGAGATGAAGCTATTGCCCAAAGCTTCTATCCATGCATGGTCTGTGGGCCACAGCCTAATGATGCACATCCGTCGTCACTACTCTGGTGTCGTGATGACAATCTGTTCAAGCGCAACTTCCAGTTTGCACAAAACTCAGCGAAGCAGAACAAGAAGAAGTTTGGGTTAGACTTCAACCCTGGTCCCTCAGCACCAAGGGCAGATGGCACACGAGAAGCAGAACCCAATGCCATCGGTCCGTATGCCAACCTTGAAGGCCTCATTACCCGCATCTTGGTTCAAGGGACTGCAGTGAATGAGCCTCCAGCTGACTCTGAATCAGAAGAAGCTCCTGCAGTGCTAAAGCCAAAGAAGATGAAGAAGCCTAAAGCTTCCAAGCCTGTTCCTTCACCCAAAATTTCAAGGGCGAAGCCACTGGCAACTGCACCTCCTGAAGACAGTGTGCCGTCTGAAGACTTATCACGCATCTCAAAGCCCCAGAAGGCCAAGGTGCCTCTGCCACACAGCGGCCAAGAACTCACAGCTGCTGCTATTCTGCGCAATGATGACATTGACCTGTCAAGTGATGAAGACCTAGCAGATGACGCTCTTGAGCAACTCATCAAGAGCAAAGAAGAAGCAGAAATCTTCAATGATCTGCCACTCTTTGATGTCACCATCATCCACAACTTCATTGACGAGTGGTTTGACACGCCCAACATCAGCTTCGATGATCTGCAGCTGGCCTCAGTGTCGCCTTCCATGGCGCCATTGCTTCAGAACTAGCCATCGCCCAACACGTTGTTGAGCTGAAGAAGAAGATTGACTATGAAAAGGCTCAGTTCAAGAAGCATATGGCCAAGCTCAGCGTGCAAGATGTGAAGAACTTCAAGATCATGATGCACGAGCTCAAGGAAGCTTTTCTGAAGAAACGTGCAGAAGCTCAAGGTTCGCGTGAGCGCATGAAGACTTTGGCTGACAGATGTGTGCAAGCCTACAATGAGGCTGAGAAGCGCAAGGCACTTGGGCGTCCTGGCATCGACCCCAGGATGGCCGCGAAGAAGAAGAAGAAGAAGAAGCCTGCTACGGCTGAACCCGACTCACCAAGGCAGGAAGCAGTTCCGATTGTCTTCCCCACAAGAATGACTGGCTCGAAGCCAAAGAGCCGGTCAACCGCTTCAGAGCTCAAGAAGACCAAGACTGCTGAGGCTGAAGCAAGGAAGAGAAAATATCCTGAAGCATCTGCAACTGCCCCCTCTAACAAGAAGAGGAAGACCAAGAAAGATCGGGCTGCTCCCACAGAGCCCTTGATGGTTGAACCCATTTCTATGGTCTATCCTGAAGCTGAACGCCAACTGACTGTCCATGAGCCTGCTTCCACAGAGGCTCATGAAGCTGAAGACATTCCAGCAGCTGATCCCATCACTGCTGAAGACATTGGTCAACATGACAATGTAGAAGATGATGGAGTCCTTCCTCAGCAAGACACCAGCGAACTCATCAGCATTGGTCGTCCATTGACGCCAATCGCCCAGGATGCCTCATGGGCGGATCGCCCACAAGAGGAAGAAGACAATGAGGCCCAGCCCACTCAAACTCCACAGGCGTCGCCCGCGTTGCGTAGGCTTCACAAAGGTCCAAGGCCTCACGTCTCTGCTGAAGACATTCCGGCTGCATCAGCCGAAGAAGAAGAAGTACCACAAGTCCCCTCGTCTCACCAAGAAGCAGTTCTTATGGAGAACGTGCTTGTGTCCGACCCTCCAGCTCGTCAAGTGGAGGATGAAAATCATGAGGCTGCCACAACCAACAATGAAGCTAATGTGGAGCCCTCCCCACCAAAAGCATCAGAAGACAGCGAAGCCACTAATCCTGACACTTCTGTTCCTGAGTCTGCTGTCGGTCCCCAGTTCGACTATCATGTTGAGCACAGGCCTCAGGTACAGAAGCCAATCCCAAGACTGCCAAGGTTCCCAGGTCCTGCATCAGCACCTGGCTCCTTCAACATCAATGGCTTCAGGGCAGACAATACATTCTTCAATAGCTCCAAGAACCCCTACTCAAGGGAAAGGATTTCATCAGATCGGTTCTGGAGCTATCCTCAGCGAAGCTATTACTCATGCATACTGTACAACCAAGGTCGCATCTTCCCACACAAGCGCCTTGACGTTGAAGCTATAGCTGGTCTGCCCTGCCTAGAAGAAGCGTTGGATTGTTTCAAGAAGTTGGACTGCTGCCATTCATAACTGACCAAGAGCATTGGAATGAAGAGCTGCTGCTCCAATTCTATGCCACACTCCACATCCGTGGGTACAACAGAGATCCGAAGACTTGGGTCCTGGAGTGGATGACCGGCAATGTTCATCACGAAGCCAATGCATTTGACATCATTGAGCTCACTCGCTTGCCCACTCCTGGCGATCTCTTCGAGCAAGGCTGTCAGCTGCATACTGAAGCAATTGAGAGTATCTTTCAGAGGCCTGAACCTAATATGAGTCAGATGCTCAGCATGATGAAGCCATTGCCCCAAGATGCTGCTTATCCCACAGAGTTCTTCGTTGAAGACCTTGAGTATCTGCCAAGAACCATCTATCACATTATCAGGCGGACTCTCTGGCCCATTAAAGGACACTCTCCAAATGCCAAGATTGAGGGTGCAATGAAGACTTTGATATTCTATATCCTTCATGGAAAATGCTTCAATGCACAAGACTTCTTCATACGCCAACTTGCTGCATCAGGCTCTGATCTGTTTGGTTTGAAGTTCTACGCCCCCTGGGTAATGCGGCTGATCAAACTTCACTCTGCTATCTCGTATCAGCCCTCAGCCCGCAACCATCGGATCTTCTTGCCTGATGTGGATACCTCTGCTGAAGCCATCTATCCTGAGCCTACCAAGCAACCTCTAAGTCTTCAGAATGCAGAACACCAGAGCTTCACTCAAAACATGGAAGGAGTTGAAGCAGTCTCTCGGGTGTATCCGTTGGCTGGCACTATACGTGCACCATGCCCTGCTTCCACTGAAGCCACTGACAGCACAACTGCTCCCAAACCCAAGAAGCGCACTCGTGTTCTCAATGACCGAGAGCTTCTTGTGGCCCTTCATCAAAAACAGGATAGGCATCATGACTGGCTGAAGCGTCAGATGAAAAGCCTCTTGGTGGATGTTAATCGCATTCGAAATCTTGCCACCAAGAATGCTTTCGTTACCCATGAAACATGTCGCCGTACATGGAAAGGGCTAACGATGATGTGTTCTGAAGCTGATCTTCAAGAGGATGGCTTCACTAAGCGATTCAAGTTTGACTCCACACCTCCTAGAAGGGCTGTGCTACGAGGAACACCATCCCTTGAAGACTCTGAGTTCTCTTCCTCTGCTGCAACAGTGACTGCCCGAGTTATCGAGGATGAAGACGATGCTACTTCACCACCACCCTCTTCAGCACCGCCAAACACCACCAATGACCCTGCTGCTCATGGGAACGAGTAGACACTCTATGTATTCAAACCTTTTTGGTCCTCACTGACAAAAGGGGGAGAAGCATATGAGGTTGATAGTCTTCAAGCGGGTTCTTTGAGTTGTAACACTTAAACTCGATGGTCGTCTGCTACTTATTTGCCAACTTGTTTTGCGATGAAAAATTCCGCATGTGCGACGATAAATTCCGAACTTAGATCATTCTGCAGACGTCCATTTTTCATTATGCATGTCATTATCTTCATACACTTTCACATGCATAGTGGATTGTCATCATAAGTTGAAGTGGATCTCCACAAGCACAACCTGCCATGTGCATTTGCATTCCAAAAGCAAATTACTTATATGCACATCTTCAGGGGGAGCCCTTGCAACTTATGAAGACAATTCCTTATCCTTTACAAATTTCACAGATTATATTTCCCGTTGAAAACTTCAACTAGTTTGTCATCAATCACCAAAAAGGGGGAGATTGTAAGTGCATCTAGTGCCACCCCTAGTTGGTTTTGGAGTATTGACGACAAACCTAGTTGAGGGACTAATGTGTTTGTGAGAATTGCAGGATAACACAGGTAGAAGTCCCTCATTGATTCGGTTTTCCTACCAGAGATGACCCCTAAAAATGTATGAAGACATTTATGTCAAAGGTGGTATATGAAGATATTCACATTGAAGACTATGACAAGAGAAGACACCGCATGAAGCCTATGGAGCTCGAAGATTTAGATCTTTCGTAGTTCTCTTTCATTTGTGTTGAGTCATAGGAACCACCGTACTATTAAGTGGGGTCCAAGAGAACCAGTCAGAACGACTGAAGTGATGCCTAAACAAAAAACCTATGTCTTCGAGTGAAGACTATGAGAGCAAATCTTGTCCAAAGTCGGACAAGTCAGCTTTGCTTGTAGCCCAAGTAAAGTTGCCGTGTGGGTTTGAAATCTGACCGTTGGAACACGTGTCAGTTCCTTAGTGACCCAGGGTCATTTCGGACAAATCAGGTCGGGTTGCCAAGTGGCTATATATAGCCCACCCCCTACAACCATAAACGGTTGGCTGCTCAGATTCAGTGCACGACTTTTGTCGTTTGAGAGCAACCCACCTTGAAGCCTTTGAGAGAGAGAATACCTAGCGAGGATAAAGCCCTAACCACCCAGAGCCAGAGAGAATTGGGCATCACTTAAGTCTTCTTGTCTGAGTGATCTGAAGACTTATTACACTTGAGGACTGTGCATCCTCCAGCCGGTTAGGCGTCGCGTTCTGAGCATCCAAGAGACATTGTGGATTGCCGGTGAATGAAGTCTGTGAAGGTTTGGGAGTCTACCTTGAAGACTTACCAGAGTGATTGGGCGAGGTCTGTGTGACCTTAGCTCAAGGAGAATACGGTGAGGACTGGGTGTCCTGAGTTGCGTGTTCAGGACTGGGTGTCCGGGACTGTGTGTCCTAAGGTTTAAATACCTAGCCGCTCCAACCAGACGTACAGTTGTCACAGCAACTGGAACTGGTCCAACAAATCATTGTCTTCAACGAGTCACTGGTTTCATCTTCACTTCCTTTTTCTTACTGTTACTCATTGTGAAGTCATTGCATGTTTGCTCTATCTTTTGTCTTCACAACGTGAATGTATGATCTGTTTGGCTTCATAATATCTTCCTACCTGATCCTTATTACACTGCAGCTATTTGTCACTGTGCTTTCACTCTATTGAATACTTGACCATGGCTTGCCTAGTGTAGTCTACCTTCCGCTGCATAGTAATAGGCATATCTCTACTGTTTGTCTTCATAACTTCCACGTTTTGAAGACTTCCATAAAAATCGCCTATTCACCCCCCTCTAGTCGATATAACGCACTTTCAGGGTCATCTCTAGTAGGAAAACCGAATCAATGAGGGACTTCTACCTGTGTTATCCTGCAATTCTCACAAACACATTAGCCCCTCAACTAGGTTTGTCGTCAATACTCCAAAACCAACTAGGGGTGGCACTAGATGCACTTACAATCTCCCCCTTTTTGGTGATTGATGACAAACTAGTTGAAGTTTTCAACGGGGAATATAATATGTGAAATTGTAAAGGATAGGAGATTGTCTTCATAAGTTGCAAGGGCTCCCCCTGAAGATGTGCATATAAGTAATTTTCTTTTGGAATGCAAATGCACATGACAGGTTGTACTTGTGGAGATCCTCTTCAACTTATGATGACAATTCTTCATGCATGAAAAGTATGTGAAGATAATGACATGCATAATGAAAAATGGACGTCTGCAAAATGATCTAAGTGTGGAATTTATCGTCGCACATGCAGAATTTATCATCGCACCATAGAATAGCAAATAAATAGCAGACGACCATCGAGTTTAAGTGTTACAACTCAAAGAACCAAATGTATCAAAACGAGAGTTGTAAACACTAGGCAAAATATAAAGCAACCGCCCATATGGACCCGCTTGAAGACTATCAAACTCATATGCTTCTCCCCCTTTTGTCAGTAAGGACCAAAAAGGTTTGAAGACATAGAGCATCTACTCATTCCCATGAGGAGTAGGTGAAGCAGCAGGGTCGTCGGTGTTGTTAGGCGGTGCAGACGAACTCGGGGCAGTGTTGATGCATGCAGAAGTAGGGGGCGGTGAAGTAGCATCGTCTTCGTCATCGATCACTCTGGCATTCACAGTTGCCGCGGAGGAAGAGAACTCAGAGTCTTCAAGAGACGGATTTCGTCGCAACACAGTCCTTCTTGGAGGTGTTGAGTCAAACTTGAAGCGTTCAGAGAAGCCATCCTATTGAAGATCATCCTCAGAGCACATAAGCGTCAGCCCTTTCCATGTACGCCGACAGGTTTCATGGGAAACAAAGGCATTCTTGGTGGCAAGGTTGCGAATCTTGTTTACGTCCACCAAGAGGCTTTGCATTTGGCGCTTCAGCCAATCATGATGCTTATCCTGTTTCTGATGAAGGGCAACCAGAAGCTCTTGGTCATTGAGAACACAGGATCGCTTCTTGGGCCGTTGTGCAATGGTGCTTTCAGTGGCTTCAGTGAGGGCACGATGAGGTGCACGGGTAGTACTAGCCAGAGGATAAACACGAGTGACTGCTGGGTCACCTTCAATGCGTTGAGAGAAACTTTGCTTATTAGCATTCTAAAGACTAAGGGGCTCCTTGGCAGGCTCTAGATAGATGGCTTCAACTGACATATCGACGTCAGGCAGAAAGATCCGATGATTGCGAGCAGAGGGCTGATAGGTGACAGCTGAGTGTAGTTTGATCAGCCGCATAATTCATGGAGCGTAAAACTTCAAGCCAAAGAGATCAGATCCTGATGCAGCAAGTTGGCGGATGAAGAAGTCTTGTGCATTGAAGCATTTGCCATGAAGAATATGGAAGACCAAAGTCTTCATTGCACCTTCCAGCTTTGCATGTGGAGAATGTCCTTTGATGTGCCAGAGAGTTCGCCTTATGATGTGATAGATAGTGTGTGGCAGATACTCAAGGTCTTCAACAAAGAACTCCTTAGGATATTCAACATCTGGAGGCAAAGGCTTCATCATGCTAAGCATCTGAATCATGTTTGGTTCAGGCTTGTGAAAAATGCTCTCCATAGCTGCACTGTGAAGCTGACAACCAGGTTCATAAAGATCTCCTGGAGTGGGCAGACCAGTGAGCTCAATGATATCAAAGGCTTTGGCTTCGTGATGAACATTGCCTGTCATCCACTCAAGGACCCAAGTCTTCGGATCTCTGTTGTAGCCACGAATATGAAGAGTGGCATAGAATTGGAGCAGCAATTCTTCGTTCCAGTGCTCCTTGTCAGTGACGAACGGCAACAATCCAGACTCTCTGAAGCAATCCAGAGCTTCTTCCAGACAAGGCAGACCAGTTATGGCTTCAGTGTCAAGACGCATATGTGAGAAAATGCGACCTTGATTGTACAAAATGCATGAGTAATAACTGCGCTCCTGATAGCTCCAGAACCGATCAGAAGATATTCTTGCCTTGGTGTAGGGGTTCTTGGCGCTATTGGAGAAGGTGTTGTGTGCCTTGAAGCCATTGATATTAAAAGATCCGGGTGCAGATGCAGTACCTGGAAACCTGGGCAACCTTGGCATTGGCTTCTAAACCTGAGGCCTGTGCTCAACGTGATAGTCAAACTAAGGACCAGCAGCAGGCGGAGGAGTCAGAAAAGGCCATTTGACAGTGATAAGTTGGCCATAGTTGAATGCTTGCTCGATAGTGTGTGGCCTTGGTGGCGGAACAGGAGCAGTGGCATCAACAGAGGCGTCAGGCTGCACATCTGTTGCAGGTGCATCATTGGCTTCATTGGCCTCGGGCACATTGGTTGGTGCAGGCTCCACATTTGCTTCAACCATGACTACGTCATTGGCTTCATTTGTGTTGGTGGTGGCAGCCTCAAGATTCTCAACCTCCACTTGATGAGCTGGAGGGTCGGGCACATACACGTTCACTTCAGGAACAGCTTCTTCAAAGATTGGGGGTGTAGGGACACGATCTTCTTCTTGTTTGTCATCGGCTGATGCAGCCGGATTGTCTTCAGCACCTTTGGCTTCAGACACGGAGACATTCACAGTAGGAGTGGCATCTGGAAACACTTGACGTGCAACAGATTGGTGGTGCACTTCTCCTTCTGGAACGCTCGAAACAGGGACTTGAGGCCTTGGTCCTTTGCAAAGCCTGCGTAGCGCTGGCGACGCCTGTGGAGATGGAGTTGGCTGGGCCTCAGAGTCACCTTCTTCTTCTTGCATGGGTGGTGTGACTTGTTGTTGGGGAGTACTCGGGGTGTCTTGTTATTGTGGATGATCATCCCATGATGCATCCTGAGCAAATGGCGTCAGAGGACGACCAATGCTGATGAGTTCACTGTTCGTGAGAACAGGCGATGATACCAAGTTGTGCTCGATCTGAGGAAGAATTACATCATCTTCAACATTGTCATGGTGACCAATGTCTTCAGCAGCGGTGGGATCAACTGCTGGAATGTCTTCAGCGGTGGGAACAATCAGTTGGCGCTCGTGGTGTTCAGATGCAGGGCGAACCATTGAGATAGGTTCAACAACTAAGGGCTCTGTGGGAGCAGCCCAATCCTTCTTGGTTTTGCACTTCTTCTTAGAGGGAGCGACATCAGAAGCTTCAGGATTTTTCCTTTTTCTGGCTTCAGCCTCGGCAGTCCTCGCCTTCTTCAGTTCTGAAGCGGTTGACCTGACCTTTGGCTTCGAGCCAGTCATGCTTCTTGGGAAGACTATGCGAGGTTCTTCCTGCCTTGAAGGTGCAGATTGGTCAGTTGAGGGCTTCTTCTTCTTTGCAGCCATTCTGGGGTCGATGCCAGGACGACCAAGAGCATTGCGCTTCTCAGCCTCATTGTAGGCTTGCACACACTTGTCAGCCATGCTCTTCATGCGCTCACGAGAACCTTTAGCTTCTTCACGCTTCTTGAGAAAGGCTTCCTTGAGCTCGTGCAGCATAATCTTGAAGTTTTTCACATCTTGCACGCTGAGCTTGGCCATGTGCTTCTTGAACTGAGCTTTCTCATAGTCGATCTTTTGCTTCAGTTCAACGATGCGCTGAGCTAGAGCTAGCTCAGAAGCAATGGCGCCAGTGAAGGCGACACTGAGGCCAATTGGAAGTTGCAGATCTTCAAAGCTGAGGTTGGGCGTGTCAAACCACTCATCAATGAAGTCATGGATGATTGACACATCAAAGAGAGGCAAATCATTGAAGATTTCTGCTTCTTCCTTGCTCTTAATCAGTTGCTCAAGAGCGTCATCTGCAAGATCTTCATCGCTGGACAGATCAATAGCGTCGTTGCACAGAATAGCAGCAGCAGTCAGTGCCTGATCAGTATTCTTTCTCATCTCAGTCTTCTTGGAGATACGTGATAGATCTTTAGACTGCACACTGTCTTCAGGAGGTGCAGTAGCCAGTGGCTTCGCATGTAAGACCTTTGGTGCAGGAGCAGGCTTTGAAGCTTTGGGCTTCTTCAGTTTCTTTGGCTTCGGCGGTGCAGGCGCTTCATCAGATTCAGCGTCATCTGCAGGCTCATCCACGGCTGTCCCTTGAACCATGATATGAGTGATGAGACCTTCCAGGATGTATAAGGGCCCAACAAGATTGGGTTCAGCTTCGCGGGTGCCATCGACACGGGGAGCAGAAGGACCAGGGTTGAAGTCTAGTCCCAATGACTTCTTGTTTTGCTTAGCCGAATTCTTGGCAAACTGGAAGTTGCGCTTGAATAGATTGTCGTCACGACACCATAGCAATGACGATGGGTCAGCATCTGCAGGCTGTGGTCCACGGACCATGCAGGGATAGAAGCCTTGTTCAATGGCTTCATCTCTGGACCTGGGTTGAAGATTTCTGTATAGGATGTCTCCCCATGGTCGCTTGATGGCATTCTTCTCAGCATATTCCTGGGTCACAAACTTGTACTTGAACCATTGCTCAGCCCAGTATCTTCGAATCCATTGGATTCGTGTCTTGCGCTGATTGTAATCCTCTTCTAGATCTGTCTTGTACAGATCTGAGAGGTCATCAGGCAGATCTCTTGATGTTCCCCCTTGACGCTGTCTGCCACCCTTCCTTGCTGATTTCTCTGTAGCCATGAACTTCAAACTGAATGGCTTCAACATGTTCAAAGGTTTCAAAGGCTTCCGCTTGCTGGTCAAACAGTAACTGGCTTCGGGAGAATTTATATGATGCTGTAAGAATTCTGCAAATGAATGCAGACTATGAGAACCAAGGGATTCTCCCAAGGACATGTACTTGTGACAACATTAAGGTGCGAGGGAAGGGGAAGAGGTCATATGCATTCTCAGAAGATTTTGAAGATAAATCAGTTTAGAAGACATTCACTCATAGATAGAGAGTTGGTTCCAGATTTGTACGAATCCATGAATAAGTACAAGTGAGGAATCTAACTACTTTGTGAAGCATAAGTGAACATACTAGGCATATTATGAGATGCAGTATGAAATAGATTCAACTTGTGTGAACAGAAACTGCTTGTGGTAGAAAGTGATGAATCTATAGGATCAAAGGGGCCGTAAAAAGGAAGTTTTATTTACCACACAAAAAACTGCTAGACGGAGTGGGAGAGGAGGCCGAGCAGTTCGATCGTCCGTGCCCTAACTTGGCGACGGAGGACACCTACAGCGACGGCGGAGAAGACGATGTCCACGGCCGGCGTGAAGACGGCGTCGGTGAGGTCTCGGCAGCTAAGCGCTTCGTCGCCGGCGTCGTCGAGGGCTAGCGGTGGCGCTAGGGTTTGTGCGAGAGTGGAAGAAAGGATAATGACTAAGGTGAGGCGTGTATTTATAGGTACATGGACGGCACAGTGTTATTACACAGGTGCCCCTGGCGATTCACATCTGAAGGGCACGTGGCTATCATGCAACATATCGGAGGTTGTTCCACGTTCCCACGCACGCCTGGATTGTCGGGTGGTCGTTCCCACTTCTTGGGGTTTCAGGTGAAAGGATTTAGCATTGAAAACAGACTTAATGTTTGTCTCTGTATCTTCTGCTGACAAGGACGTAGAGAAGAAATTCGACAGTTTCAATAGAATGCATATGATTTGGAGAGATAGAGTTTGAGATAGAAAGCATAGAGAGGTTAGGGCCCGATCACATTCACTTAGTTCGAAAGATTCAACAAGAAGACATAGCTATACGTGAATGCTGTAGAGGACAGAACACTAGTGTATATATATATATATATATATATATGAAAAAGACAATCAAATCAACATAGTGAAGATAATCATGAAGACAAGTTGAGATTGAAGCCAAACCAAATGTGAAGACATAGCAAACGTAACGCCATGAGTGAAACACTTCAAACAGAAAAATTTGGTGGTGGCGTTACCCACCGTATAGGAAGTATTAGACCCAGACACGGCGCACAATTATCGTGGCGCTCCAAAGTCAAATTCCACATTAATGTATTCACACTTAGAATGTAAGTCTTCATTGATTGAAGATATACTTTACTTCGTGTGTTGCACATCTAAGTCATCAATATGCATAAGTGTTAGGACGTGTGCCTGATCACAGGACATTTGAGGATTCCAAGATATTTAGCTCATACCGTAACTTGCAAAACCTCTTCTCATCCAAGGGCTTGGTGAAGATATCTGCCAATTGCTCTTCAGTGTTGACGTGTATAATATCAATATCTTCCTTCACAACATGATCTCTGAAAAAGTGATGACGAATTTCAATGTGCTTTGTCTTTGAGTGCTGAACTGGGTTGTTGGCAATCTTGATGGCGCTTTCGTTGTCACAGTAGAGTGGCACTTGCTTCAGATGAATGCCATAGTCTTTGAGTGTTTGCTTCATCCATAGAAGTCGAGCGCAGCAAGATCCAGCAGCAATGTATTCAGATTCAGCAGTGGAGAGAGATACACAGTTCTGCTTCTTTGAAGACCAACATACAAGTGATCGTCCCAAAAAATGACATGTGCCTGATGTAGACTTGCGATCCACCTTGTCACCAGCATAATCAGCATCCAAGAATCCAACCAGATCAAACTCTGAGCCCTTTGGATACCATAATCCTAGTGTTGGGGTGTGAGCCAAATATCGAAGAATTCGCTTCGCAGCTAAGTGATGCGATTCCTTTGGTGCCGCTTGGAATCGAGCACACATGCAAACACTAAACATAATATCTGGCCTAGATGCACATAGATAAAGTAAAGAACCGATCATGGAGCGGTATACCTTTTGATCGAACTCTTTACCATTGTCGTCGGGACCCAGATGATGTTTGGCTGGCATTGGCGTCGTGAAGCCTTTGCAGTCTTGCATCCCAAATTTCTTCAGGCAATCTTTGAGGTACTTCTCTTGAGATATGAAGATGCCGTTGCGTTGCTGACGTATTTGAAGACCAAGGAAGAACTTCAGCTCACACATCATGGACATCTGATATTGCTCTTGCATCATATATCCAAACTCGTCTGTGTATTTCTGATTGGTGCAGCCAAAGATAATGTCATCCACATATATTTGGCACACAAACAGTTCACCATCATATGTCTTCGTGAAGAGAGTGGGTTCAAAGGAACCAGGTTTGAAGCCTTTGCTCTTCAAGAAGTATTTGAGTGTGTCATACCAAGCCCGAGGGGCTTGTTTGAGGCCATACAGTGCCTTGTTGAGCTTGTACACCATGTCAGGATGTTTTGGATCTTCAAAGCCAGGCGGTTGTGCAACATACACTTCTTCGTCAATCTTGCCATTGAGAAAAGCGCTCTTCACATCCATTTGATACAGAAGAATGTTATGATGATTTGCATAGGCCAGTAGTATGCGTATGGCTTCAAGTCTAGCCACAGGAGCAAATGTTTCATCGAAGTCAATCCCTTCAACTTGAGTGTACCCTTGAGCAACGAGACGAGCTTTGTTTCTGACAACTTGACCATGCTCATCTTGCTTGTTGCGATATATCCATTTGGTGCCAATTATATTGTGCTTGCGAGGATCAGGACGCTTAACCAGTTCCCATACATTATTCAGCTCAAACTGTTGAAGCTCTTTTTGCATAGCTTGAATCCATTCAGGTTCCATGAAGGCTTCTTCAACTTTCTTGAGTTCAGATATTGAGACGAATGCAAAGTGCCCATAGAAATTTGCTAGCTGTGTTGCCCTTGAATGAGTGAGTGGACCTGGTGCATTGATGCTATCAATTATTTTCTCAATCTGTACTTCATTTGCAACACGAGGATGTACAGGACGAAGATTTTGCTCTTGCTGATCATTGTCATCGTTAGAAGGATTGTCTTCAGGCTGAGCATTGTCTTCAGTTTGATCAGGTGCGGAGATGATAAGTTCCTCTTCAGGCTGAGATTCAGATGGTATGATTTCTCCAGTTCCCATAAGTTTGATTGATTCACTGGATGGAACTTCATCTAGCACGTTTGGCAGGTGCTCTCTTTGTGAGCCGTTAGTCTCATCGAACCACACATCCACTGTTTCAACCACTTTATAATGAAAAAGGTTGAAGACTCTGTAGGAGTGCGAATCCTTTCCATATCCAAGCATAAAACCTTCATGTGCTTTTGGTGCAAATTTTGAAGTGTGATGTGGATCCTTGATCCAGCACCTGGCACCAAATACTCTGAAGTAACTGACATTTGGCTTCTTGCCAGTAAGGAGCTCATAGGATGTCTTGTTGAGAAGCTTGTGAAGATAAACACAGTTGATGATATGGCATGCAGTATCAATGGCTTCAGGCCAGAACTTTCTTGGAGTCTTGTATTCATCAAGCATCGTCCGGGCCATCTCAATAAGTGTTCTGTTCTTGCGTTCCACGACACCATTCTGCTGCGGTGTGTACGGAGCTGAGAATTCATGTGTAATGCCCAAAGTATCAAGATAAGTGTCTAGACCAGTGTTCTTGAATTCAGTGCCATTGTCACTTCTGATGTGCTTGGTCTTGACGCCATAGTTGTTCATGGCTCGATTGGCGAAGCGTCTGAAGACATCCTGCACTTCAGTCTTGTAGAGAATTATATGCACCCAGGTATATCTTGAATAATCATCAACAATGACAAAGCCATAGAGACAAGCAGTAGTAGTAAGAGTTGAGTAATGAGTGGGACCGAAAAGATCCATGTGGAGCAGTTCAAAGGGTTGAGTCATTGTCATGATTGTCTTCGAGGGATGCTTGGCCCTCGTCATCTTTCCTGCTTCACAGGCACCACATAAGTGATCCTTCTTGAACTTGACTCCCTCGATGCCTATGACATGCTTCTTCCTTGCAAGGGTGTGGAGGTTCCTCATGCCAGCATGCCATAGCCTCCGATGCCAGAGCCAGCATTCAGAAGCTTTTGCTAGAAGACATACGGCAAGTTGTGGTCCTGCTGAGAAATCTACCACGTACAAATCATCTTTCTGATACCCTTCAAACACTAGAGACTTGTCAGATTCCATTAGAACAAGGCAACGATATTTTCCAAACATCACAATCATGTTTAAATCGCAAAGCATTGAGACAGACATTAAGTTGAAACCAAGGGATTCAACAAGCATGACTTTATCCATGTGTTGATCCTTTGAGATTGCAACTCTACCTAGACCCAATACCTTGCTTTTACCAGTATCAGCAAATGTGATGTGACTTTTGTCAGATGGACGTAAGGTTGAGTCCATGAGAAGGCTTCGCTTGCCAGTCATGTGATTAGTGCACCCACTATCAATAATCCATTCTGAAGCAGCTGGTGTCGTACCCTACAGTGCAGTTAGGGGGATAGGCTTCAAGAAGAGAATTGTGAAGCAAAAACATTTGACGAGCCAGTGGATTATGAAAGCTTAGATCGAGATTAGGACTGATAGGGCAAGTAGCAAGCGACTCAGGAACAAAGTACATAATAAGTCCATTTGGGCATTTGATCTTGCGCCCTACAAGATGTTTAAGGTCCCCAGCAATAGCGTCAGACGATTTTGGTTTTTGGCTGGAGACCTTTCCCCGCAAAAGAGAGTTAAGCTTTCTTAGCCACCCACATCTTCAAGGGTGGCTTCGAAGCAATGAGTCTAAGTGCAGCATCTGAGAACTTTGGCTTTGGAGCCCTAGCAAAAAGTCTTGCAGGTGGACAATAGTACTCATAAGAATAAGCAGAATAGTTCTTGGTCTTATGAACATGGCGGTTTGATGAACCGCGCTCATATCCATAGGCCTGAGTATGGCTTCCCTGCAAAACATTTGCATTAGTGCGACTCAGATGAGTCCTTTGTCTATATGAAGCCTTTGGGCCGTATGAAGCCTGTGGTCTGGGGTTTGTCTTCTTCACTTGTGGTGTCATGACGATATTCACAGGAAGATTCTCCAAACACCTTTTCGGCACCCAGACCTTCTTCATAGGCGGCCCATTCCTGCAATTAGTACCAATATACCTGGCAAACACTTCACCATTCTAATTCTTAAACAGTTTATAGTTTGCATCAAAGGATTCATTAATAACAATGGGATTAGCACAAGTGAAGCCAGATAGGGTGGATGGATCCGCTGAAGGTTCCTTTGTAGCAACCCATGTGGTTTTGGGGTACTGGTCAGGTTTCCAGTAAGAGCCATCAGCATTCATTTTCCTTTCGAAATCAACACCCTCTTTCCTAGGGTTTCGGTTCAGGATCTGCCTTTTGAGGACATCACATAGTGTCTGATGCCCTTTGAGACTTTTGTACATCCCTGTTTCAAGCAATGTCTTCAACCTAGCATTCTCATCAGCAATAGCGGTGGTTTCCTCAGCAGAGGGGTTAGTTACCACATCAGCAGTTGAAGATATTGCAATAGTAGCAGCAGTAGAACACTCAGCAACAGAAGTAGCATTATCATGCTCGATGCATTTAAGACATGGTGGTTCAAATCCTTCCTGAGCGGAACTGATCTGTTCGGCGCGAAGTGACTCGTTTTCCTTTTGAAGATCTTCATGAGCCACTCTCAATTTCTCAAGATCTTGCTTCCTTTGAAGATAGTCATAGGAAAGATTTTCACGAGTTGTTGAGAGCGTTTCATGACGACTTTCAAGTTCCTCATACTTAACGTGAAGATTTTTTATGTCTTCAATTAAGGACTGAGATCAAGTCATTTCAGCGTCTAACAGATCATCGCTTTTGTCTAACAGTTTTTGAATATGTTCCATGGCTTTCTGTTGTTCAATTGCAATTTTAGCAAGTGTTTTGTAGCTGGGTTTGGAACCACAATCAGAGTCATCTTCACTAGATGTTTGATAGTGAGTAGTGCGTGTGTTTACCTTGGCACCGCGTGCCATGAAGCAGTAGGTAGGAGCGGAGTAGTCCTTGTCATTTGCATCGGTGTCGGTGATGAAGTCATTGTCTTCAGTGTTGAAGATGGACTTGGCAACGTATGCTGTAGACAGACTCGCAACGCTAGAATCGGACTCCTCCTCAGACTCCACCTCCGCCTCCTCAGAAGCGGACTCCTCCTCTGAATCCATTTCCTTGCCAACAAACACACGTGCCTTGCCAGATGAGCTCTTCTTGTGTGATGAAGACTTTGAGGAAGACTTGGAAGAAGACTTTGAGTATTTCTTCTTCTTCTTGTCGTCAGAGTCATACTCCTTGCTCTTCTTCTTCTTCTTCTTCTTCTTCTTCTTGTTCTCATTGTCCCACTGCGGACACTCGGAGATGTAGTGGCCAGGTTTCTTGCACTTGTGGAATGTTCTCTTCTTGTAGTCATGAGCAGAAGCTTCATCATTCCTTGAGCTTGATCGTGAAGACTTTTTGAAGCCTTTCTTCTTGGTGAAATTTTGGAACTTCTTCACAAGCATACAAAGCTCCTTTCCAATGTCTTCAGGATCATCAGAACTGCTGTCAGATTCTTCTTCAGATGAGGAGACAACTTTTGCCTTCAAGGCACGAGTTCGCCCATAGTTGGGACTGTAGATGTCTCTTTTCTCAGAAAGCTGAAACTCGTGTGTGTTGAGCCTCTCAAGTATGTCAGACGGATCGAGTGTCTTGAAATCAGGACGTTCTTGAATCATCAGGGCTAGGGTGTCAAACAAGCTGTCAAGTGATCTCAGGAGTGTCTTGACGACTTCATGCTTGGTGATCTCAGTGGCGCCGAGAGCTTGAAGCTCATTTGTGATGTCAGTGAGTCGATCAAACGTGAGATGGACATTCTCATTATCATTTCTCTTGAAGCGGTTGAAGAGGTTGCGAAGGACACTGATTCTCTGATCTCTCTGGGTTGAGACGCCTTCATTGACCTTGGAGAGCCAGTCCCAGACTAGCTTAGATGTTTCCAAAGCACTCAGGCGGCCATACTGTCCTTTGGTCAGATGACCACAGATGATGTTCTTGGCAGTGGAGTCCAGTTAAACGAACTTCTTGACATCAGCAGCGGTGACACCTTCACCAGCCTTGGGAACGCCATTCTTGACGACATACCATAGGTCGACATCAATGGCTTCAAGATGCATGCACATCTTATTCTTCCAGTAGGGATATTCAGTTCCATCGAAGACGGGGCATGCAGCAGAGACTTTAATTATCCCTGCAGTCGACATAGCTAAAACTCCAGGTGGTTAAACCGAATCACACAGAACAAGGGAGTACCTTGCTCTGATACCAATTGAAAGTGCTAGTGATCGACTAGAGGGGGGGTGAATAGGCGATTTTTATGAAAGTCTTCAAAACATGGAAGTTTCGAAGACAAACGATAGAAATAAACCTATTACCATGCAGCGGAAGGTAGACTACACTAGGCAAGCCATAGTAAAGTATTCAATGAAGTGAAAGCACACTGACTAATAGCAGCTAGGCAGTAAAGATCAGGTAGGAAGATATTGTGAAGCCAATCAGAACAAGTAGTCACCCAGTGAAGACAAAAGATAATGCAATCATGCAATGACTTCACAAGGACCAACAGTAAGTAAAGGGAAGGGAAGGATGAAACCAGTGACTCGTTGAAGACAATGATTTGTTGGACCAGTTCCAGTTGCTGTGACAACTGTACGTCTGGTTAGGGAGGCTGAGATTCAACTCAGAAGACCTCGTCTTCACCTTATTCCCCTTGAGCTAAGGACACCCAGTCCTCGCCCAATCACTCTGGTAAGTCTTCAAGGTAGACTTCCAAACCTTCACAGACTTCGTTCACCGGCGATCCACAATGACTCTTGGATGCTCAGAACGCGACGCCTAACCGGCTGGAGGATTCACAGTCCTCAAGTGTAATAAGTCTTCAGATCACACAGACAGGAGGACTTAAGTGATGCCTAAAACTCTTTGGCTCTGGGTGTTTAGGGCTTTATCCTCGCAAGGAATTCTCTCTCAAAGGCTTCGAGGTGGGTTGCTCTCAAACGACAAAAGCCGTACTCTAACTCTAAGCAGCCAACCGTTTATGGTTGTAGGGGGTGGGCTATTTATAGACACTAGGCAACCCGACCTGATTTGTCCAAAATGACCCTTGGTCACTAAGGAACTGACACGTGTTCCAACGGTCAGATTTCAAACACACACGGCAACTTTACTTGGACTACAAGCAAAGCTGACTTATCCAACTCTGGACAAGATTTGCTCTCATAGTCTTCGCTCAAAGACATAGGATTTTGGTTAAGCATCACTTCAATCATTCTAATTGGTTTTCTTGGACCCCACTTAACAGTTCGGTGGTTCCTATGACTCAACAAAGAAGAAAAAGAACGACGAAAGAACTAAGTCTTCGCGCTCCATAGTCTTCATGCGATGTCTTCTCTTGTCATAGTCTTCAATGTGAATGTCTTCACATACCACCTTTGACTTCAATGTCTTCTTACATTTTTAGGGGTCATCTCTGGTAGGAAAACCGAATCAATGAGGGACTTCTACCTGTGTTATCCTGCAATTCTCACAAACACATTAGTCCCTCAACTAGGTTTGTCGTCAATACTCCAAAACCAACTAGGGGTGGCACTAGATGCACTTACAGATGAGTTGTAATATTCCATCATAGGAAATTAAAGTGGAACATCCAGATATTCTTCATTCAATTCTTTGCAGCATGGGACTGAAATCTTCTATCTTAAGTTTGTTGAGACTGAGAGGCAGTCCCAAATAAGGAAAAGGAAAAGTTCATTCCTTACACTACAGGATTCTGATGATGTTCTGCATGTTATGAGACACCACATTGATTGGAATTACAATTGATTTGCTGTAATTGACTTTAAGCCCAGTTTGTGCTTCAATGTGTGCCAACAAATTCTTTATCTGCATCAGCTGTCTTTGATCAGCAGGTAGAACCACAATAGTATCATCATCATATTGGATCACTGGAAAGTTAGGGCAACTATTAACTTGCAGTGGAGCAGATACAATCCTGTTCCTCATGGCCTCATTGATAATTGTCTGAAGTAGATCTACAGCTAGCACAAACAGCAGTGGAGAGAGGGGGTCACCTTGTCTCACTCCTCTTTTGCAGTGGAAAACTTTCCCAGGAATACCATTCAGCAAAACAGCAGATGTGGCAGATTTGAAAATCATATCAATCCACTTTATCCATTTTTCTCCAAACCCCTTGGCTTAAAGGATATCCAAAATAGTCTGATGTTCAATCAGATCAAAAGCTTTTTCAAAGTTCAATTTCAGAACAATAATTTCCTCCTTTGTTTGATGGCATTGATGAAGATATTCAAATGCCCATGCCAAACAGTCTTGAATTGTCCTTGATTTGATGAAATCATATTGATTGATGTGGACAAGTTGAAGGATAACAGTCTGCAACCTATTAGCAAGAAGTTTGGTGATGATTTTGATTGAACAATTCAGAAGTGAAATTGGTCTGAAGTCTCCAGGCAGCATGGGGCTATCCTTTTTGGGAATGAGAGTAATGTATGAAGAGTTGATGCTTAGCAAATTGACTTTCCCATGATAGAAATCCTTGATCAGGTCATAGAAATCTCCAGAAATGATGTGCCAACAAGATTTTATGAAAGCTCCATTAAATCCATCCGGTCCAGGAGCTTTATCCAGTGGCAATTGTGCCACCACACCATCTATTTCTTCTTTTGAAAAAGGTTTCTCACACGACAAAGATTGCACGATTTGCGAACAATTGCACCGTGCATGCATCAGCAAATAGAAAAAACAACTGCCTCCTACATGTATACGCGCTGCTGGAGCTGCCACATGTGATCGTGCATGCATCGGCTGTAATTTTGTTGTGTATATAGCAGCTCTCTTCTTTTAGGTAGTATAGAGATAGAGATTTAGAATCTTTTAAATATATTGTTTGAGACTTCAAATTTATTTTTGGAAATACTTTTATGTTATTTTAAATGGAAATACTGACATTTTTATATTATTCTAAATGGAATATTGTTTTGACTTTAAAGTACTATTATTATTTTTATTAAGTTATGAACAATGTTTTTATTAAATTAAGAATATTGTATTAATCCTGTTTTAATTACTTTTACTAATTTAAGAATGTTGTTTAGAATTTAAAGTATTATTATTATTTTGTATTAATTCTATTAAGTTATTAATATTGTTTTTATTAAATTGAGAATATTGTGTTGCTTTTACTAAAGTAAAAAAATTATTTGATTTTGCTAAATTTATTTATTTTTGCTTATTGGAACAAGCCCATAATTTTTTAGGAGGCAGTGCGGGTCAGAACCAAGGGCAACGACTCCCTCACCCCACCCTTTCTCTCTCTCTCTGCCACCGCTCCCTCTCTCTCTGCCCCTCGCTCTCTCGATTCCCTTTCTCTCGTCGCTCGTTGCCCTCATATTCCAATAGGTTTCGGTGGTTAGGTAATAGGCAAATCTCCCTCTCTCTCTCCCCTAATCTAGAACCATTTGATTTCATTTGGTTTGATTTGATTTCGTTGGATTTGCATCACTAGGGTTCGGCGATGGCGACGGAGGATTGCTAGGGTTTATCCCCTCCATGGCATTGACTACAAATCGTCTGTGAGTTCATCCCCTCCACGACATTGAGTATAATTCATCGGTGACTTGGGTTCCAGTTTGGCAGTGTAAGATAATTTGACTAGGTAGGGAAAATTAGGAGTTTGTTAGAAACTACAATGTGAAATGAGTAGGCCAAATGAATAGAAAATACAATGTGAAGTGAGTAGGCCAAATTAGGAGTTTGGAAGTGCATGAAAATTTGAATAGATGGATAATTTGCATGTGTTGAAACTGCTATATGTGTTGGATATATAATTTGTGTTTGCTCTAGGCATTTTGATACACATGTCGAAGTAGTGCCAAATCAGTGCAAAATCATGCTCTAGGCATTTTGATACAGACGGCGTGTTCGGTTTCCATCCACACTTGTGTGCCACAAGTGTGGCATGCCACAGTTTTTGCGGTGGCCAAATTGGTCGCCACATTTGTGGAAAAAGTTGGCTAGAAGTTGAGTGTATGACATGTGGGGTATGTGACTGAAAGAGTATGGCATACTAGTTCATTCTTTCAACGGATGCTAGTTCAATTGTATGTGTTCGTATGTGTAGAAACTGACATGTGTTAAATAATTAGGAGTGCTAATGTTGAACTACTTTGTCTAACAAATTATTTATTTGTCAGGTCATAGCCAATTCTGGAGACAACACGCGGAGGTGTACGGTGTGGACATGCTCAACAAAGATCTCTTAGAGACTCATCACTATACCATCAACAGCCTGCAAGAGGTGAATGACTCACTAAAGGCGGATATTAAAGAGTTGCACAATAAGAGTGTTCAACTCGTTCAGAAGACTAATAAGTTGAGGGACGATAGGGATAAGTTGATCGAGGAGAGGGATGAGCTGAAGTAGGAGAGAAAACTTCCCAGGGAAGAGAGGAATGAGCTCAAGGTGGACATAACTCATTTCAAAAAGGATGGAGAGGGCAATAGAAAGAAGATTTGCCAGCTGAGTGTAATCCTTGATGAAGAGTAGTTCTTTAAGTAGCTAGTCCATCTTGAGTTGATGATGAGTAATTGAGTTGACGAGTAACTTTTGTGAAGTCTAATTAACTTGTTAAGTTGATGAGTATCTTGTGTTAATGAGTAACTAGCTAGTACCTTTTGTGAAGTACAATTATTTAGTTTGTGAAGCAATTTTTTTATTACCAAAAAATCAATTTGCGGGCGTTGGCCAACAAGGAACGATGGTGTTAAGATGAACTTACTGTTGGCATTGGCCATGTGTCATGCCACCACTACTTTTCAGCAATGGCGCCATATTGATGGCGTTGGGCATCCACACCAGCAAGGTTGTTTTTGCCACGCCATAGCTAGGCTTTTCTGCACTAGTGTCACTATAAAAGTACTCCCGGCTTGTCCTTACCAATAATAAGGATTGGGCCATTTTGTTGCATCCTTGCTAGTTTGGTTACTTATTACTTGCTACAAATTATATTGCTATCAAATTATCTATCACAAATGTCTTACAACGCCTGCAAAGAATACCTTACTAAAAACCGCTTATTGATTCTTTCAGCTCATCGTTGGGTTCGGCACTCTTACTTATCTGAAGGACTATGATTGATCCCTATACTTATGAGTCATCAATGGTGTGGGCTCGAAGCTCCTCTTCGGGAATGAAAGTTCCATTTTTGACTGGTTGAAATTGTCCATATCAAGGTGCGTGCATCAATTCCTTCTTGGATATGTGCCAATTTTCTTTAAAAAATGGATTTTAAACTTATCCAAGTGAAAGTTATCATCCATTCAGCAGAAAACCACTCCACATTCTTCACGTACAATGCATTTTTGGATATTTAAAATCACTTATGATTAATTGTGGACAATGAAGCTCAAATGCGATTAACATCATATTTAATTTCTAGCTTAAACATGAGCCCCATTTTGATACAACCCCATCACTAAACGTATAAAGGGCAATATGGGCATTTGGCATATCATACCCACTTTCGTACGTATGGTGGGTCGCCCACCGAAACGTATACATCGTACATTCAGGGAGTAGCCAAGCCGCCCGACTGGACCGGCCCATTTCCGTCATGGGCTCGGCCCACTTGCTTTTTTCGTTCCTTTAAATTTCAACAAACTAGTGCGGGCAGTGGGACTTGAATTCCATCCCTGTAGGTTTAGTTCAAGCAGACATAACCAACTAGTACATCTTACTAGCTATGTCCGCTTCCTTCCTTTTTTGTTTCTTGTGTGGTAAGTATAATGATGAAAAAACACCGCATTCTCAGTTTATTTTTTCTTCTCTTTAGCCGCTTTTCTTTAGGTTTTTTCATTTTCATTTTCACTTTCTTCCTTTTTCTTTTCTGCCATAAGTCACAAATTTTCTTGTGAACTTTTTTCAATTTTAATAAACTTTTCCAAACTCATGATCTTTTTTTCAAATTCATGATTTTTCAGCTATGACCTTTTTTTAAATGCGTGAACTTTTAGCTCCTGAATTTTATTCCAAATTTGTGCACTTCTTCCAAATTTCCCAAGTTTTTTCTACTTTTCATGAACTTTTTTCCAAATTCGTGAACTTTTTTCAACCTGTGAACTTTTTTTTTCAAATCTGTCAATTTCTTAGCCGCAAACTTTTTTCAAATGCTTGATATTTTTCTTTGAATTTCATGATTGTTTTTTCAGATTGCTGAACTCTTTTCGGATTTCGTGAACGTTTTCCAATTTTCATGAACTTTTGTCCAAATTCGTGAACTTATTCAGATCTGCAAACGTTTGCCCAAATTCGTGAACTTTTTAGCCGTGAACCATTTTTCAAATGCGCGAACTTTTAGCTCGTGATTTTCTTTTCAAATTTTGTGTACATTTTAAAATTTTCATGAACTTTTTGAAACCTGCAAATATTTTTCAAATTTGTGAATTTATTAGCTTTGATATTTTTTGACATCCTTGAAATGGCTCCAAGTTTTTCGACATCCTGAAATGGCCCTATTTTTTCATGGCATTGTATGATTAATTCAAGGCACCATGTCAAGTTCTTTGGGTTTTCAATAGTTTTTGCATTTTCTGGAGTTTTCTCGGTGAAAAAAAGCCAATAAATGACCGGACTTGACTCAACGCACATACGATATCGGAATTCATACAAAACCAGGCATGGTGCCTACCATGGGCATACCCACATGGTGTCAAAAGTTGAGGTCATTTCATGCATGTCCAGACATGAATAATGTTCAATGGAGAGTGCTCGGTTAGGGAGAAGGATCCATGTGAGAGCATGTATTTTTCGACATTGGTTAAGTGGCCTAGTTTTCTTATATGGCATTGTATGACCAATTTAAGTCACCATGCCAAGTTTTTTGGTTTCCGACAAATTTTGTATTTCCTGGAGTTTTCGGGTGAAAAGAGGTTGATAAATGCACAGACGTGTTGCAACATGCAAACAATGTCGGTATTTGTTCAAACCTGGCATGGACACCTAACATGGGCATGCCCACCTGCTTGCAAAAGTTTGGGTCATTTCAAGGATGTCCAAAAATAAACCATGTTGAACGAAGGGTGTTTGGTTAGGCCACAAGTCTTCGATTGAGAGCATGTTGTTTCTTGATATCCTTGAAATGGCCTCAATTTTTCCCATGGCCTTCTATGATCAATTCAAGTCATCATGCAAAGTTGTTTGGGTTTTGACAAGTTTGGCATTTTGCGGAGTTTTCACGGTGAAAAAAGACCAATAATTGGTCGGTCGTGTCGCAACATGCATATGGTGTCAAAAGTCGTTCAAACTAGACATTGACGCCTAACATGGGCATGCCCATATTCTTGCAATGTTGGGGCAGTCCCGAGATTTATGAAAAATACCATGTTTAACGAAGAGTGTTCGGATAGGCGAGAAGGGTTCGTTTGAGAGCACCTCATTTCTCGACATCCCTTAAATGGCCCCAATTTTTTTTCATGACTTTGTATGACCAATTCAAGTCACCATGCCAAGTTGTTTGGGTTTTAATTTTTTTGTGCATTTTCTAAGGTTTTCTGGGTTAAAAACAACCAATAAATGGCTTGGCGTGTTGCAACTTGCATACGGTGTCGAAAATCATTCAAATCAGGCATGGATGCCTACCATGGGCATGCTCACCTTCTTTCAAAAAAATTTGGGGTCATTTTAAGGATCTCCAAAAATAGATCATCTTCAACGGAGGGCATTCGGGTAGGTAAGAAGGGTCCGATCTGCCAAGTGGCCCCAAATTTTTTCCATTAACTTCTATGACCAATTCGAGGCATCATGCCAAGTTATTTGTGTTTTGACAATTTGCATTTTCTGAAGTTTTCTTGGTGAAAAAGGGCCGATAAATGGTCGGATTTGTCGCAACGTGCAAATGGTGTCAAAAGTTATTCACACCAGGCATGGATGCCTCATATATAATGCTAGGCTACTCAAGAAATTGGGTTCATTTATCCATAGTCCAGAAACCCACTAGTTTATAGGAGCGTGCCAAACTAGGCTAGACAGGTGCATCCATGAGCATGTAATTTTTATGAAATTGTATTATTTTTTATTTACAATTTCTGTCATTGTAAATCAACATGAACATTTGTTTATGTCCTAAAAATTTAGAAATTTGTCTATAATTTTTGAATTTCCAATTGTGTATGAAAATTTCACAAACTTGAACATTTTTTCCAAATGTTTAACTAATTTCCAACAATTGAGGAAAATTTTGAACACAAATTGCGAACCATGTACTTTTTTAGGAAGTTATCTTTCTCTTGAAACACAAACATTTCCTAAATTTATGCACAAAAAATTCGGAAACAAGAACATGTTTTCAAATTCCAGAACATTTTTTAAAATTGTAGAAAATATTGGAAAACAAGAATATTATTTTGTATTCCGGACAATAGTTCAAATTTTTGAACATGTTTCATAAAGAATAATAAAATTGAAAAAGGAGAAAAATGAATTGTAACGAGAAAAGAGACGAAAACATAAAAATAGAAAAGATAAAAAACGCTTATGCCTTGGCCCAATGAGGCAACGGCATCGATCCCATCGGGCGCCTGTTGGGCCGGCCTTAGCGTTTCTTATTTTTTCTTTATTGTTAATTTTTCTTTTTCTTTCCTTTGATGAATTTTATCTTTTATCTTTTATCATTTATTTTTTATTTTTCTTTCATTTTTCTCTTCCCTTTATTTCTAGCTTATGATTCTTTTTCAACAATTGATCAGAAATGTTAAAAAGATGTTCGTGTTTTTTAAAAATTTGTTCAATTTTCCATTTTTTCTGTTTTGAGATTTTCATTAGAAATTCTGAAAGCGTTTATAATTTCATAAATTGTTTATTTTCAAAAAAATCAAAAATAAAAATGGCGTTCAAAAATTGTTTGCTACTTTTAAGAAAATGTTCGAAAATCAAAATCGATTATAATTCTAAATTTCAAAAAATTTCCACATTTATAATTTTGTTCATGAATTCAAGAAATATTCAGGAATTTAAGAAAAAAATTACCGCTTTCATAATTTGTTTGCAAAATTAAAAAACGATCATGTTTTACCAAAATTTGTTTGCAAATTCAAAAAATGTTCTAGTTTTTTTTCATAATTCCCAAAATGTTGGCTTTTAGAATTTTGTTCGTGTTGTTTAAAAAATGTTCCCATTTTCGGAAATTGTTCGTCATTTTGGAAAATGTTCGCCTTTCAATTCTGTTCCTGTTTTTTCATAAAAAATTGTGATTCCCAAACAATGTTCGTTTTTTTCACAAAATATTAAAAGTGGTCAGAATTTTGAAAACAATTCGTAAATTATTTTAGAAAATAGGGTAGCCACTAGTTCTTATAAATTCGCGCAGCTCATTAGTCGCTTGTACTCGCGGGCTGCACTTGCGTGAGGTTTGGGGTTCAATTCCGACAAGGCGTGCAACACTTCTTTTTCACGTTTTGCTTTGCACCGACGAGGCGTGCTTGCGACGGCCTGGGCCGTGTACAGGCTGCGTATCGGGGCGGGTAACATTGTTTTAAAAAGACCGTCCTATATCCGCAGTTGATGTGTTTGGAGTTGTCTAAAAAAATTGCTTAGAGGGGATGTACCGAAGCAGAAATGATTAAAGATAGGACGCCAATTTGGGGCGATTTCTACTTTGAGGGGGTGTACCGAAGCAAAAATTACACCATGAACTTCGGCTCATCCAATTTCACAATCACACCAATCCATGCATTTTAGAGAAATTCATGAAGCAGAAAAAAAAATTCAACGAGCTCAGCCACACTCCGTCAATTGGGCTTTCAGTGTTGCAGCAACGTTCGGTTCGCCGTCGCCGACGTGCTCCAGTCAGTCTAACGTGCGCACTCCGGCGCCTCGCTTCTCCGTCAACCTCGCGTCCGGCCGCATCCAGCATCATCGATCTTACCCTCCCTCCTTCTGCATGTGACGTGCCAGTTCGGTACCAACCCAACAGCAGCAACTTGCCCTACTCAACCTGGCATTCTGCTGCCTCCCTGAATGCAGCCTGGATAATGTAATCATGCACTTGCGTTTAGACCAAAGCCTGCAAATTCCCCTGCCCCATGGGGACGCGGTGAGCCTCGCCAGCCATCATCAAGCCGGTGCCTGGTCAGGGGACACCTGCCGTTCCTAGCTAGTGTTCAGAAGGTGGCAACAGAAACCTACGAAAATACCTATAATGTAATGATGCAGATACTGGCAGACTGGTAGAGCAAGTACAGAATGAGGTAGGGAATTTTGTTATGCTAAATATTCCACTAATGATACATCGTTTCTTCATAATTGTTAGTGTTCTTGTTTTCACAGGTATCGTCTGCATTCGCAAAATAAATCACCAAACTGGACTGCCCGACACCGCTAGAACACGCAGGAGAAATGCGATATATATGAAGATGAGTGATATACACCAAGATGAATTCCATTTACCAGTTTGTCAAGAAAACAGAACCACTTAAACAATGTTAGTGGACTTACCGGAAAAAAGTACTTGCATGTCCTTTTGCTGTATTTGCATTGTGAACCTTTTTGGTTGCTCAGCTAGAGAGATCCAGAGACCAAAAGGGGCTGCTAAAAGGGAGAATAAGAATCTAGTTGCCCCCACTGGAAACAGAGAAAGTTGTCTGGTTGCTTCAACCGTCATCCTACCTATCCAAAGAGCTATCAACCAAAAACAGCTACCACCATATTATATCTCACTAATAACAACCTAAACACCTAAGAAGACAGAACCACTGAATAATTAATCCCCATTCTCAGCATGCATTATTTGATCCAATCCACTCCATGTCATGTACAAGTCCAGCTGATGGCAACATTAGGTCCACTGGCTTTACCTAATTAGATCTCATTAGACTCGTCCAAATCCTCGAACGACTATCCTACTAATACCGGCTAGTGTATCTACATAGTACTAACAATCACCATTAATTCAGAAGATCACGGGGATTATCAGCAGCAAGCTGTCCAGCACTACTAGGCTATGCATCAGCTCAACTACCGGTCCCTACTGCCCTACCACACATACCTGTAGCAGCGGTACTTGGGCACCTAGCTGCACCTGCAGCTAGCTGAGCAGATTTGATTGATGGCCATGCTACCGCTGCTTCTAGCTTAGATAGTCTTGTACTAGTGGTAACTAACAGAAGATCATGTCATGAGCTGATGGTCTGGGAGAATATTGTAGCAGTCCCAAGTACGTACCAACTACTCCTAGCTAGGTTTCTTGGTGCAAAAGTGCTCTTGTGATGCAGTAGTCAGTAGCCCTGGATCCCAATGTATGCACAGGTTAAGGTACCAATTGCATTGTTAACAAGCATGGTGTCAGTAACGTTAAGGAGTCATGGACTATGCAGGTATGCAGTTATCTGATATCCTTAGCTACAGCATATGAATGTCACACATGAACAGCTAGCCAGCACATGCATTCTGCAACATGAAGGGTGGTTATTTTACTGCACTAGCTAGTGCCACTACTTAGATTTTTCTGTAGGTGAGCTTGTACTTAGATTTCTCCATGACTCTCCCATGATCCATTCTAGTAAAAAATATCCAGGCATCTCCTACGTACTCTCTGACCACCAAGAAGGTCAAGCAGCACTTTAACTAATGAACTAGGAAAAGTTAATGCTGCAGGGAGGTTTAATTTGTTTGATAGTAAAGAGCAACTGCTCGAGAACAGATTGGCCAACTAAATAGGTCCTGCAAAGCAAGGTACAGCTCCAGCACCTCGTCTTAATCCCATATTCCGTGCTACAGTGTCGACGGTGCTTAAGGTTTTGCTTAATGCCCTGACGTAAGTGCCAAAGAAAGGTTAGTTAATTAATTTGATCGAGAGGTGAAGGTGGTGATGGAGAGTGACCAGGGGAAGCAACAAGCTATACTAGCGGTGCAAACTTCAAGTTTCAAGAACAGTACGTTCTGCCACCCCGTGTAGGAACATACAAACATGCATGCATGCATGATCATTCAGATCATATCAGAAGTGTGTGGAGTGCAGCTCAATCGTTTTTATAGAAACTCATGCACCTTAATTTTGGGTCGCCGAGATAATATTAACTTTCTTGTGACTTTTGATACAGAGAGATTGGAGTGTACATGCATGTTGCAGCTAAGCTAGCATTACAGGCCATAGATTTTGTTTTCTCTGAACCCAAGTTAACTAAAATAGTCTAGCTAGCTTACTTGCAGTGATGAAAGTCGCCTGTTGCTTTACGCTGACTAAGCAACAGTTGGATCCCCTCCCCTATGCAAAGTCTAGGCTAACGGATAGGAATAGGATGGTGATGGAGCTTTCGATGTGATGATGAGCGAGAGAATCATAATGCATCATTCTGAAAAAAAAAATCATAATACATCAACAGGAGTATCTGAAATGTGCTCTGATGCAAAGACTTATCGATGAGATGAACTCTTCTTTTATCCAACGTCTTTTTGTTGTCCGACTTTGAAATCTAAAATTGATCTTTGAATTTGTTCTATGGTTTTTCTGTGTGTATGCATCCCTCTGTATGTAAAAGGCTAAATTGTCATGTGATCCCATCCCTCATAATATGGAGTACCTAAGGAATTGCGAGGTGTGGGCATTGTTTAGTGGATAAGTGGGCATGTGCACTAGTAGAAAAGAGGGCTTTGGTTCAGGCCGGGTCAGCCCATTAGTCCCGGTTCAGTCCAGAACCGAAACCCATGGGGGCATTGGTCCCGGTTCGTGAGGCCAGGGGCCTGCCGGGCCTCGTGGGGGCATTGGTCCCAGTTCGTCATGCCCCTTTGGTCTCGGTTGGTGGGACGAACCGGGACCAATGGGCCTCGCTCCTGGTCCACCATCATTGGTCCCGGTTGGTGGCTTGAACCGAGACCACAGGCTTCCCTTTAGTCCTGGTTCATGCCACGAACCGGGACCAATGAGGTGCCTATATATACCCCTCGCCCGCGAGCAGAGCACCCCAGTGCTCTGTTTTTCTCTGGCCGGCGAGGGGAGGGCTTTGTGGTGCTCTAGTTCACCTCCTATGCACATGAGGTGTTCGATGAAATGCCCGAGCCACACTAGTTAAGCTTTCTCCTCTCGAAGCTCGACCTCAAAGCTCCCTTTTCCTCGAGATTTTTCTAGGTTTAGCGGCCCGTCACGTCCCATTCCCGTCTTCACCGCCGTCGATAGCCCGCACTGATCTCGTCACCGGCACCACCGTGGTGAGCCTCTTGTTCTTATCTTCTTTCTGAAAGAAAAAAAATTCTTACTTTAGATAGATACTTGTCTAATTTTCTTACTTTTATTATTGCTTGTTATTATATAGTGCGATGGTTTTGGTATCCGCCCCCGTCGGCCCTCGTCCTGGCTATGATTCGGATGTGGTATATATTATCTTTTTATAACTATTTGGTTCTTTATTGTTTATGACAATTATGCCGACCAACATGACATAGATTTTATTTATCTAGGAGGTAGTTGAACCGGAAATTCCAACCGACCCTATTGTCGAGAGGTTAAATTTAGTTGAAGAAGAAAACAATTACTTGAAGGAAAAAATAAAAAAAATTGAGGAGGAGAAGATGATATTGGAGTTGCATGTTGCGGATGTCGTCGATGATCACAAGATCAAGATGGATGCAATGCGGTTGAAGATGAGAAAGATTAGAAAATATGCCATTCATACCGAGGCTTGGTATCATTATGCCGTTGGATCAATTGTTACCTTGGTTGCGATTATGATCGCATTTTTTTTCGCATTGAAATGTTTTACATAGTTTCAATGTATGGTTTAATTAATTAGATGCTCTGGAGAGCTATATGTTGTTAGATGAGAACTATGTATGTACTTTGGTTTTAATGTGATGATGAGCTTCTATTAATTTGGTCACTTAATTATCTATTCATGATGTTCTGTAATGGTTTTTGACACACTTAATTATATATAATGCACGTAGATGAATCGGCAATGGATGTACGGTGACAGACACACTTCCGAGTACATTAAGGGCGTGCATGATTTTCTCGAAGTGGCTGAGGCAAACAAGCAGAATGGTTTTATGTGTTGTCCATGCCCTAAATGTGGGAATACGAAGTCTTACTCTAACCGGAAAATCCTTCACACCCACCTGCTTTACAATGGTTTCATGCCACACTATAATATTTGGACGAGGCACGGAGAAATAGGGGTTATGATGTAAGACGACGAAGAAGAAGAGGACGATGACAACTATGTGCCCCCTGAATACGGTGATGCTGCAACGGGGGAAGCTGCTGAAGATCAAGAGGAACCAGACGATGTGCCCAATGATGCTGGAACGAGGGAAGCTGCTGAAGATCATGAGGAACCAGACGATGTGCCCGATGATGATGATCTCCGCCGGGTCATTGTCGATGGAAGGACGCAATGCGAAAGTTAAAAGGAGAAGCTGAAGTTTGATCGCATGTTAGAGGGTCACAAAAAAGGGTTGTACCCCAATAGCGAAGATGGCAACACAAAGCTCGGTACCGAACTGGAATTGCTGCAGTGGAAGGCAGAGAATGCTGTGCCTGACAAAGGATTTAAGAAGCTACTGAAAATATTGAAGAAGAAGCTTCCGAAGGATAACGAATTGCCCGACAGTACATACGCAGCAAAGAAGGTCGTATGCCCTCTAGGATTGGAGGTGCAGAAGATACATGCATGCCCCAATGACTGCGTCCTCTACCGCGGTGCGTACAAGGATCTGAACGCATGCCCGGTATGCGGTGCATTGCGGTATAAGATCAAACGAGATGACCCTGGTGATGTTGACGGCGAGCCCCCCAGGAAGAGGGTTCCTGCGAAGGTGATGTGGTATGCTCCTATAATACCACGGTTGAAACGTCTATTCAGAAACGAAGAGCATGCCAAGTTGATGCGATGGCACGGTGAGGACCGTAAGAAAGACGGGAAGTTGAGAGCACCCGCTGACGGGTCGCAGTGGAGAAAAATTGAGAGAAAGTACTGTCATGAGTTTGCAAGTGACCCAAGGAACGTATGGTTTGGTTTAAGCACGGATGGCATTAATCCTTTTGGGGAGCAGAGCAGCAATCACATCACCTTCCTCCTTGGATGTGCATGAAGCAGAAGTTCATTATGATGCCAATTCTCATCCAAGGCCCTAAGAAACCCGGCAACGACATTGATGTGTTCCTAAGTCCATTAGTTGAAGAACTTTTACAGCTGTGGAATGGAAATGGTGTACGTACGTGGGATGAGCACAAACAGGAGGAATTTAACCTGCACGCGTTGCTGTTTGTAACCATCAACGATTGGCCCGCTCTCAGTAACCTTTCAGGACAAACAAACAAGGGATACCACGCATGCACGCACTGCTTAGAAGAAACTGAAAGTATATACCTGGACAAATGCAGGAAGAATGTGTACCTGGGCCATCGTCGATTTCTTCCGACCAACCATCAATGTCGAAAGAAAGGCAAGCATTTCAAAGGCGAGGTAGATCACCGGAAGAAGCCCGCCATGCGTACCAGTGATCACGTACTTGCTATGGTCAATGATTTACACGTAATCTTTGGAAAGGGTCCCGGCGGACTAGCTGTTCCGAATGACGCTGAGGGACACGCACCCATGTGGAAGAAGAAATCTATATTTTGGGACCTACCCTACTGGAAAGACCTAGAGGTCCGCTCTTCAATCGACGTGATGCACGTGACGAAGAACCTTTGCGTGAACCTGCTAGGTTTCTTGGGCGTGTATGGGAAGACAAAAGATACACCTAAGGCACGGGAGGACCTGCAACTTTTGCACGAAAAAGACGGCATGCCTCCGAAGCAGTATAAAGGTCCTGCCAGCTACGCTCTTACAAAAGAAGAGAAAGAAATCTTCTTTGAATGCCTGCTCAGTATGAAGGTCACGACTGGCTTCTCGTCGAATATAAAGGGAATAATAAATATGCCAGAGAAAAAGTTCCAGAACCTAAAGTCTCATGACTGCCACGTGATTATGACGCAATTGCTTCCGGTTGCATTGAGGGGGCTTCTACCGGAAAATGTCTGATTAGCCATTGTGAAGCTATGTGCATTCCTCAATGCAATCTCTCAGAAGGTGATTGTCGGTGTCAAAACCGGCGGATCTCGGGTAGGGGGTCCTGAACTGTGCGTCTGAGGCGGATGGTAACAGGAGGCAGGGGACACGATGTTTTACCCAGGTTCGGGCCCTCTTGATGGAGGTAAATCCCTATGTCCTGCTTGATTTATTCTTGATGATATGAGAAGTACAAGAGTTGATCTACCACGAGATCGGAGAGGCTAAACCCTAAAAGCTAGCCTATGGTATGATTGTATGTTGTCCTACAGACTAAAACCCTTCGGTTATATAGACATCATAGGGGCCTAGGGTTACACAAGGTCGGTTACAAAGGAGGAGATATCCATATCCGTATTGCCTAGCTTGCCTTCCACGCCAAGTAGAGTTCCATCCGGACATGGGACGAAGTCTTCAATCTTGTATCTTCATAGTCCAACAGTCCGGCCAAAGGATATAGTCCGGCTGTCCGGAGACCCCCTAATCCAGGACTCCCTCAGTAGCCCCTGAACCAGGCTTCAATGACGATGAGTCCGGCGCACAGTGTTGTCTTCGGCATTGCAAGGCGGGTTCCTCCTCCGAATACACCACGGAAGAATTTGAATACAAGGATAGTGTCCGACCCTGCAAAATAAGTTCCACATACTACCATAGAGAGAATAATATTTTCACAAATCTAATGTGCTGACACGTTTCGGCAGCACGACATCATGTCATGGCCCGATAATTATTCGAACCGTTTTTCTTTAACCAGCCCCGCACATAACGCGAGGCGGTTTCTTGACACGTCTTATCAAAGCAGAGATCGTGTTCCTCTTATTACGGGATTCTCATCAATACGGACGTGGGTAACCCAACCGCGCCACCAATTACGGCGCTTGGGGGGATAAGCGAGTTTTACCAGGCTAGTGGGGGGCGCGTAGTTTCGTCCGCCCTTATAAAGGGATAAGGTCTCACCTTTTTCTACCCACGCCTTCTTCCTCCTTGCTCATCCATTCTTGCGCACTCGAGCTCCAACACCCAAGTCCACATCCTTCTCCTCAATCTTCTCCAAACATGTCCGGAGCGGGAGGCAAGTAGATGGCTTCCTCCGTTACGGAGGGACACATCAAAAAGCTACGCGGAGCCGGATACTTAGCCGCGGACATCGCGCACCGGCTGCCAGCCACGGGGCAGGTCGTCCCTACCCCAGAACCTCACGAAAGGGTGGTTTTTCTCCCCCACTTCATCCGCGGACTGGGGTTTCCCCTCCATCCATTCATCTGCGGCCTCATGTTCTATTACGGGCTGGACTTTCATGATATGGCCCCAAATTTCATCCTCAACATCTCGGCGTTCATCGTCGTGTGCGAGGCTTTCCTCCGCATCCGGCCCCACTTCGGCCTGTGGCCGAAGACCTTCAATATCAAGCCGAAGGTGGTGGGCGGCCAACAAGCGGAATGCGGCGGAGCCATGGTGGGCAAAATGCCCAACATTATATGGCTCGAGGACTCCTTCGTGGAGACTGTAAAGGGGTGGCAATCGGGATAGTTCTACATCACCGAGCCGCGCGACACCAACTGGGCGGCAGCCCCCGAGTTTCGATCCGGATTCCCCACGCGGCTCACTTCCTAGAAAGAGAAGGGCCTGTCCTGGGGCTCATCGGTGGAGCTGGACGGACTCCAGAAATGTATCCGAAATATGATAAGCAAGAAGCTTAAGCTTGTCAACATAGTCCAGGTCATGCTCTTCCGCCGGATCCTCCCGTTTCAACAACGGGATTTCAACTTATGTGAGTTCGACCCGGCCCAGCAACAGACTCTAAGCGAGCTCTTGGACACGACACACAAGGACGTCTGGAGGGTGCTGTTCAAGGGCGCCGAGGTCCCTCCTTCTCTTACCGAGGACCGCGGGCTAAGCGCGAAGCGCCCTGCGAATTCGGTGAGTTCTATACATCTGGTAGGATATTTATTTCCCATGCATTTGACAGGACTGGGTGGAGACATCGGAGCAGATTAACTGTCCGACCCCTCTGCCCGAAGACACTGCGGACGCTCTCCTGACGGAGATGCTGACTCCGGCTCCTTATAAGGTGCCGGAGCAGACCAAGAAGAAGGCCAAGGGAACCCGAAAGAGTTCCCGGCGCCAGGTGGTATCGGACTCATCGTCCGACAACTCCGCGACGCACTCCTCCCATGACAATGAGGAGGAGGAAGAAGAAGATGCTCCCCCTCCAGTCAGGGGAGACAAGAAAATGAAGGCCTCCCCAACCGGGGAGGCCGAAGGGTCCAAGAAGGGAAGGACTCTTCTTCCGGACTGCTGCACCACCGCCGCCGACGGTGAAGACGAGTGTCTGCTCAGGGCCAAGCCCCTGGCGAAGTCGTAAGTATTTGGATACCAGAGTAACTCATAGCATACCTTTGTCGCACTGCTTCTCCTAACGCCGAATATGATTATGCAGACCGCCCCAAGCCCATATCGACGTATCCTCGTCGGACGGCTCCTTGGACTCGTCGGATATGGACATCGATCCACTTCCGACCGCCTCCTCTCCTTGCCCTACGGACAATGCCGAGGTATTGCCTCAAGGGGCACCGAGCCGGGGGGAGACAGTCCCGGAGGCGCCTCAAGGCGACCTTTCGGACTCCAGGAGCAAAGGGAGCCAGGCTCCCGGGGGCTCCAAGTTTGGCTCTCAGCCGAACACCGTGCCGGAACCTCCAGTGGTTCCGGACTCGGGCAGGTGGCCCCCTTCCAAAAGGGGTAAGATGCCCATGCCGGTGACCTCTCTCCATCTAGAGGCACCGGACAACCTGTTGGGAGCGCTTCGCGGCGCTTCCATCGACGAAGAGCACCACACTATTATGAGTGCGGTGATCAAGAAGGTTCAGTCCGCCAAGAGCGGACTGACTGAAGCCTGTGCCAGCCTTCTAACAGGCTTTGAGGTAAGTATTTAAAATATAGGAAAAATATTACCGCATAGACAGTAGCCCCTGATGCTCTGTTTGGTGTTCACAAAGAAAAGCCGAATAGAGGATCAAATAATATATGCAGGAGTCTAATATAAGTATGTCTATATGCGTATGCAGGCTTCACTGCTGGCCTCTGCCGCACTGACTGCGGAGGTTGCCGCACTGAAGCAGGACCTCGAAGGGTCCGAGAAGGAGCTCGGCCTTGCCAAGAGGCAGCTCGAGGAGAACAAAGTTAAGTAATACATTGTATATAGATATATATATACAAAAAAAGATGCGATTGCGAAATGATAGGATCATCATGAATGTGCCAGGGGCCATGACCGAAGTGGCAACCCTGAAGCAAGTGCTGTCCGAGGCCGAAAACAAAGCGGCCAAGGAGCGTACCGAGCGGGGAAAGCAAGAGGCACGGGTGGGCGAGGTGCTGCAAGAGCTCCAGGCTCTCGTGACGAAGCACGAGGCTTTGGAGCTTGACTCGAAGACGCGAGAGTTTGAGCGTGCCGCGGCCCTCGAGAGCGGAAAGAATGCCAAGGCTGAAGCCCAAAAGGCCCTCCAGGATATTGAGGCGATGAGGAAGATAGCGGCGGGTAAGGCATTCAATATGCAAAGCAAGCATGTGAAAGTAAATTACTTGTTACTTACCCAAGTCCGGAGCTCTCCAGGAGCATTCGCAGATTTGCCTCGCAGCGTGTCGGATGCCACGAAATTTTACCAGGCCGAGGAGGGGAGCTCGATGGAGAAGTTGTTCTGGTCCCAGTATACTGGGACCGAACACCCAATGCCTATGAGCGACCAGCTGAAGCAACTGGTCGAGCTACACAAGGCGGCCGAACAGGCCATGAAGGGCTTTATAGTCCGGATGTGGCCTAGCGACTCCCTCCCCAACAACTACTTCGGCCTGGTGCGGCGGCTTGTAGATGCCTGCCCATGGCTAGAAGTCATCAAGCGGTCCGTCTGTATCGAAGGTGCCCGCCGGGCTTTCGCCCGTGCAAAGGTGCACTGGGCCAAGATGGACGCCGAGAAGCTGGTGAAGGAGGGGCCGCCGCAGGGCAAGGAGCATCGCCACCCCGAGATGTATTATGAGGGTGTCCTGAAGGGTGCCCGTCTAGTAGCAGACGAGTGTGCGAAAAATGTAATATTTGAATGGACTTGCTCGTGTGATCCTGTATTATGAAAACTTGTTCATATGCGCCATGCAACGCTTGTTTGAATTTAAAATATTACCTTCTGTTCGGTTGTTTATCAAATCTGAGAGATGGCTAGTCGTCGGCTTCTGCCCCCATGCCACGAGTGCTGGGGTGTTCGGGATAAACCTGAGCACTCTTTTCCTCATTTTTGGGTCCTTCGAGGGAGGTGCTCAGCACAACGAATAAGGCAATCGGACCATGATGCTTTATCACTCTCACATAGCCATAGAATTCTATAATTTTAAATTTTGGCAAAGCCCCTAGTATTCGGAAGGCCGAATTCGAGGCACTATACACGCCTGAAGCCGGACAAAGCCGGCTCCTCGCTCTAAGCGGCATAAGTCTTTAGGGACTCAAAACCTCTCGAACAGCGACCAGTCTCTCGCCTTATCATGATAGTCAGTTTTAGCTTTCTCTACTGAGGTGCTTAGCCCAGCTGAACCGGGGCACAATCGCAGTAGTTCTCCTAGTGCTACGTTAGCCGATATAGCAGAACGTAAGGTACCAAAACATGGGAGCTGGGCAAACCCAACTATTGACCCAAGACATGATTCGGAGCTGATGCATATAATGCTATAAGTTCGGGGTGCCGCACTGTCGAAAGTGTTCGGACTTCTAACACCGTATTATGGGGTACGCTTAAGCCCCTGGCGTATTGGCCGTACCAGAGTGTACGGGTGCTGAATGTCATGAATGAACATATATGTATATATAAAAACAAGAATAGAGAATGCGATAATAGTCTAGTGATATGCATTGTTTATTCAAAAAGGTGCGTTAAAGCAAAAATGATACAAGTAGTGCCATAAGCAAAAGGTGGGACTATTTGACATGTCCCCTCCAAGGGCAAGCTGAGGAATGTTATTGAAAGTAGGTATTTCATTCATTATCAGATACCACCTGGGAATTCCATGACGCGACCTAGCTTTCTGCCTCCTTGGTTGTTGTATCGTGTGTCCGGCAAACATACTGCCGGACGGTGTTTCCAGAGAGTAAAGTCCTGAAAGAGAGAAAAAATAATAAGGCGGGAAGCCCCTAGTGCGGCTGAGCCGCGTCTTGGGGCGTGCCGTAGTCGCGCCCCCTCCCCACCTGTGCCCATGGTATTTTTTCAATGCGTAATTATGTACGCAGGGCACGGATTTAGCCGTTTGGCTGGGACTGGTGTGGGGGCCGCATTGCTATGCGAGCTCGGAACGTGCCAGGCGGTCTTGTTGCCGATTACTCCGGGCGTGCTTGAAGGTGTCCGGGTCTTGAATCACCGAACTGGTGGATTGCCTTAAGAGGCTGCTTTGCGCTTCTGCTGCGAGGGCCGCAGTGTGCTCCTCCGTGCGGAGAGAGCGCTCTGTGTTTCCATTGACTGTGATGACCCCCCGAGGTCCTGGCATCTTGAGCTTGAGATATGCATAGTGTGGTACCGCATTGAATCTCACAAATGTGGTTCGCCCGAGCAGTGCATGATAGCCACTACGAAACGGGACTATATCGAAGATTAACTCCTCGCTTCGGAAGTTATCCGGGGATCCGAAGACCACTTCCAGTGTGACTGAGCCTGTGCAATGGGCCTCTACACCTCGTATGACGCCTTTGAAGGTCGTTTTTGTGGGTTTGATCCTTGAGGGGTCTATGCCCATTTTGTGCACTGTGTCCTCATAAAGCAGGTTCAGGCTGCTGCCGCCATCCATAAGAACTCGAGTGAGGTGAAATCCATCAATGATTGGGTCTAGGACCAGTGCGGTGTATCCGCCATGACGGATACTAGTGGGGTGGTCCCTGCGATCGAAGGTGATCGGACAGGAGGACCATGGGTTGAACTTTGGGGCGACTGGCTCCAACGCATATACGTCCCTGAGCGCACGCTTCCGCTCCCTCTTGGAGATGTGGGTTGCGTATATCATGTTCACCATCCGCACTTGTGGGGGGAACCTCTTCTGTCCTCCGGTGTTCGGCTGCCGGGGCTCCTCCTCGTCATCTCTATGTGACCCCTTATCTTTGTTTTCGGCATTTAACTTGCCGGCCTGCTTGAACACCCAACAATCCCTGTTGGTGTGGTTGGCTGGCTTGTCGGGGGTGCCGTGTATTTGACACGAGCGATCGAGTATACAGTCCAAACTGGACGGGCCCGGAGTGCTTCTTTTGAATGGCTTTTTCCGCTGACCGGGTTTAGAGCCTTTGAATCCGGCATTGACTGCCGTATCCTCGGTATTGTCGTTGTTGATGCGGCGCTTATGTTTGTTGCGACATGACCTGCCATTGCCGTCCTTGGTATCCGAAGTACCATGGTTCTTTGATATGTTATTGCGGCGAGCCAGCCAGCTGTCCTCTCCCGCACAAAAGCGGGTCATGAGTGTCGTGAGGGCCGCCATAGATTTCGGCTTTTCCTGGCCAAGGTGCCGGGCGAGCCAGTCGTCGCGGATGTTGTGCTTAAAAGCTGCCAGGACCTCTGCATCCGGACAGTCGACGATTTGATTTTTCTTTGTTAGGAACCGTGTCCAGAATTGCCTGGCCGATTCCTCTGGCTGCTGAATTATGTGGCTCAAGTCATCGGCATCCAGTGGTCGCACATAAGTGCCCTGGAAGTTGTCGAGGAATGCGGCTTACAGATCTTCCCAACAGCCGATGGATTCTGCTGGCAGGCTGTTGAGCCAATGCTGAGCTGGTCCTTTGAGCTTGAGTGGGAGGTATTTAATGGCGTGTAGATCGTCACAGCGGGCCATGTGGATGTGCAAGAGGAAGTCCTCGATCCATACCTCAGGATCTATTGTGCCGTCGTATGATTCGATATTTACGGGTTTGAAACCCTCTGGGATTTGGTGATCCATTACTTCGTCTGTGAAGCATAGGGGGTGTGCGGCGCCTCTGTACTGGGCTATATCGCGACGCAGCTCAAATCAGTCTTGTCCACTGTGTTCGGCCCAGCCGGATTTACTTTTACTGTATCCGGCATGACGATTATCGTCTCGCATAGTGGCGTGCCCTCATGATCCATAGATTGATCTTGCGTGTTTTGCTTTGTCCTCCAATACATCTCGCAGGTCTGGCATATTTCCCCATGCCTTGATATTTTTATTTGAATGGCGTCGGGGTGCGGGCTAAGCTTTTGGCTGGAATGCCTCTCTGTTGCGTCCACGAGGTGGCCGATCAGCCGCGTCATACGCTGGAGATGTAGGTTTTGGTGTCTCCTCCTCCAGTTGGGGTAGCAATCTGCGCTTTGGGTAACTCTTGGAGGGACGTTCGAGTTTATATTCCTCGGCCGCAAGGACTTCAGTCCATCTGTCGGCTAGCAAATCTTGATCAGCTTGAAGCTGTTGTTGCTTTTTCTTAAGGCTATTTGCCGTGGCTATAACCCGGCGCTTGAAGCGCTCTTGTTCGACGGGATCCTCAGGCACGAAGAATTCGTCATCGTCGAGGCTTGCCTCGTCTTCGGAGGGAGGCACGCAATTATCATCCTCCGCCTCTCCATCTGCCGCTCTCTCGGGAGGGCTGGTTTCTCCATCCTCCTGCCCTAAATCTTGCTGGAGGGGAATGTTGCCGTCTTTGGCACTGTCCGGAGTGCTATTATCTCCTGTGCTGGTATCACCACTTTTGCCTTGGCGGGACTTAGAGCGGCGCCGCTGACGTCGGCGCTTGGGCTGCTTCTTGGAGGGGTCATCCTCCGTTGTCCCATCGCCATTGCCTTCTTTGGGTGTGTCCACCATATATATATATCATATGATGAGGTGGCTGTCCAGTGCCCTGTGGGCAGTGGTTCTTGTTCGCCTCCTGCATCATCGTCCATGCTGTCGATGTCTTCGGAGTCGAAGTCGAGCATGTCGGTTAAATCGTCGATAGTGGCTACTAAGTGGGTGGTGGGTGGGCGGCGAATTTCTTCATCATCCGCATCCCAATCCTGCCGGACATAGTTCGGCCGGGACTCTCTTGATAAGGAGAGAGACCTTAATGAGTTCAGTATGTCGCCGAAGGGCGAGTGCTGAAAGATATCCGCGGAGATAAACTCCATGATCGGCGCCCAGTCGGATTCGATAGGCACGGGCGCAGGCGGTTCGGAGTCCGTGTCCGGGGAAGAATCCGGTAGTTCGGCGTCACGGCTCCCGTGAAGGGTAAGGTCGATCCTCGGCTCGATCACCGCTGAGAGTACGGCCTCCGTGGCGGGGTCTATCCACCCGTCCATGGATGGCACGATCGGCTCTGAATTGAGGGTCGGAGCAGTTGCCGGTGCGATCTCCTGAACACTGTCCGGTGGTAGAGCTAAATCGTGCTCATCGAGACCGTGTGGCGCACTAGGCAGGGGCTCAAATCCGTAGAAGATCAAGTCTCCGCGGACATCGGCCGTGTATTTTAAGCTTCCAAACCTGACCTGGTGGCCAGGGGCGTAACTCTCGATCTGCTCCAGATGGCCAAGCGAGTTGGCTCGCAGTGTGAAGCCGCCGAATACAAAGATCCGTCCGGGGAGAAAAGTCTCACCCTGGACTGCATCGCTATCGATGATTGAAGGAGCCATCAAGCCTAATGGCGACGACACAAAGGAACTCTCAATGAAAGCACCAATGTCGGTGTCAAAACCGGCGGATCTCGGGTAGGGGGTCCCGAACTGTGCGTCTGAGGCGGATGGTAATAGGAGGCAGGGGACACGATGTTTTACCCAGGTTCGGGCCCTCTTGATGGAGGTAAAGCCCTACGTTCTGCTTGATTTATTCTTGATGATATGAGAAGTACAAGAGTTGATCTACCACGAGATCGGAGAGGCTAAACCCTAAAAGCTAGCCTATGGTATGATTGTATGTTGTCCTACGGACTAAAACCCTTCGGTTTATATAGACACCAGAGGGGGCTAGGGTTACACAAGGTCGGTTACAAAGGAGGAGATATCCATATCTGTATTGCCTAGCTTGCCTTCCACGCCAAGTAGAGTTCCATCCGGACACGGGATGAAGTCTTCAATCTTGTATCTTCATAGTACAACAGTCCGGCCAAAGAATATAGTCCGGCTGTCCGGAGACCCCCTAATCTAGGACTCCCTCAGTGATCGATCCAGAAATCGTACCAAGGCTAAGGAGTGATGTGGCGCAATGTCTTGTCAGTTTCGAGCTGGTGTTCCCACCATCCTTCTTCAATATCATGACACACGTCCTAGTTCATCTAGTCGACGAGATTGTCATTCTGGGGCCCGTATTTCTACACAATATGTTCCCCTTTGAGAGGTTCATGGGAGTCCTAAAGAAATATGTCCGTAACCGTGCTAGGCCAGAAGGAAGCATCTCCATGGGCCATCAAACAGAGGATGGCATTGGGTTTTGTGTTGACTTCATTCCTAGCCTTAAGAAGATAGGTCTCCCTAAACCGCGATATGAGGGGAGACTGACTGGAAAAGGCACGCTGGGAGGGGCCTCAATAATATGCAGGGACGAATATTCTTGGTCTCAAGCACACTGCACAGTTCTACAGAACTCTACCTTGGTGACCCCGTATGTCGATGAACACAAGAACAATCTGCGCTCCAAACACCCGGAGCAGTGCGACGACTAGATTACATGTGAACACATCAGGACTTTCAGTAGTTGGTTGGAAACACGTCTCAGAGGTGACAACACTGTTTGTGATGAGCTGTACTTGTTGTCTAGGGGACCATCTTTGACTGTATTGACTTACAAAGGATACGAGATAAATGGGAATACATTTTACACGATCGCCCAAGATCAAAAGAGCACCAACCAAAACAGCGGTGTCTGCTTTGATGCAGCAACCGAGAGGGGAAAGGACGCATATTATGGTTACATAGTGGACATATGGGAACTTGACTACGGACATGATTTTAATGTCCCTTTGTTTAAGTGCAAATGGGTCAATCTATCAGGAGGCGGGGTACAGGTAGACCCACAGTACGGAATGACAACAGTGGATCTCAACAATCTTGCGTATGCAAACGAACCGTTCGTCCTAGCCAATGATGTGGCACAGGTTATCTATGTGAAGGACATGTCTACCAAACCGAGAAAAAGAAAAGATAAGGAAGCGAACACATCATACGATGAGCCAAAGCGCCACATAGTTCTTTCAGGAAAAAGGGACATCGTGAGAGTGGAGGGCAAGACAGACATGTCTGAAGATTATGAAAAGTTTCATGAAATTCCTCCCTTCAAAGTCAAGGCTGACCCAAGCATCCTGATAAACGATGAAGATTATCCATGGTTACGGCGCAATAAGCAAATGACACAAGCGAAGAAAAAGTGAAGACTTTCTCCCACAACTATTATGATGATACCATGCCAACTTTGTAATAGACGAGTATGATACCATTATTCGTTTTGTACATGCACATGCTATGTGGGTGAAATTATGATACCATGCCAACTTTTAACTTTTTCAGAGTTCATTCGAAATGCTTTAATGTCTTATGGTTCGGCCCTCGTAATACCATTATTCAAATTTTAACTATTCAAATTTGAAAACTAATGGCACTAACAGAAAGTTTATAATTTTTCTAAAACTAATGGCACTAACAGAAAGTTTATAATTTTTCTAACCTAAAAGCAAAAAGAATTAAAAAATAAAGCCAAAAACAAAAGAAAATAAATAATGCAAAAAAAACAAAACAAAAAAACTGGAAAAAAAACTATTTTTATAGTAAAGTTAATCACAAACTTGTGATTCACACAAATTTCAAAGAATTAAAATTTTAACTACTTAAATTTGAAAACTAATGGCACTAACATATATTTTATAATTTTTCTAAAACTAATGGCACTAACAGAAAGTTTATAATTTTTCTAAAACTAATGGCACTAACAGAAAGTTTATAATTTTTCTGACCTAAAAGCAAAAAGAATTAAAAAATAAAGCAAAAAATAAAAGAAAATAAACAATGCAAAAAACAAAACAAAAAAACTGGAAAAAACTATTTTTATAGTAAAGTTAATCACAAACTTGTGATTCACACAAATTTCAAAGAATTCAAATTTTAACTACTTAAATTTGAAAACTAATGGCACTAACAGATAGTTTATATTTTTTCTAAAACTAATGGCACTAACAGAAAGTTTATAATTTTTCTGACCTAAAAGCAAAAATAATTAAAAAATAAAGCAAAAAACAAAAGAAAATAAATAATGCAAAAAACAAAACAAAAAAACTAGAAAAAAAAACTATTTTTATAGTAAAGTTAATCACAAAATTGTGATTCACACAAATTTCAAAGAATTCAAATTTTAACTACTTAAATTTGAAAACTAATTCACTTATAGAAAGTTTATAATTTTTGTGACTTAAAAGAAAAAAAAATTAAAAATAAACTTAAAAAATAAATAAAAATAAAAACAATATGTATTTTGTTGTAAGTAGAAACAAAATAAAATAAATAAAGCAACAAAGAAAACAAAAAAGTGCCACCTACTGGGCCCCTACGGCCTGAATACGATTAGAAACCCTACCATGGGCCAGGATTCAGGCCCGCAGGTGGCCTAGTAGGCCCACAGGCACACAGCGTCTGGTTAGGCCCGGAAGCCTACAATTGAGAGGAGCTCGAGAGGGTGGGCGCAGCAGCGCTTATAAACCACTCTCGAGCTCTCTCAGCTAGCGAGGTGGTAGAAAACTTTTGACGCGGGGCAGCACAAGGCCTTTGGTCCCGGTTGGTACCACCAACCGGGACCAATGCTCCTCGCCCCTGGCCCATGACCATTAGTCCCGGTTTGTGCCACAAACCGGGACTAAAGGGTTGGTCCTCGTTGCGGGCAGAGTTTAGTCCCACCTCGCCAACTGAAGGGGGCTCACACCGGTTTATAAACCCTTCCCTCTCTACCTTGTTGAGCTCCTTCAAAGTGAAAATAGATGCCCTAATAGAGAAAAGTTTAACCTAAATTCAGAGTGAATTTCTCTGAAATTCATAGAAATTTACTATGAATTTAGGTTGAATTTTCTCTATAAGCGCATCTATGCTTATTTTTAGTAAGTTAATCACAAACTTGTGATTCACACAAATTTTAAAGAATTCAAATTTTAACTATTCAAATTTGAAAACTAATGGCACTAACAGAAAGTTTATAATTTTTCTAAAACTAATGGCACTAACAGAAAGTTTATAATTTTGCTAACCTAAAAGCAAAAAGAATTAAAAATTAAAGCAAAAAACAAAAGAAAATAAATAATGCAAAAAACAAAAAAAACTGGGAAAAAATATTTTTATAGTAAATTTAATCACAAACTTGTGATTCACAAAAATTTCAAAAATTCAAATTTTAATTATTCAAATTTGAAAACTAATGGCACTAACAGAAAGTTTATAATTTTTCTAAAACTAATGGCACTAACAGAAAGTTTATAATTTTGCTGACCTAAAAGCTAAAAGAATTAAAAAAAAGCAAAAAACAAAAGAAAATAAATAATGCAAAAAACAAAACAAAAAATGGAAAAAAACTATTTTTATAGTAAAGTTAATCACAAACTTGTGATTCACACAAATTTCAAAGAATTCAAATTTTAACTATTCAAATTTGAAAACTAATGACACTAACAGAAAGTTTATAATTTTTCTGACCTAAAAGCAAAAAGAATTAAAAAATAAAGCAAGAAACAAAAGAAAATAAATAATGCAAAAACTGAACAAAAAAACTAGAAACAAATAAAAATAGCAACATTAAGTATTTTGTTGTAAGTAGAAACAAAATAAAATAAATAAAGCAACAAAGAAAACAAAAAAACAAAAAAAGTGCCACCTACTGGGCCCCACGGCCTGAATACGACTAGAAACCCTACCATGGGCCAGGATTCAGGCCCGCAGGAGGCCCAGTAGGCCCATGGGCAGATAAAGTGACTTTAGCCCCGTAAGCCTGCATTTGAGAGGAGCTCGAAGTGGTCAGCGCAGCAGTGCTTATAAACCACTGTCGAAGCCTCTCGGCTAGCGAGGTGGGACTAAACATCCCACCGCACCGCGCCAGTTCCAGCACAAGGCCATTGGTCCCGGTTCGTGGCTCGAACCGGGACAAAAGGCTGCCTTTGGTACCGGTTGGTGTTACCACCCGGGACCAATACCCCCCCTTTAGTCCCGGTTGGTG
>NC_053023.1:73632388-73752662 GCF_003073215.2 Triticum urartu | reverse complement strand
TTCACGAAGTAGGCGATCTCCTTGCCCTTACAAACTCCTTGGTTCAACTCCACAATCTTGTTGGAGGCTTCCAAGTGACACCTAGCCAATCTAGGAGACACCACTCTCCAAGAAGTAACAAATGGTGTGTTGATGATGAACTGCTTGCTCTTGTGCTTCAAATGATAGTCTCCCCAACACTCAACTCTCTCTCACAGGATTTGGATTTGGTGGAAAGAAGATTTGAGTGGAAAGAAACTTGGGAAAGGCTAGAGATCAAGATTCATATGGTTGGAATGGAATATCTTAACCTCAACACAAGTGTAGGTGGTTCTCTCTCAGAAAATGTGTATTGGAAGTGTAGGTATGTTCTGATGGCTCTCTCCACGAATGAAGAGTGGGTGGAGGGGTATATATAGCCTCCACACAAAATCTAACCGTTACACACAATTTGCCAAACTCGGTGGGACCGAATGATTAAACTCGGTCAGACCGATTCAGCAAACCTAGTGACCGTTAGGATTTTTGGTGGGACTGAGATGCAACTCGGCAGGACCGATATGGTTAGGGTTAGGGCATAACGCAATCTCGGTGTGACCGATTACACAAACTCGGTGGGACCGATTTTGGTAATAAGCTAACCAGAGAGTTGGTCAGGCAAACTCGGTGGGACCGATTACACAAACTCGGTGGGACCGATTTTGGTAATAAGCTAACCGGAGGGTTTGCATTGTAATCTCGGCAGTACCGATTTCTCAAACTCGGTGAGACCGATTTTGGTAATGGACATACACAGAGAGATTACAATCCCATCTCGGTGAGACCGAGATCCCTATCGGTGAAACCGATTTGCTAGGGTTTGTGGCAGTGGCTATGACATCTGAAACTCGGTGGCGCCGGATAGATAGAATCGGTGGGGCCGAGTTTGACTTTTGGTTTAGGTCATATGTGGATGTGGGAAGGTAGTTGAGGGTTTTGGAGCATATCACTAAGCACTTTGAGCAAGCAAGCCATTAAGCAACACCTCATCCCCTCTTGATAGTATTGGCTTTTCCTATAGACTCAATGTGATCTTGGATCGCTAAAATAGAAAATGTAGAGTCTTGATCTTGAAGCTTGAGCCAATCCTTTGTCCTTAGCATGTTGAAGGGGTTCCACATCCTCTAGTCCATGCCACTCCATTGTTGAACTTATCTGAAACATGCTAGGTAAAAGTGTTAGTCCAACAAGAGATATGTTGACATTAATTACCAAAACCACCCAGGGAGCACTTGTGCTTTCAATCTCCCCCTTTTTGATAATTGATGACAACATACATCAAAGCTTTAGATAAAGATATAGAGAATAGCAAGTAAAGCTTTGGAAAGACATGTAACATGCATAGGCTCCCCCTACATGTATGCAATCATGTGAATATTGAATATAGGAGCATGTGAATGCGTAAACATGATAGAGTAAGCAATGTGTTACATGCATCTTGGCTATATGCATCAGAGCAAATGATGTGAATGTGAGAAATGTACCTTCATGCTCATGAGTCCTTCTTGCAAACAGTATGTACATCAGCAAGAACTTCTCATTCACATGACTGTGATGCATATACTTACCTTGTGGTCTTGAGTTGGCTTAGGATGGGATGAACCTGCGTAAACAAGGTTAAATAACACAGATACACCTACTGACCAGAGCAAGCAAGAGAATCCACAAGAGAACCAAGACTGGGATGACACGTAGAGTGAGTACTAAGTACCACATTGGATATAGACATGTCCCAAAAGGTAAAGATATGCAATAAAATCATAGATTTCCTTCCCTTAGATGTCTTGCTCCCCCTGAATCTGCATGGGATATTGGGAGAAGATAGGGAACAGAAAATCAGAGCAACAAAAAAGGAAACAACAGAGTTTGAGCTAAAGCAAGCAACCAAACATGTATTTCCCCTCTTAAAGACATGTGACATCTCTCCTCTTGAACACCAAGCATCTGGGGTCTTTGATGATTTTACTTTCTCCTAGTTGAGAAACTCTCTCCCCCTGAGTATTCCCTCTTTCTCCCCCTATAGGAAGGATTAAGCTTTGATGTGATCTCTCTCTCCCCCTTTGACATCAATTTCTAAGAAGGACTCTTCTGGACATGTGATACAAATGGGTTGGTCCTTGAGTCACAGAGCAAAGCAGCATGTCTAATATGATGCTGGTAGAGGACAAGAATCATTGAGTGGAGCTGGAGCAAACAAAAAGCAGGAATAAGTGGCAAGTTGGTTTTCTTGTGATGGAATCGGTGACTCCGAGTTGTGTGCTTCGGTTGCACCGAAAGATTTCGGTTGGGCCGAAGAGAACAAACCGGTGTGACCGAGTTTATCAGAGTGAAACCACTTGTCACCTCAGCTCACTAGACAAGTAAGATCTCACAAGGATATGCAAGGAATTTACTGAAAGATTTGCAATGAATTGGATGCAGAAAATGCAGAACAAAAAGGAAAGAAAAGAAACTAAAAGTTCTAGATGAGGTGAAAGGGGAAAAAATATGCAAATGCAAAAGCACGGAGAAACACTAGAGAACTTCATCTAGAAATGGTCGGTGACAAAGTCACCTATGTTAGAGTATATTGACTTAGGAGTCAAGTGAGAGCACTTGATCATAGGTCATACTCATCGTTTAAGCTCAAAATGGGGTTACCATTTTTCGTTTAAGCATCTTAATGTATTCACATCTTGTCGATTTGCTTTGGCTCATGACTTGGAGTAAAGCTTCTCTAAGATGGAATAACATACCTTGGGTGGTGGTGTTGATCTTGATCATGTAGTTGAACTTGTGTGGGTTGCTCAAGGTTGATGTAGTTCATCAAGAGTTGGGAGCACCTCTTGGAGTTTGAGTTCATCTACCTACATGTGTTAGCTTTGCAAGGAAGAGCACTTGTGTATCCAAAATGACAATCATGAGACTCAACATAGAATTTGCCAAAGGATATGTTTGAATGGTTTCGTGCTTCCTTGTCTTCAACCACCATTGTGTAGAGACTTGGTGATGTAGAAATTGCTCAAGATGTGAGTGTGTGGCAGTCTCATAGATTTAGATTCATCCAAGTACCTACACGGGTTAGATACCATGCAAGGTACAAATATATCCAAGACATATGAATAGCATCATAAGAGAAATATTGAGGATTAGTCATAGGCTCATGCTCCGCATGTATCAAATGGAGTTCCTACTCCAAGTTTGAAGCATCAATGATGTTCAATTCACCTCTCAACCTGCAAAACACTTTCTCATCAAGTGGTTTAGTGAATATATCCGCCAATTGCTTATCGGTGCGAACATGCTTAAGGTTAATGTCCCCTTTTGCAACATGATCTCGAATGAAATGATGACGAACTTCAATATGCTTAGTTCGAGAATGTTGCACGGGATTGTGAGCAATCTTAATAGCACTTTCATTGTCACATAGCAATGGAACATGTTTCACATATATCCCATAATGTTTAAGAGTTTGGGTCATCCAAAGTAATTGAGCACAACATGAACCAGCGGCAATGTATTCCGCTTCGGCGGTGGATAAGGATACCGAGTTTTGTTTCTTGGAAGACCAAGACACAAGAGATCTACCAAGGAATTGACAAGTACCCGAAGTGGATTTTCTATCAACCTTGTCTCCGGCATAGTCCGAATCGGAGTAGCCAACAAGATCAAAAGAGGACCTCTTAGGATACCAAATGCCAAAATTTGGTGTATGGATTAGGTATCTCACTATCCTTTTCACGGCCTTAAGATGACACTCTTTAGGAGCAGCTTGATATCGTGCACACATGCACACACTTAGCATAATATCGGGACGAGAGACACATAGATATAACAATGAACCAATCATAGAGCGATAAACCTTTTGATCAACCGGTTCACCATCTTTGGTCAAATCAAGATGTCCACTAGTAGGCATGGGTGTAGTCATACCTTTGCATTCTTGCATATTGAACTTCTTGAATAAGTCCTTGGTGTACTTCGTTTGAGAGACAAAGGTACCTTCCTTAGTTTGCTTGATTTGCAAACCAAGAAAGAATTTCAGTTCACTCATCATAGACATCTCAAACTTCTCTGACATTAGCTTTCCAAACTTCTCACTAAAATGAGGGTTAGTTGAACCAAATATGATATCATCAACATAAATTTGGCACACAAATAGTTCTCCATTAACCCTTTTAGTAAAAAGAGTAGAATCAATTTTACCAATTTCAAAGCCTTTTTCAATAAGGAACTTGGTCAAGCATTTATACCATGCTCTAGGAGCTTATTTAAGACCATAAAGGGCTTTGTGAAGTTTGTAAACATGTTTAGGTTTCTTAGGATTGTTGAAGCCGGGAGGTTTCTTAACATAAACTTCTTCCTCAATTTTGCCATTTAGAAAAGCACTTTTAATGTCCATTTGGTACAAGGTGATATCATGGTGATTAGCATAAGCAAGTAAGATGCGAATGGACTCAAGTCTAGCAACGGGAGCATATGTCTCACCATAGTCCATACCTTCAACTTGTGTGTAGCCTTGGGCGACGAGACGTGCTTTGTTGCGAACCACTTGTCCATCTTCATCTTGTTTGTTGCGAAACACCCATTTGGTACCAATGATGTTGTGGTTGTTGTCGGGCTTCTCGACCAATGTCCACACTTGATTTCTCTCAAAGTTGTGTAGCTCTTCATGCATAGCGTTTATCCAGTCCGGATCCTCCAATGCTTCTTCAACCTTCATAGGTTCAATGCTAGAGATGAATGAGTAATTTTCACAAAAGTTAGCTAAACGAGTTTTAGAGCAAGTGATTCTCCCGGTTTGGATATCATTGTAGATTTTCTCGACGGGATGATCCTTAGCAATTCTTGCTCGAACTCATGAAAGCTTTTGCTTGGGTCGGGGTGGAACATCCTCTTCATCTTGTGCTTCTTCTTGGCCTTCTTCATTGTTGACGTTGTCGTTCTCTTGTCATGGTGGAGAAGGAGGTTGTTGATGTTCATCTTGGTGCACTTCCTCGTTTCTTCATCTTGGCGTGTCCCACTTGTGGATGCTTCCGTATCAACTCTTGGTTGACCTTGTCGTGAGGTAGAAGCTTCCACTTGGACGGACGAGGTACTCTCCTTCACTTCCGTTGGACGAATCTTGCCAATGGACAAGTCTTGAATTGCTTCCGAAGGGTCTTTGTCTCCTACATCAATTGGCAATTGCTCTACTTGCGAGCCGTTAGATTCATCAAACTTCACATCTACCATCTCTTCAACCTTTCAGGTGAAATTGTTGTAGACACGGTAAGTGTGAGAGTTTGAGCCATAACCAAGTAGGAAACCTTCATGAGATTTAGGAGCAAATTTAGAACGACGATGCTTATCAATAATGTAGCACTTTGAGCCGAATACTCGAATGTATCCAACTTGGGGTTTGTTACCGGTGAGGAGCTCATATGCCGTCTTGCCGAGTAGCTTGTGAAGATACAAGCGATTTGTTGCATGACAAGCTGTCTCAACCGCTTCCGCCCAAAAGTGCTTTGGCGTTTTGTAATCATCAAGCATCGTTCTTGCCATCTCGATAAGAGTCCGGTTCTTCCTTTCAACAACTCCATTTTGTTGAGGTGTGTACGTAGCCGAGAACCCGTGTGAAATCCCTTCTTCGTCAAGAAAGGTGTCCACATTTGCGTTCTTGAACTCCGTTCCGTTGTCGCTCCGAACCTTCTTGATCTTCACGTCAAACTGATTTTGGGCTTCCTAGTGAAGTTTTTGAAGATCTTTTGGACCTGCGATTTGTCATCAAGAAAGAACAACCACGTAAATCTTGAAAAATCATCAACTATGACTAGATCAAATGAGTTATCACCGAGACTCTTGTAGGCATTTGGACCAAAGAGATCCATGTGAAGTAGCTCGAGTGGTCTTCTTGTGGTCATGATGTTCTTCGCGCGGTGACTTCCTCCAACTTTTTCCCTGCTTGACAAGCACTACAAAGTCTATCCTTGTCAAATATGACATCTTTTATTCCAAGGATATGATCACCTTTAATAAGCTTATCAACATTTCGCATACCAACATGACCTAGTCTTCTATGCCACAACCAGCCTTTAGAAGATTTGGTAATTAAGCAAGTTCTAGGTTGAGCCTTTTTAGTGAAATCAACAATGTAAAGATCTCCTCTACGTATACCGGTAAAGACCATTTTATGATTGTCTCTATGAAACACTTGGCAATCTACTTCAGTGAATAAGACATTGAAACCGAAATCCGCAAGTCTAGAAACTGAAAGTAAATTGTATCCAAGGGATTCAACGAGCATGACATTTTGTATGGAGCTATCATGTGAGATGGCCACCTTACCCTTTGAATTATCACCAAAAGTGACATATTTTCGTGGGCCGTCGTTTTCAGCAAGCTCACGGAACATATCTTTATCTCCGGTCATATGATCAGTACATCCACTATCAAGGACCCATTCCTTTCCTCCAGCCATGTAGCCGCGAAGATTTGCCATAAGACCAAAATGCCTCATTGCATCATCAAGATCATAGTCACTATCATCATCTTCATCATAGTATCCATGTTCAACATCATCTTGTGATTGATCAATTCCTAGAGAGGGTAATTCATTAGATAAATGATCATCACAATGGTTACCTTTATGAATTCTAATAGCTTCGGATATGATATCGCTAATGATTCCAACATTTTCTTTAGCACGCATGAGATTGGTAAGCTCAAATAGACAATCACCAAAGCTAGGATCACTAGAGTTCATCTTACTCAAGGCAATAGACTTATGGAGAATTTCGTCTAAATTTTTCAAGGAATAATCTGGAAATCATTCCTCAAGAAATCTCCATATGGTGTAGGCACACTTGAGAGTAGGCAAACATCTAATCAAGTTTCTAGGCAAGCCTCTAATGATGAGCTCAACAGTTCTAAGATTGAGAATCATGTCAATATCTTCATCTAGGGTAGGGTGCAAAGGATCAACATGAGGTGCACAAGGGCTAGTAATGTACTTGTTCAAATGATATTCATTGAAAATCTCAAGCATTTCATTTTTCCACTCATGAAAATACTCTCCATCAAGAATAGGCACTCTATGTCTAAGACTCCCCAAAGTAGACACATCCATCTTCCTTTAATGGTGTTTAAACCAAGGCAATGGAGACCAATGCTCTGATACCAATTGAAAGGATCGAGAAGTGGTGTCTAGAGGGGGGGTGATTAGACACTAAGTGCCAAAAATTGCAGTTTTTAATATTCTTAAGTTTAAGTGGAGTTTAAGCACAAGTTTAACAAACACAATACATATCAAGCAAGCATGCAATGAGTATATGAGCAACGGAAAGTAAATCATGCAACTTGCAAGAATGTAAAGAGAAGGGTTTGGAGAATTCAAACGCAATTGTAGACACGGATGTTTTTGTCGTGGTTCCGATAGGTGGTGCTATCGTACATCCACGTTGATAGAGACTTCAACCCACGAAGGGTAACGGTTGCGCGAGTCCACGAAGGGCTCCACCCACGAAGGGTCCACGAAGAAGCAACCTTGTCTATTCCATCACGGTCGTCGCCCACGAAGGACTTGCCTCACTAGCGGTAGATCTTCACGAAGTAGGCGATCTCCTTGCCCTTACGAACTCCTTGGTTCAACTCCACAATCTTGTTGGAGGCTTCCAAGTGATACCTAGCCAATCTAGGAGACACCACTCTCCAAGAAGTAACAAATGGTGTGTTGATGATGAACTCCTTGCTCTTGTGCTTCAAATGATAGTCTCCCCAACACTCAACTCTCTCTCTCACAGGATTTGGATTTGGTGGAAAGAAGATTTGAGTGGAAAGCAACTTGGGAAAGGCTAGAGATCAAGATTCATATGGTTGGAATGGAATATCTTGACCTCAACACAAGTGTAGGTGGTTCTCTCTCAGAAAATGTGTATTGGAAGTGTAGGTATGTTCTGATGGCTCTCTCCATGAATGAAGAGTGGGTGGAGGGGTATATATAGTCTCCACACAAAATCTAACCGTTACACACAATTTGCCAAACTCGGTGGGACCGAATGATTAAACTCGGTCGGACCGATTCAGCAAACCTAGTGACCGTTAGGATTTTCGGTGGGACTGAGATGCAATTCGGTAGGACCGATATGGTTAGGGTTAGGGCATAACATAATCTCGGTGTAACCGATTACACAAACTCGGTGGGACCGATTTTGGTAATAAGCTAACCAGAGAGTTGATCAGGCAAACTCGGTGGGACCGATTACACAAACTCGGTGGGACCGATTTTGGTAATAAGCTAACCAGAGGGTTTGCATTGTAATCTCGGTAGTACCGATTTCTCAAACTCGGTGAGACCGATTTTGGTAATGGACATACACAGAGAGATTACAATCCCATCTCGGTGAGACCGAGATCCCTATCGGTGAAACCAATTTTCTAGGGTTTGTGGCAGTGGCTATGACATCTGAAACTCGGTGGCGCCGGATAGATAGAATCGGTGGGGCCGAGTTTGACTTTTGGTTTAGGTCATATGTGGATGTGGGAAGGTAGTTGAGGGTTTTGGAGCATATCACTAAGCACTTTGAGCAAGCAAGCCATTAAGCAACACCTCACCCCCTCTTGATAGTATTGGCTTTTCCTATAGACTCAATGTGATCTTGGATCACTAAAATAGAAAATGTAGAGTCTTGATCTTGAAGCTTGAGCCAATCCTTTGTCCTTAGCATGTTGAAGGGGTTCCACATCCTCTAGTCCATGCCACTCCATTGCTGAACTTATCTGAAACATACTAGGTAAAAGTGTTAGTCCAACAAGAGATATGTTGACATTAATTACCAAAACCACCCAGGGAGCACTTGTGCTTTCACATCACTATGTGATTGTAATGAATCCAATACCCATGGGGTTTGATCGTATCTCACTTGTGAGAGAGGTTATTAGTCAACGGGTCTGAACCTTTCAGATCTGTGTGTGCTTTACAAATCTCTATGTCATCTTGTAGATGCAGCTACCATGCGCTACTTGGAGCTATTCCAAATAACTGCTCTATTATACGAATCCGGTTTACTACTCAGAGTCATCTGGATTAGTGTCAAAGTTTGCATCGACGTAACCCTTTACGACGAACTCTTTTACCACCTCCATAATCGAGAAAATTCATTAGTCCACTAGTTACTAAGGATAAGTTCGACCGCTGTCATGTGATCCATTCCTGGATCACTCTTGTACCCCTTGACTGACTCATGGCAATGCACACTTCAGGTGCGGTACACAGCATAGCATACTATAGAGCCTACGTCTAAAGCATAGGGGATGACCTTCGTCCTTTCTCTCTCTTCTGCCGTGGTCAGGTCTTGAGTCTTACTCAATACCCACACCTTGTAACACAGCCAAGAACTCCTTCTTTGCTGATCTATTTTGAACTCCTTCAAAATCTTGTCACGGTACGTATTCATTTGAAAGTACTATTAAGCATTTTTGATCTATCCTTATAGATCTTGATGCTCAATGTTCAAGTAGCTTTGTCCAGGTTTTCCATTGAAAAACACTTTTCAAATAACCCTTATGCTTTCCAGAAATTCTACATCATTTCTGATCAACAATATGTTAACAACATATACTCATCAAAAATTCTATAGTGCTCCCACTCACTTCTTTGGAAATACAAGTTTCTCATAAACTTTGTATAAACCCAAAATCTTTGATCATCTCATCAAAGTGTACATTCCAATTCCGAGATGCTTACTCCAGTCCTTAGAAGGATTGCTGGAGCTTTGCATACTTGTTAGCATCTTTCAGGATTGACAAAACCTTCTGGTTGTATCACATACAACCTTTCCTCAAGAAAATTGTCGAGGAAACAATGTTTTGACATCCTATCTGCAAGATTTCATAAATAATGTCGTAACTGCTAATACAATTCCAACAGACTCTTAGTATTTCTACGAGTGAGAAAGTCTCACCGTAGTCAACTCCTTGAACTTGTCGGAAAACATCTTAACGACAAGTCGAGCTTTCTTAATGGTGATACTTACCATCATTGTCCGTCTTCCTTTTAAAATCCATCTGTACCCAATAGCCTTACGACCATCAAGTAGTTCTTCCAAAGTCTATACTTTGTTTTCACATGGATCCTCTCTCGGATTTTATGGCCTCAAGCCATTCGTCGGAATCCGGGCCCACCATCGCTTCTCCATAGCTCGTAGGTTCATTGTTGTCTAGCAACATGACTTCCAAGACAGGTTTACGTACCACTCTGAAGTAGTACGCATCCTTGTCGACCTACGAGGTTTGGTAGTGACTTGATCCGAAGTTTCATGATCACTATCATAAGCTTCCACTTCAATTGGTGTAGGTGCCACAGGAACAACTTCCTGTGCCCTGCGACACACTAGTTGAAGTGACGGTTCAATAACCTCATCAAGTCTCCACCATCCTCCCACTCAATTCTTTCGAGAGAAACTTTTCCTCGAGAAAGGACCCGTTTCTAGAAACAATCACTTTTGCTTCCGGATCTGAAATAGGAGGTATACCCAACTGTTTTTGGGTATTCTATGAAGATGCATTTATCCGCTTTGGGTTCAAGCTTATCAGCCTGAAACTTTTTCACATAAGCGTTGCAGCCCCAAACTTTTAAGAAATGACAGTTTAGGTTTCTCTAAACCATAGTTCATACGGTGTCATCTCAACGGAATTACGTGGTGCCCTATATAAAGTGAATGCGGTTGTCTCTAATGCTTAACCCATAGACGATAGTGGTAATTCGGTAAGAGACATTATGGTATGCACCACATCCAATAGGGTGCAGCTATGATGTTCGGACACACCATCACACTATGGTGTTCCAGGCGGTATTAGTCGTGAAACAATTTCCACAATGTCTTAATTGTGTGCCAAACTCGTAACTCAGATATTCATCTCCATGATCATATCATAGACATTTTATCCTCTTGTCACGATGATCTTCAACTTCACTCTGAAATTACTTGAACCTTTCAATAATTCAGACTTGTGTTTCATCAAGTAAATATACATAGCATCTACTCAAATCATCTGTGAAGTAAGAACATAACGATATCCACTGCGTGCCTTAGCACTCATTGGACTGCACACATCAAAATGTATTACTTCCAACAAGTTGCTTTCTTGTTCCATCTTACTGAAAATGAGGTCTTTCAGTCATCTTGCCCATGTGGTATGATTTGCATGTCTCAAGTGATTCAAAATCAAGTGAGTCCAAACGATCCATCTATATGGAGTTTCTTCATGCATATATACCAATAGACATGGTTCGCGTGTCTCAATCTTTTCAAAAACGAGTGAGTCCAAAGATCCATCAACATGGAGCTTCTTCATGCGTTTTATACCAATATGACTCAAATTGCAGTGCCACAAGTATGTGGTACTATCATTACTATCTTATATCTTTTGGCATGAACATGTGTATCACTACGATCGAGATTCAATAAACCATTCATTTTAGGTGCAAGACCATTGAAGGTATTATTCAAATAAACAGAGCAACCATTATTCTCCTTAAATGAATAACCATATTGCGATAAACATAATCCAATCATGTCTATGCTCAACGCAGACACCAAATAACAATTATTTAGGTTTAACACCAATCCCGATGGTAGAGGGAGCGTGCGATGTTTGATCACATCAACCTTGGAAACACTTCCAACACATATCGTCATCTCACCTTTAGCTAGTCTCCACAGCCTTTTATTTCGAGTTACTAACGCTTAGCAACCGAACCGGTATTTATTACCCTGGTGCTACTAGGAGTACTAGTAAAGCACACAATAATATGACGTATATCCAAAATACTTCTGTCGACCTTGCCAACCTTCTCATCTACCAAGTATCTAGGGTAGTTCTGCTTCAGTGACCGTTCCCCTCATTATAGAAGCACTTAGTCTCGGGTTTGGTTCAACCTTGGGTTTCTTCACTAGAGTAGCAATTGATTTGCCGTCTCATGAAGTATCCCTTCTTTCCCTTGCCCTTCTCGAAACTAGTGGTTTAACCATCAACAATTGATGCTCCTACTTGATTTCTACTTTCGCGGTGTCAAACATCGCGAGTTGCTCAAGGATCATCATGTCTATCCCTGATATGTTATAGTTCATCACGAAGCTCCAATAGATTGGTGGCAGTAACTATGGAGAACCATCACTATCTCATCTGGAAGATTAACTCCCACTTGATTCAAGCGATTGCAGTACTCAGAAAATCTGAGCACATGCTGAATGATTGAGTATTTCTCCCTTAGTTTGCAGGCTTAAGAAACTTGTTAGAGGTCTCATACCTCTTGACGTGGGCACTAGTCTGAAATTCCAATTTCAGTCTTTGGAACATCTCATATGTTCTGCGATGTTTCAAAAACGTCTTTGGTGCCACAATTCTAAACCGTTAGTATTACGTACTGAACTATCACGTAGTCATCAAAACGTGTATGTCAGATGTTTCCCAACATCTACAGACGATGCTCGAGGTTCAACACACTGAGTGGTGCATTAAGGACATAACTCTTCTGTGCAGTAATGAGGACAATCCTTAGTTCACGGACCCAGTCCGCATAATTGCTACTGTCAACTCTCAACTAAATTTTCTCTAGGAACATATCTAAAACAGTAGAACCAAGCATGAGCTACGACATAATTTGCAAAGACCTTTTGACTATGTTCATGATAATTAAGTTCATCTAATCAAATTATTCAATGAACTCCCACTTAGATAGACATCCCTCTAGTCATCTAAGTGATACATGATCCGAGTCAACTAGGTCATGTCCGATCATCACATGAGACGGACTAGTCATCATCGGTGAACATCTTCATGTTGATCGTATCCACTATATGACTCATGTTCGACCTTTCGGTCTTCCGTGTTCCGAGGCCATGTATGTACATGCTAGGCTCGTCAAGTTAACCTAAGTGTATTGCGTGTGTAAATCTGGCTTACACCCGTTGTATGCGAACGTTAGAACCTATCACACCCGGTCATCACGTGGTGCTTCAGAACAACGGACCTTAGCAACGGTGCACAGTTAGGGGGAACACTTTCTTGAAATTATTGCGAGGGATCATCTTATTTATGCTACCATCGTTCTAAGCAAATAAGATGTAAACATGACAAACATCACATGCAAATCATAAAGTGACATGATATGGCCAATATCATCTTGCGCCTTTGATCTCCATCTTCGAGGCGCGGCATGAACACCATCGTCACTGGCATGACACCATGATCTCCATCATCATGATCTCCATCATCGTGTCTTCATGAAGTTGCCTCGCCAACTATTACTTCTACTACTATGGCTAACGGTTATCAATAAAGTAAAGTAATTACATGGCGTTTTCATTGACACGCATGTCATAAATAAATTAAGACAACTCCTATGGCTCCTGCAGGTTGTCATACTCATCGACATGCAAGTCGTGATTCCTATTACAAGAACATGATCAATCTCATACATCACATATATCATTCATCACATCCTTTTGGCCATATCACATCACATAGCATACCCTGCAAAAACAAGTTAGACGTCCTCTAATTGTTGTTGCATGTTTTACGTGGCTGCTATGGATTTCTAGCAAGAACGTTTCTTACCTACGCAAAAGCCACAACGATGATATGCCAATTGCTATTTACCCTTCATAAGGACCCTCTTCATCGAATCCGATCCGACTAAAGTGGGAGAGACAGACACCCGCTAGCCACCTTATGCATCAAGTGCATGTCAGTCGGTGGAACCTGTCTCACGTAAGTGTATGTGTAAGGTCGGTCCGGGCTGCTTCATCCCACAATGCCGCCGAATCAAGATAAGACTAGTAACGGCAAGCAAATTGAACAAATCATCGCCCACAAACTACTTTGTGTTCTACTCGTGCATAGAATCTACGCATAGACCTAGCTCTGATACCACTGTTGGGGAACGTAGCAATAATTCAAAATTTTCCTACGTGTCACCAAGATCAATCTAGGAGATACTAGCAACGAGAGAGAGGGAGTGCATCTTCATACCCTTGAAGATCTCTAAGCGGAAGCATTACAAGAACACGGTTGATGGAGTCGTACTCGCAGCGATTCAAATCGCGGAAGATCCGATCTAGCGCCGAACGGACGGCGCCTCCGCGTTCAACAAGCATACAGCACGGAGACATATCCCGCGCCTTGATCCAGCAAGGAGGAGGGAGAGGTTGAGGAGGAGAGTCCAACAGCAGCACGACGACGTGGTGGTGATGGAGTGGCAGTTCTCCGGCAGGGCTTCGTCAAGCTCACGCGGAGGAGGAGAGGTATTGGAGGGGAGGGGCTACGCCAGGTGCAAGGGTGTGGCTGCCCTCCCACCCCTCCACTATTTATAGGTGGGGAAAGAGGGGGCCGGCCCCCCTAGATGCCATCTAGGGTTGGTGGCGGCGGCCAAGGGGGGAGGAGGGCCCCCCAAGTCAAGTGGAGGCCCTCCCCCTTAGGGTTTCCCCTCTCCCATGCGCATGGGCCTTGGGGGGCTGGTGCCCCTGGCCCATTAAGGCTAGGGAGCCCCCCTACAGACCATGCTGCTGTATTGAACATGGTGGAACATTTTCTGGACCTCCGGACCCCTCCGGAATCCTCTGGAACCTTCCGAAAGCTTCCCGGTACAATACCGAAAAAACCCGAACTTTTCCTGGAACCCGAACAACAACTTTCCATATATAAATCTTTACCTCCGGACCATTCCGGAACTCCTCGTGACGTCCGGGATCTCATCCGGGACTCCGAAAAACATTCGGTAATCACATACAAGTCTTCCTAATAACCCTAGCGTCATCGAACCTTAAGTGTGTAGACCCTACGGGTTCGGGAACCATGCAGACATGACCGAGACAACTCTCCAGCCAATAACCAACAGCGGGATCTGGATACCCATGTTGGCTCCCACATGTTCCACGATGATCTCATCGAATGAACCACGATGTCGGGGATTCAATCAATCCCGTATTCAATTCCCTTTGTCAATCGGTATGTTACTTGCCCGAGATTCGATCGTCGGTATCCCAATACCTCGTTCAATCTCGTTACCGGCAAGTCACTTTACTCGTTCTGTAACGCATGATCCCGTGACTAACTGCTTAGTCACATGGAGCTCATTATGATGATGCATTACTGAGTGGGCCCAGAGATACCTCTCCGTCACACGGAGTGACAAATCCCAGTCTCGATTTGTGCCAACCCAACAGACACTTTCGGAGATACCTGTAGTGCACCTTTATAGTCACCCAGTTATGTTGTGACGTTTGATACACCCAAAGCACTCCTACAGTATCCGGGAGTTTCACAATCCCATGGTCTAAGGAAATGATACTTGACATTAGAAAAGCTCTAGCAAACGAACTACACGATCTTGTGCTATGCTTAGGATTGGGTCTTGTCCATGACTTCATTCTCCTAATGATGTGATCCCATTATCAATGACATCTAGTGTTCATGGTCAGGAAACCATAACCATGTATTGATCAACGAGCTAGTCAACTAGAGGCTCACTAGGGACATGTTATGGTATATGTATTCACACATGTATTACGGTTTCCAGTTAATACAATTATAGCATGAAGAATAGACAATTATCATGAACAAGGAAATACAATAATAACCATTTTATTATTGCATCTAGGGCATATTTCCAACAGAAGGATGGCAATCATTTTGCAACACATTGTTGTCGTTGTCATAGTCGAGATAAGAAAGCAATGGTAGACTTAAAAGGAACAATGTGAACAAAGAAGAAACCTAGAACTAGTGTATCCTTCCCTATCCCTCGACGGCTAGGGCAAACTCTTCCCTCCAGGTTTCGTCAGTGAGCCCGTGGATTTTCCTCCCTTTGCCTGCCGCTCCGACAGCCGGTGGAGGGGAGGGGAATCCCGGTGCCTCTGCCCTAGTTAGTAGTTTAGGTTAGAATTTTTTTAGTACTCGCAGGTGCTATGCTTGGGTTGATGGCAGCGCTTCTTCTTTGAGTTTGTCTTTCAGGCTTTGATCCTATTCGAGTTCGTCCTTCTGGAAGTAGATGACGGAGCTTCGGCGTAGATTCCTGCCGTCTCTTTGAAGAGGTGGCATTAGGGTTTTTTTGTTGTATGGCGAGATTTGCTGCCATGTGCTTCAGATTATTCAATGGTCCAGCCACACGACTCAAGCGTGTTGTGTCTTGCCGTCCCTTTAACTAATATGAAGGTCACTGCTCTTTCTTTAATTTCTCCCACCCAACTATAAATAGTTTCAAGCAAACATGCACATGTATCGGGTCGGGTCTGGTTTACAAAAGCTCATTCTCAAAGAGGCTCGAGCCTGGCCTGAAGCCCGAAAAGAGCTTCGTCTCAAGCCCGAGCTTGGTCCGAAACCCGATTTTTTTCTCAAGCCTGAAGTACGGACGCTAAGTTTTAGTACTTAAGCATGAAAGCCGTTCAAACGTTGATTTTTGGTACTTAAGCATGAAAGCCCGCCCCAAATAATGGCCTTTAGTCCTTAAGCGTGAAAACCGACCTAAAAGCCCCCAAAAAATAGAAGCCCAAGCTCGACTCGATGATAATATGCCGAACAACGAAAGTATGGCCCGCACGCTGTTTTTCAATACTTAAATATGAAAGCCCGGTCCAAAACCCTAAAAATAGAAGTCCGAGAATGGGCGAACTGTCTTTTAGGCCGGAAAAACAACCTTCGAGCCCGGCCTGAGAGGCAAGCACAACTTGGTCACACCCTTTTTTAGCTGAGCTCGGGTCTTATCGTCTGGTTGGACTTCTCATGCCCAGGGCTAGTGTCATGAATGGGTTGGTTCTGAAACAAAGAGAAAGAAACATAATTACTCTTGAAGCAAAATGTTTTGTTTGCTGGTGACTGGCATATGCCTGTATTTTCTATTTGGCGCTTAACGTGTCAAATAGCACCCACGAGTCAAAGCTTTCGGTCTGTTCAAATGGGTCGGCCCATGTAGGACTTCTCTTTGCACTGGTTTTAGGTTGTTCCAAGAAGTTTTCAGAAGTTCTTCCTTTTCCATTTTTTTCTTTTTGTTTTTTTAATTCGTCAAATATTTTTTTCAAATTCCCAACCACTTTTAAATTCGCGCATAATTTTTAAAATTGTGATCATTTTTCAAATTCATAATTTCATTTTATAATCCATAGATGTTTTACAAATCTTTGAGCATTTTTTCAAATCCACGAACGTTTTAGAATTTGTGAACATTTAGTTTTTTTAATGAATTAACAAATAATATTTCTAATTTGCCAACAATTTTTCAAATTGTCATTTTCTAAAATGCAGGCACACATTTACAAATCCATTAATATATGTTAAATTGTGAACATTTCTTAATCTCATGAATATTTTAAATATATGATATTTTTATATTTATCTTTTTGAAATTTCATGATTTTTTAAAGGCTCAACATGAGATTTTTAATCTATTAAAAATGGATTATTTTTGCCTAAACTAATACGATGTGCTACCGACGGAGCAAGCTTGTCAACGCTGGGAGAGCTAGCGAAAAGCGGCTCTGAGAGCTAAACTTCAAACAGAGAAAACGGCTGCGAGAGATATCTAGGTAGAGGCCCGTTAGGGCCCTGTGTGAGTGCCAACTACCGCGGTCTTAAGACGAGAGTGAGAGCTCCTAAACGGCGCCTTAAACGGCACTTGCTGAGATGGCGCTCACGCACCCGGTCTGTTGGGCCGCTTGATCAATTACTGGACCAGCAACTCGCTCGATCGTCTGTTTGACCTTGACCACTGACGTTTGACCATTGACATTGCAAAAATTTAACCAAGTTCATGAATGTGAAAAAAATCAGGAATAATTTCACGAATTTTAAAAAAAATGCGCATTAGAAAATGTCCATGAATTTGCAAAAAATATTCATGAATATCAAAAAGGTTCATCAATTTGAAAAGCAAACCACGAATTTGAAGAATATTGCATATTAGAAGTTCATAAATTTCGAAATGTTCACAAATTTCAAAAAGTTCACGAATTTGGATACAAAAATTCATGAAGGTGAAATTTTTTGTGTGCATTAGAAATAGTTTGCGAATTTGAAAAATGTCCATCAATTTTTAAAAATCATGAATTTGACACAAAGTTTGTGGATTTGGAAAAAAATGGCAAGCGTGAAGAAAATGAAAAAACTAAAGAATAAAAGAAAATAAAAGCGAAAAAAAGGAAAGGAAAAGAAAAAATAAAAAGATAGAGCCGAAAGGAAAACCAAAAAAACATGAGCGGAACATTCTGAAATGTTCACAACTGGGTGGAAAAGACGCTAAACACTATCTCCTAGATGAGTTGGCCAAAAAAACATGAGCGGAACATTCTGAAATGTAATGTACGCTGGGGCGTATCTTGCAGTCCCCGGGCAATATCAACACAAAGATTTTGAAAGCAAGATCTGTTTTTCTAGAGACACAACTAGGTGATACGTCTCCAACATATCTATATTTTTTAATTGTTTTATGCTGTTATATTATTAATTTTGGATGTTTTATAATTATTTTATATTATTTTTTGCTACTAACCTATTGACATAGTGCCAAGTGTCAGTTCCTGTTTTTTCCGTATTTTTTACATCGCAGAAATTAATATCAGACGGAGTCCAAATGCCAAGAGATTTTACGGAGAATTTTTATGGACAAGAAGGAACACAACGGGCCCTGGCTGCGCCTGGGTTGTGCCCACCTCGGGTGCCCCCCGGACCGCCTCTTTGCTCTATAAATACCCCAAAAATTCCAGAACCGTAGGGGAGTGGACGAAATATTCATCCAGCCGCCGCAGAGTCCAGAACCACCAGATCCAATCTAGACACCATCTCGGATGGGGTTCACCACCTTCATTGGTGCCTCTCCCATGATGCGTGAGTAGTTCTTTGTAGACCTTCGGATCCGTAGTTAGTAGCTGGATGGCTTCATCTCTCTCTCTCTATTGATTCTCAATACAATGATCTTTTGGAGATCCATATGATGTAACTCTCTTGGGGTGTGTTTGTTGGGATCCGATGAACTTTGAGTTTATGATCAGATCTATCTTTTTATATCCATGAAATTTATTTGAGTTTCTTTGATCTCTTATATGCATGATTGCTTATAGCCTCGTTTTTCTTCTCTGATATTTGGGTTTTGTTTTGCCAACTTGATCTATTTATCTTGTAATGGGAAGATGTGCTTTGTAGTGGGTTCGATCTTACGGTGCTTGATCCCACTGACAGAAAGGGAAACAATAGGTATGTATCGTTGCTACTAAGGATAAAACGATGGGGTCTATCTCTACATAGATAGATCTTGTCTACATCATGTCATAGTTCTTATTGCACTACTCCGTTTCTCCATGAACTTAATACAATATATGCATGCTGGATAGCGGTCGTTATGGGGAGTAATAGTAGTAGATGCAGGCAGGAGTCGGTCTACTAATCTTGGATGTGATGCCTATATAATGTGTAGGGGATCGTAGCAGAAATTTAAAATTTTCTACGCATCACCAAGATCAATCTATGGAGTAATCTAGCAACGAGGGGAAGGAGAGTGCATCTACATACCCTTGTAGATCGCTAAGCGGAAGCGTTGCAAGAACGCGCATGAAGGAGTCGTACTCGTAGCGATTCAGATCGCGGTTGATTCCGATCTAAGCGCCGAACCACGGCGCCTCCGCGTTCAACACACGTGCAGCCCGGTGACGTCTCCTACGCCTTGATCCAGCAAGGGGAGAAGGAGAGGTTGGGGAAGACTCCGTCCAACAGCAGCACGACGGCGTGGTGGTGGTGGAGGAGCGCGGGACTCCAGTAGGGCTTCGCCAAGCACTACGAGAGACGAGGAGGGAGAGAGGTAGGGCTGCGCCAAGAGGGAGATGTATTGGAGGGGAGGGGCTGCCCTCCCACCCCTCCACTATTTATAGGTGAGGAGAGAGGGGGCCGGCCCCCCTTAGATCCCATCTAGGGTTGGGGCGGCGGCCAAGGGGGGGAGGGGTGCCTCCCAAGTCAAGTGGAGGCCCTCCCCCTTAGGGTTTCCCCTCTCCCATGCGCATGGGCCTTGGGGGGGCTGGTGCCCTTGGCCCATTAAGGTTAGGGTGCCCCCCTACAGCCCATGCTGCTGTATTGGACGTGGTGGAACATTTTCCGGACCTCCGGACCCCTCAGGAATCCTCCGGAACCTTCCGGAAGCTTCCCGATACAATACCGGAAAAAGCCGAACTTTTCTCGGAACCCGAACAACAACTTTCCCTATATAAATCTTTACCTCCGGACCATTCCGGAATTCCTCGTGACGTCCGGGATCTCATCCGGGACTCCGAACAACATTCAGTAATCACATACAAGTCTTCCTAATAACCCTAGCGTTATCGAACCTTAAGTGTGTAGACCGTACGGGTTCGGGAACCATGCAGACATGACCGAGACAACTCTCCGGCCAATAACCAACAGCGGGATCTGGATACCCATGTTGGCTCCCACATGTTCCACGATGATCTCATCGGATGAACCACAATGTCGAGGATTCAATCAATCCCGTATTCAATTCCCTTTGTCCAGCGGTATTGTGCTTGCCCGAGATTCGATCGTCGCTATCCCGATACCTTGTTCAATCTCGTTACCGGCAAGTCTCTTTACTCGTTTCGTAACACATCATCCCGTGATCAACTCCTTGGTCACATTGTGCACATTATGATGATGTCCTACCGAGTGGGCCCAAAGATACCTCTCCGTTACACGGAGTGACAAATCCCAGTCTCGATTCGTGCCAACCCAACAGACACTTTCGGAGATACCTGTAGTGAACCTTTATAGCCACCCAGTTACGTTGTGACGTTTGGCACACCCAAAGCACTCCTACGGTATCCGGGAGTTGCACAATCTCATGGTCTAAGGAAATGATACTTGACATTAGAAAAGCTTTAGCATACGAACTACACGATCTTTGTGCTAGGCTTAGGATTGGGTCTTGTCCATTACATCATTCTCCTAATGATGTGATTCTGTTATCAACGACATCCAATGTCCATGGTCAGGAAACCGTAACCATCTATTGATCAACGAGCTAGTCAACTAGGGGCTTACTAGGGACATGGTGTTGTCTATGTATCCACACATGTATCTGAGTTTCCTATCAATACAATTCTAGCATGGATAATAAACAATTATCATGAACAATGAAATATAATAATAATAACTAATTTATTATTGCCTCTAGGGCATATTTCCAACAGTCTCCCACTTGCACTAGAGTCAATAATCTAGTTCACATCGCCATGTGATTAACACTCACAGGTCACATCGGCATGTGACCAACATCCAAAGAGTTTACTAGACTCAATAATCTAGTTCACATCACTATGTGATTAACACTCAATGAGTTCTGGGTTTGATCATGTTATGCTTGTGAGAGAGGTTGTAGTCAACGGGTCTTGCCATATTCAGATCCCTATGTATTTCGCAAAACTTTATGTCATATCGTAGATGCTGCTACCATGTTCCACTTGGAGCTATTCCAAATTGTTGCTTCATTATACGTATCCGGTATCTCTAATCAGAGCTATCCGGATAGGTGTTAAGCTTGCATCGACGTAACTCTTTACGTCGAACTCTTTATCACCTCCATAACCGAGAAACATTTCCTTATTCCTCTAAGGATAATTTTGACCGCTATCTGGTGATCTACTCCTAGATCACCTTTGTACCCTCTTGCCAGACATGTGGCAAGGCACACATCAGTTGCGGTACTCAGCATGGCATACCGTATAGAGCCTATGACAAAAGCATAGGGGACGACCTTCGTCCTTCCTCTTTCTTCTGCCGTGGTCAATCTTTGAGTCTTACTCAACTTCACACCTTACAACTCAGGTAAGAACCCCTTCTTTGACTGATCTATTTTGAACTCCTTCAAAAACATGTCAAGGTGTGCGTTCTTTGAAAGTACCATCAGGCATCTTGATCTATCTCTATAGATCTTGATGCCAATATGTAAGCAGCTTTATCCAGGTCTTCCTTTGAAAATCACTCTTCAAACAACCGTTTATGCTTTCCAGAAATTCTACATTATTTCGGATCAACAATATGTCATCCACATATACTTATCAGAAATGTTGTAGTGCTCCCACTCACTTTCTTGTAAATACAAGTTTCTAGCAAACATTGTATAAACCTAAAAGCTTTGATCACTCCATCAAAGCATATATTCTGACTCCGAGATGCTTGCTCTAGTCCATAGAAGGATCGCTAGAGCCAGCATACCTTTTAGCATCCTTAGGATCGACAAAACCTTTTATTGTATCACATACAACTTTTTCTTACGAAAACTAGTAAGAAAACTTGTTTTGACATCCATCTGTCAGATTTCATAATCGAAAAACACAGCTAATGCTAACATGATTCCGATGGACTTAAGCATCGCTACGGGTGAGAAATTCTCATCGTAGTCAACTCCTTGAACTTGTGAAAAGACTCTTTCCCACAAGTCGAGCTTCATGGACGGTAACATTACCGCCCACGTCCGTCTTCTTCTTAAAGATCCATTTATCTCAATGGCTTGCCGATCATCGGGAAAGTCCACCAAAGTCCATACTTTGTTCTGATACATGGATCCTGTCTCGGATTTCATGGCTTCTAACCATTTGTCGGAATACGGGCTCACCATCGCTTCTCCATAGCTCGTAGGTTCATTGTTGTCTAACAACATGATATCTAAGACAGGATTACCGTACCACTCAGGAGTAGTACATATCCTTGTCGACCTACGAGGTTCGATAGCAACTTGATCCGAAGCTTCACGATCACTATCATTAACTTCCTATTCAACAGACGTAGGCGCCACAGAAAACATCTTTCTATGTTGCATCACTCTCTGGTTGAAGTAAAGGTTCGACAACCTCATCAAGTTCTATCTTCCTCCCACTCAATTCTTTCGAGAGAAACTCTTTCTCGAGAAAGGACCCGTTCTTAGCGACAAACAATTTGCCCTCAGATCTGAGATAGAAGGTGTACCCAACTGTCACCTTTGGGTATCCTATGAAGATGTGTTTGTCCGCTTTGGGTTCGAGCTTCTCCGGCTGAAGCCTTAAGCATCGCAGCCCCAAACATTAAGAAGTGACAACTTTGGTTTCTTGCCAAACCAATGTTCACATGACGTCTTCTCAACGGACTTAGATGGTGTCCTATCTAAAGTGAATGCAGTTGTCTCTAACGCATATCCTCAAAATGAAAACGGTAGATCGATAAGAGACATCATAGATCACACCATATCTCATAAGGTTTGATTACAACGTCCGGACACACCATTACCCTGTGGTGTTCCAGGTGGCTTCAACTGTGAAACAATTCCACAATGTCTTAAGTGATTGCCAAACTCATAACTCAGAAATTCTCATCGATCAGATCGTAGGAATTTGATCTTCTTGTTATGATGGTTCTTAACTTCACTCTGAAATCGCTTGAACTTTTCAAACATTTCAGACTTGTGCTTCATTAAGTAAATATACCTATATCTAGTCAAATCGTCAGTGAAGATGAGAAAATAGCGATATCCACCGCACGCTTTAATTCTCATTGGATCACATGCATCAGTATGTATGATTTCCAACAAGTCACTTGCCCGTTTCATTGTACCTGAAAACAGGGTCTTAGTCATCCTGCCCATGAGGCATGGCTCGCATGTGTCAAGCGATTCAAAATCAAGTGACTCCAAACATCCATCAATATGGAGTTTCTTCATGCATCTTACGCCAATATGACATAAGCGGCAGTGCCACAAGAAAGTGGTATTATCATTATTAACTCTACATCTTTTGGCGTGAACATGTGTATTACCATGACCGAGATTCAATGAACCATTCACATAGGGTGCATAACCATGAAAGGTATTATTCATGTAAACAGAATAACCAGTATTCTCTAACTTAAATGAATAACCGTATTGCAATGAACATGATCTAATCATATTCATGCTCAACGTAGACACCTGATAACATTTATCTGGGTTCAATACTAATCCCGAAGGCAGATGGAGCGTGCAATGGTGATCTCATCAACTTTGGAAACACTTCCAACACACATCATCACCTCGCCCTTAGCCAGTCTCCGTTTAGTCCGTAGCTTTTGCTTCAAGTCACCAATAATAGCAACTGAACCGGTATCCAATACCCAGGTGCTACCAGGAGTACTAGTGAGGTACACATTAATAACACTTATATACTTTGTTGAAGTTGCCAGCCTTCTTATCTACTATGCATTTGGGGTAATTCCGCTACCAGTGACCGTTCCCCTTACAATAGAAGCACTTAGTCTCGGATTTGGGTTCAACCTTGAGTTCCTTCAGTGGAGCGGCAACTGGTTTGCCATCCATGAAGTTTCCCTTCTAGCCCTCGCCCTTCTTAAAACTAGTGGTCTTGTTAAACCATCAACACTTGATGCTCCTTCTTGATTTCTACCTTTTGCGGTCTTAAGCACCGCGAACAGCTCCGGGATCATCTACATCCCTTGCATGTCATAGTTCATCACAAAGATCTAGTAGCTTAGTGATAGTGGCTAGAGAACTATATCAATCACTATCTTATCTGGAAGTTTAACTCCCACTTGATTCAAGTGATTGTAGCACCCAGACATTCTGAGCACATGCTCACTAGCTGAGCCATTCTCCTCCATCTTGTTGGCAAAAGAACTTGTCAGAGGTCTCATACCTCTCAACACTTGCATGAGCCTGAAATCCCAATTTCAGCTCTTGGAACATCTCATATGTCTTATGGCGTTCAAAACGTCATTGGAATCCCGATTCTAAGCCGTAAAGTATGGTGCACTAAACTATCAAGTAGTCATCAGGACGTGTCTGTTAGGTGTTCACAACATCCACAGACGACGTTGTAGGGGTTTGCACATCGAGCGGTGCATCAAAGACGTAATCCTTCTGTGTAGCAGTGAGGACACTCCTCGGACCTACGGACCTAGTACGCATCATTGCTTACAATATCTTTCAACTTAATCTTTCTCTAGGGACGTATTGAAACAGGGAGCTACAACGTGAGCTATTTATCTACAACATATTTGCAAAGACAATTTAGACTATGTTCATGATAATTGAGTTCATCTAATCAAATTATTTAATGAACTCCCACTCAGATAGACATCCCTCTAGTCATCTAAGTGAAACATGATCCGAATCGACTAGGCCGTGTCCGATCATCACGTGAGACAACTCTCCGGCCAATAACCAACAGTGGGATCTGGATACTCATGTTGGCTCCCACATGTTCCACGATGATCTCATCGGATGAACCACGGTATCGAGGATTCAATCAATCCCATATTCAATTCCCTTTGTCCAGTGGTATTGTACTTGCCCGAGATTCGATCATCGGTATCCCGATACCTTGTTCAATATCGTTATCGGCAAGTCTCTTTACTCGTTCCGTAACACATCATCCCGTGATCAACTCCTTGGTCACATTGTGTACATTATGATGATGTCCTACCGAGTGGGCCCAGAGATACCTCTCCGTTACATGGAGTGACAAATCCCAGTCTCGATTCGTGCCAACCCAACAGACACTTTCCGATATACCTGTAGTGAACCTTTATAGCCACCCAGTTACGTTGTGACATTTGGCACACCCAAAGCACTTCTACGGTATCCGGGAGTTGCACAATCTCATGGTCTAAGGAAATGATACTTGACATTAGAAAAGCTTTAGCATACGAACTACACGAACTTTGTGCTAGGCTTAGGATTGGGTCTTGTCCATTACATCATTCTCCTAATGATGTGATTCCGTTATCAACGACATCCAATGTCCATGGTCAGGAAACCGTAACCATCTATTGATCAACGAGCTAGTCAACTAGAGGCTTACTAGGGACATGGCGTTGTCTATGTATCCACACATGTATCTGAGTTTCCTATCAATACAATTCTAGCATGGATAATAAACGATTATCATGAACAATGAAATATAATAATAACTAATTTATTATTGCCACTAGGGCATATTTCCAACATAATGATCATTGCCTGTATATCGTCATGAGTATTTGAAGTTCTATCAATTGCCCAACAGTAATTTGTTTACCCACTGTTTGCTATTTTTCTTAAGAGAAGCCACTAGTGAAACCTACGCCCCCGGGTCTTCTTTCTCATATATTTGCCTTTGCGATCTATTTTTATTTGCTTTTATTTTCAGATCTATTAATCCAAAAACCCAAAAATACCTTGCTGCAATTTATTTTATTTGGCATTCGATCTATCAATATTTACAACTTTTTTCCCGTCACACACCAATTTCTGGCACCGTTACTCGAAAGGGATTGACAACCCCTTTAACACGTCGGATTGCGAAGATTTGTTATCTGTGTGCAGGGCAGTTTACGTTGTGTTGCTTTGTTCTCCTACTAGTTCGATAACCTTGGTTTCATATCTGAGGGAAATACCTACCGCCGCTGTGCTGCATCATCCCTTCCTTTTTGGGGAAATACCGATGTAGCTTCAAGCGACATCACTAGGCAACTAGCCCTCTCAGATTTGGAGTGCTATAATGGAGGGTATCAGGGAAATGAGGTGTTCACAAACGGTTTGATCCATTGAGTTGGAGATGGCAAACACAATGATATTTGACAGCAGAACTGGCTACCTAGAGCACACAACATGCGGCATATCGCTTGCTTGGTTGCTAATCGCCCACAAATGGCTAGTGAGCTGTTGAGATTGCAGCAAGGTGGTACGAGCAAAAGGTCAGGGAAGTGTTTCTGCCTTTTTTACGCAGATTTGATCCTAAATATTCCTTTAAGTACACGTCAGATGGATGGTTTCTGGGCGTGGGGGCATGACAAGAAAGGAGTTTTTTTAGTATGGTCGGTCTATAAAATGCTGGTGACAACCAAAATTAGTAGAGAAGCATGGCTTGAGGGGCGTGCTGACAATTTCGACAATGGAAGAGAACATAAGAGTTGGACCAAACTTTGGAAAACTAATGCCCCATCCAAACTAAAGGTGTTATTATGGAGATTACCTCAATGCTCTTTGCCTACAAATGATGTCAGAAATCATAGAAATATGTCGACGACATCTTGTTGTGTTATATGTGGCAACGAAGACTAGAAGATGCATTCATTGTTACTTTCCACTATGGTGCAATGTGTGTGGTCATGTCAAATCATGAGTTAGTGGAGCGCATGCCGTCATCAACTGAGTCTAATGCAGAAAAGGTTGGCTTTTTTCCATGATGGATTCACTATCGCATGCATAATGTACTAAGATGATGGTGACCCTGTGGGCTATATGGACTTCTCGTCGGAAATTAATTCATGAAGGTGATCATCAAAGCCTTGTGTCAACACATATGTTCACCAAAAGATTTCTCCCAGACCTTGAGTTGGCGATGCCACCTAAATCCTAGCACAACGTTAGGATGATCCCTGCTCAGCCACGAAGATGGATCTCACCTTCGACTGGTGTGTTTAAGATAAATGTCGATGTGGCTATTAGTGACGCGAACCAAATTGGTGTTATCAACTCAGTATGCCGTGATGAGGTCTTTATATAGGGTCACCAACTCTAGTTCCTCATGGAATGACAAATTCTCCAGTGCTTGAAACACTTGCTTGCCATGAGGCACTCTCAATTGCTAAAGATCTTCTTCTTCAGAATATATGGATCACATGTGATTTCCAGGGAGCTATCATGGACATTTACAATGACACGGGTGGAATCCCTGGCTCGGTGGTAAAATTAATCAAAGACACAGTGACGGATTTTTCTTCTGCTACTTTTGTGCATGAAGGATGTCTATCCAATATGAAAGCAAACAATCTAAACATGCTTTACATCTAGCTAAGGGTCAATTTGTGGCTTATAAACCCTCATGATACTTTAACCATTCCTGTAAATTTGAGTTTTGAATAAAGTAAAGCATGCTTCTCTACTACTTCCTCCGTCTGTAAATATAAGTCTTTGTAGAGATTTCACTAAGTGGATTACATACGGAGCAAAATGGGTGAATATACACTTAAAATGCATCTATATACATCTGTATGTGGTTCATAGTGAAATATCTACAAAGACTTATATTTAGGAACGGAGGGAGTGCTAGGTAAATCATGAAGCAAAACATTGTTCCTAGATGGTCTGCATTTTAACAGTAGAAGAATATAAAATAGGTATGGTTAAAACAATGGCTCATGTTTTAATTGATGGTTAAAACAATGTTAAATAGGATTGTTTTGTGCTCGTTTCGGATATTAATCCAATTAGGCTTCGCGGTATATGAATGCACAAGCTTTTTGAGAGAGCCAAAAGAGAAAATGGAACACTATTACATATGTCTATCTATCCAAACAACATAAATCTGGACTTCTATCTTGCCAAAACTTCTTATTATTGCGTTCATTTTCTTCCAATTGTTTACATGTCACCTCTTTGTTGGTTGTTGTTTGGTGTCAACGCCATTAGAAAAGAGTAATGCCTCAAACAAGGTAGTTATGAGGATAGAACTCAGGGTGGCTACCATCGATGATGCTAGCCAGCAAGCTCCTGGGTGACTACTCGATGCCGACCATTGTTGGTTTCCTTCATGGCTATTGTAAAATGGTGCTTCATATACCATATGCACTTTATTGGGATGTTCATTGGCATGCCTGTATCACTGCACTTTTGTACCTTTCTTAGGGGGTTGCAAGAATCATATACTAATGGCTACAGACAGATGAATAAATAAGAGAAGTTACATTGTTGCAACTATTCTCAGTTATGAGAATACTGAAATGGATATTGACTGATGAGATGATGTTCGTACATGTTGAAGCAGGTTTCGGAAATAAGTAATGGATATAGACCTAACTATGCTCATCTTGTTGGTAAGACATTTTCATAGATCGTTCTTTTCTTGTTCTGGTTGAGATATACTAAAGGCTGTGTACCTATGAAAAAATAAGATACTTCAAATTTTGTATGTAGTACTAAATTTTGTATGTAGTACTTGGTGTATGTGTGCTCATGAGGTGTCCAGGAACATTAGATTTTGTTATGTTCTATTTTCTTACCCTGTACCAAGTATGTATGCAGTACTCCGAGACTGCTATCGAAGTGACTTTTCTTTTAACTGTTTCTCCATGAAAGTACCATTTATCTTTGATATTGTGTGATGATCACCGAATAACTTATATACCTTTTCAGTAATGACTCTGGATAAAGACGGAGCAGATAACATAATCTTGGCGAAGGCATCTCAATGGAGATGGGACAGTGTTGCACAAGTGGATTTATTGGGTTGGAGAAATAGAAAAAAAATCTTGCTTGGTTCTTGTATTCTCTTTCCAATGTACCTTTTTAATGTATTTTCGGCATGGAATAGATGATACCTCTCACTTAAGTTTGAACTTCGATACGTTTCATAATATGGTTGGGTATTCCTGTCTTATACATTATGTTTCATTTTTTCCACAATTATGCACCCTTAATTTGTGTTCGTATTGCCTTTATAACTTGTTTATTGATTGGTGTCATATATACTCCTACTCACAGTCTATTATGTGAGAAATTGTTTATGTTTTAATAGCTTTCCATGGATAATGAACTGTGTATGGTGGCTTTATTAATTTTCAAGCATTATACATGTTAGCGATCTTGAATGCATGTTTGTCATGGTTCACTTATGTGTGCGTGATTGAGAGTGGTACTTCTCAGAAAATAAAATTGATGTTTCATCGGTTGGGTCACTGACATGTGGGCCAGTCACCTGTTGAACCCACATGTCATAGATACAAAGATAGGTGGCTTAAGGCACCTAAGCATAGTCCGGTGGCGCCCTAGTCCATGGAATCGAGCGTCTATCAGGACAGACAGGTGGGCCAGGACGACCGGTACGCCGGTGAAACTACCGCTCCCATCGCCGCGCTGAAGTCGAATCCCCACAGCCCCCGGCTCCGACACGGTCACTCCGCCTCACCTCACCACGAGCCCCCTCGATATCTCCTCCTCCAGCCCCTCTGCTCTTCTCGCCTCCATCCCCAGAAGACCCCCTGATTCGGCGAGGTTCCAATTCGGCCGGCGACTCGGATCTCGGCGCGGGGTTGCAGCGGTGATCCCTCAGGACTCGCAAGCCATGGCCGCCGCCGATCCCGCCGTCGCCACCTCCACCTGCGCGCACTGGTAACCTTCCGGCCTCTCACGGCGCCGTCGGTCGTCTGTTTCTCACTATCTGCTGCTGGCTACGAGCTGCCAATTGCTTTCCTCTTTCCACCCGGCAATATTTTTACTACAGTAGTTCATCAGTTATTAGTAGCCTTTTTTCCCCTCTGCGATGGCAATTCATCGCATGCACTGCTAATATAGGTAGTGCTTGGGGGCATGTCTTGTGCTTGCCGATTACTGACCGTACTTGTCTGCGAATTTTCTTCAGTAACCGAGAGGTTCCGTCTCCCAACATCGCGCTGCATTCTGCACACTGCGCTCGCAACCTTCACTTGAAGTGTGAGCATTGTGGAGATATGGTCCCAAGGAAGCACATGGATAAGCACTATGATGATAACCATGCTCCGGTACTTCTCCAAATTATAACCGTATCCAGAATGTATTCATTTGATTTTGATGTATGCACACATTTTCATTCTCCTAGCGGTTATTCTTCGCATAGCCTGTGATGCTGCTCAACCCAATATCTTGCATAAATTCATCACATAAACCCACATTACAGCTAAGATCGTTCTGACATAATCTAGCTGCAGCACTACGGTAGCCAAATAACCTGCGTGCCAGGAAAAGACTCGGTGATTTGATCATCATGTCAGTGTCTTATGCTTTGTGTGGAAAACATGCATTCATATAACCACTGGATAGATTAAGAAGATGGCAACAGATATACATCTTACTGGATTTATGTACTTTCGGTATTACTAATCCTAACACCGCTAATCAGATTCTTATTTGCGGATATAGGTGAATTGCCCACGCTGCGAACAAACTGTGGAGCATGAGCTGTGGGATCTTCATAAACGCTTACAGTGCCCACAAAGGATGCTTGCGTGCCAGTATTGCAAGTTTGAACTACCTGCAGCTGACATTTTTGAGCATCAGGTGTGAATGTATTCATCATGTTACGTTATTACTCAAAAAACTGGACAACATTCTTTTCCTTAAAACATTATAAGCCACACATATATAGTCCATCTCTGTCTAACTATATGAGTTTTGCTCTACAGGATGTATGTGGAAATCGAACAAAATATTGTCAACCTTGCAACAAGGACATCAGACTTCGAGAATGGATTGGACACGAGCTCCTACTCCATTCAAAAACAAATGCCGCTGCAGAATCTTCAAGGTAAAAACATGGAACCTTATATTGATGCACGTGACTTGTTTATGTAGACATGATTCAGTGTAAGTTTCAGTTAGAACGATGCTGCTTAGCATTTTCAGTTGCATTTTTTAGACAAAGATAAGCCGGCTATATATCTCAGTTAGAACAGTGCTGCTTAGCATCTTCAGTTGCAGTTTTTAGATAAAAATCCTTTAATACAGTGCCTCAGCCTATCGTTTAAATCTATTAGCTGTGACAATAGAAGTGTATTTCTATCGTCACAGCTAATTCTATTTGAGCCTGCCTTCTGATACAATTCAAATTCTTGTGACAGATCCATGCTGGAAAAAGAAGAGGGTGGTCGTCACAAGCAAGCACGCCCCGCTTTTGGTTTGAAACACAAGCAACTGCTCCTCACAATTGCAATAACCGGACTTGCTGTACTGATTGGATCCATTCTGTTCCAAAGAAGGATTGGAAGTTCCGAAGCCTTGTAAAGTTGTAATGATGTTCACCGCAGGAATGTAGATCAATTTTTTTTGTGCCTTCTAAATCTTAATGCACAAGTTCTTCCATAATCAATAGCAGAGCTTATTCCTTGAGTAATGTTCAGAACAAAAACCATGTAGAATATCAGAAATCACCGGATCGAGAAATGTGCTGTGCCTCACAATAGTATGCCAATATGATACTTCCTGATGGCAATAAAGTATTACAGATTACCTTACAAGGGTTCATATCTGTTTCTTTTCTTGCTTTCATCAATCTGTTGTTAATGATAGACCTTTTACGGGTTTTTTGCTCAAATGTTATTTCATCAATCATTTCAACAAATCGCGCTCTTTAATCTTCATGCAAGATGTTTAAAGTTGACCACTAAATTAATTGAAGTACCTGATAACACATTAGTTCAGTCTGGAATGCTACAAACTAAAAACTTGCAGGACTCTGTTCCCCTAAAGTATGAAATGCATTCATGAAGGGGAAAATAGGCTACGGGACTTTCTGCTTACTAGAACAGGCAGCAACTACAACAATCTCAAAATTCCTCTATGTTGTAAGTTGATTTTGGCAGGGCCCCTTTCACAAAGAAAGAAAGGCTCTATTTCCTAACTAACCGATGTTGCTTCTTTAAAGCGCTTGCAGTAAATAGCCTATATGTGGACGGATCCATCTCAGCGATCTTCCCAAATTGCTTGTCATAGAAGCCCCATAGCTCGAACCTGTATCAAATCAAAACATCAAGGAACAGTGTCAGCATGTCAAAAGGATGATAAACTAAATGCCAGTGTCAAAAAAAAAACATACCAGTATGCTAAGAACTGAAATGGAGCATACTCGCCGTAGATTTTATCCAATTCCATATGAACAGATTTGATGGTGCTTGCAATTTTATGACACTGCAAGAAATTCCATACATAAATGACATACTGAAACAGTGAAACCCCATGAACACTAAATCAAGGATGTAGAGGGGAAAATACCTGCTTTAAATGCCTAATTGTCTCGGTATCAGCTGGGATCATGTGGAAAAATCCCATGCACATGAGCACATTGGCACGAGTGAAAGGGCCGAATCCGGAGATAGTGGTTAACTCGTTATTCAGTCTTTCATAGGTAGACGGGATAGTAGATAGCTCTTCTGTAGCTGGTAAAGACATTTTCTGCATTTCTTCAAGATTTTGTAGGCATACCTTTCCTTCCACAATGCTGCGTGCAAGCAACCCAATCCGCTCTGCTCGATATCCAAGGTTACAGCATTTCGCTAAGAAGTCTTCATCCAGATACGCCAATTCTTCCGGAGTAGGGAAATCTCCAATGCAACCTTCCAAGCTGAGCTCTGAAGAATCAAATGACTGACATGCACTGCCTGTTTCAGGCGCAACTTGGGGCAAGCTAGCCGATTTTTCATCCGTTTCCAAATGTGTTATGACATCGCTAGTACCAGTTGCCACTCTTGCATCCTCCGCAGTTTCTACTCTTGGATCCTCCAAGCACTCCAACTCGGTAAACTTTGTTTCTAGCTTGACACGGACATTCCGATTCTTGCCGCGCTTCCTTTTAAGCTCCCTGATTGGAGGTGTCCTTAACTCAAGAACTTCAGTACCAGATGAATGTCTCAACTCCAACTGAAGCTCGCACAGCGCAGTAGCCATTGCCAATGTTCTTGTCCATCTGCAGGGCAATAACATGGCAATATAAGATACGTATTTTGCAAATGCAGTTAAAGATACTGGAAAACTGCGCACTTCTGAATTCTGATGCTCAGTAACACATACAGAGGAAAGCAGAGGGAAATCAAGACTGGGACGTACTGGCAATTGCAGAGGAGGATGCACTTGACCATGTCCTCGAACAGCGTGGGCGAGCGGAAGATGCGGCCGAACCCCGCCTCCCTCGCGGCGGCGTGCATCGCCTGGAACTCCGCCACCACCCTGCCGTCCTCCTCCGACAGCCGCAGCATCCGCCGCACTTGCTCCTGCCAACGGAAAACCAAGAATCCATCAGCCAACGCGAGCTTCTTTTCTTCTCCGGGTCCGGCGAAAGCGCCTGCTTACGAGGATGCAGTCCTGGTCGAGCGGGGAGAGGGCGTCGGCGCCGAGGAGGGAGACGAGGAGGGAGCGGGAGGGGCGCGCGGGGTGGCGGGAGACGCGGGCGAGCAGGGACCTGGAGCGGTCGGAGGCGAGGCGGAGCGGGCGGAGGAGCGCGCGGGAGGCCGGGTCCCAGCGGTTGGGCGCCATCATGAACAGCCCGTGGCTGCACACGGCCGCCTCCAGGTCGAACGGCGCCGCGCCGAGCGGGAGCTCCAGCTCCAGCTCCACGCGCGCGCGGGGCAGCGGTGGCGCGGCGGCGGGGCCGCCCTCTAGGGTCGTCGGCATGGCCGTTTCCTGGGTGCCGGGGAGCACGCGGGCGGCGGAGATTCAGGAGCGGCAGAAGCCCCCGGAAAGGTCGAATCTGGTCAATTAATTAAACCCATTAACGGTCGCGCAAAGGGCGCCCCCTCGCTGCATCCACCTCATCACTTTTTACTGTGTCAGTCAGAGTAAAAAAAGAGTCGTAAAAAAATAATGTGCTAGCGAGAGAAAAAGAACCAGAGGAGGGATTGGGCATGACCTGGTCTCCGCACGCCCACCTTCTCTCTTGATGCCGCCGCCTCCTCTCCCTCGATTCTCCTCGCGCCGCCATGCCGTTCTTCCTCTGCCTCTGTGCGTGCTCCGAGCCCCTCCTCTTCCTCGTGTCGCCGGCCTCCTCATCTTTCCTCGTTGGCCGTCGCTCCTAAGTCGTGGAGCTCCTCGCCGCGGTTGCAGGGTCCAAGCAAAGACGAAGAGGAGACCCCAAGATCCAGCCGCGCCTTCTTCTTACCCTTGATCTGCTCCTCTTGGGCTCTTCGTTCGGATGGATGAAGCTCTCGTCGATGAGCACGGCGACGGCGACGTTTAGAGGCGATGCTCAACTATGCGTGGGAGATGGCGTGGAAGAGCAGCTCGCGGCTGACAACTATGATGTTGCCTGGATGTTTGACGATGACGAGTCTCTCAAGCTCGTCGTCGGCTGTCAAATCGTCTTCAAGCTAGCTTCACGCGCTGGTATGTCCAATCCACCCCAGCCCCTCCCCCGTGAGAGTGCAGCTCTATCGAGCCCGAGGTGACCCCATGGCAAGGCAGGAGACCCCATGAACAGCCCGTGGCTGCACATGGCCGCCTCCAAGTCGAACGGCACCGCGCCGAGCGGGAGCTCCAGCTCCACGCGCGGCGCGGCGGCGCGGCCGCCCTCAGGGGTCGTCGGCATGGCCGTTTCCTGGGTGCCGGGGAGCACGTGGGCGGCCGAGATTCGGGAGCAGCAGCAGCCCGGAACGGTCGAATCTGGTCAAAGTGCCGGAATACGGGCGGGCGGGCTAGGGCAGTGATTAGTAACAGTGTGCAGTCTTTAGTTTTTTTACAAGTGTGAATGCAATCGCACACAACTTGTAAGACTACCCACAATGGAAGTAATATAGGTGGTAACATCACACTTATCTAGGCAAAATAGATAATGTGACATGTAATTAATGAAGAAAGAGAGGCATGTGGTAACATAGCTAGTTACTGTAACATCACACATATCAAAAAAAGATGAGTTTACAACCTAATAAATGGAGTGATGCATGACACAACACATATGTTACTACCCACTGTGAAGGTAGTAACATAGACTAGTAACATGTGCATGTTACTATTCTAAGTTACTCCCCGCTGTGACTGGTAATAGTACGACACTACGACTTTCGAAAATCCCTTTTGGAGATCGAGCTCCAATGAGGCTGTTTTTTGAAAAAATCAAAATTCATTAAAATTCACATTTTTACATTTCAAAAAATTCTGAAAACAAATATAGATATACATGGAGGCATAATGCACAAGTGTTTAGGACCAAATACGTTAAAATGGGGATTGTGTAAAAAAGACAAATCTGGAGCTTTTTGACACATGCTACTATTCATCCTTCCAGGCCATGAGTTTGTCTTTTTATACAAATCGCGTTTCAAGTTTACACACATGCGCATAACATCCTTGTTTAGTTGTACATTTTTTTCAGATTTATTGAAATTGGAAAGTTTGAATTTTGAAGTTTCCAGAGGCCGAGAGCTAAAACGCCTCACTCTACGACTTAGTGCTACTTTTATGTTCCCTGAGGCAATCAAGTTATTTTCTGACATCATCGAGCTAGCTAGACTAATGATTTTATTATTGTTATTTTGCGATGATGCTAGACTAATGTTTGCACAAGTATCATAGGCAAAAGTAGATGCACACCGCCAATAAAAATTGGAGAATGTATGAAAATACTCTATATTAATATAGAAGAAGGCTCTCGCCCCGCACAAAAAAGACTAGACAAAAACCAGAATTACTAACTGGCGAATGTTTCTTGAAAGGGGAAAGGCAAGTGAACGCATTTTTCTGTCAGTTTTAGTTGCGACATGAGATCAAACGTGAAGAAAAATGCCTTTCTCTGAAGAAATTGTCATGCTATTCTAAAGAAAACGTCATATGAAGAAACTGTTAGCAAAAACGTTTCGCAAATGTCATCCTTTCCGGCGAACGTTCACCGGCTATTGCGGTCCAGCGACGGGTCAGGCGGTACAAAAAAGCAGCAGTTTGAGGAGAGGCGGATAAAACGACGTCTCCAAAAAGAAGAACGGCATCCACGAACGTAGTCGTCGCGGTCATATGAGCAAGGCCATGCAAGGCTTTCCCTCATGTCCCAACATCCAACCCTGAAGACCACCATAGCCCGTAGGCAACTATCGGTCACATTAATAGACCTTGGCAAGTGGATAGAACCTCCAGCGCCCCTTGTGGCATGGCAACAATCCTAGCAACTCCCTGGTTCCAGGATGGCCTTCCCAACCAGAAGACATGGCGTCTAAAAGATTTCAAGAACACATGATTCCTACATATAAATTGTTGTAGGAGGTGAATAGTGTTGCATAGACCAATCCTGGAGCATGAAACGAAGGAAAAGCCTCCTTGAAGATGTCAACAAGTTTATTTAAATATTTTTTTGGTTCCAGACAGAAAGGACATCTACGAATTGATTAAAACGACACGAAAAGATACTAAAATTGCATTATTCCTACATATAAGTTGTTGTGTGCCCGATACTGTTGCACAAACTACTCCCTATACATGAAATGAAGTAGATGCCTCCTGGAATATGTCAACGAGTCTGTTAAACAAGTTTTCAGCTTCAGACAGAAGGTAAACCCAGGGCATCACGAGGACCCTAAAGTGAACCTTCGCATTGCTGCACTCACAAGGGCACCACAGAGGGCACCAAGGAAGGGTGACCCCAATGAAGGCAAGGTTGTAGGAAGACCTAGAGAAGAAGTGCACAGAAGCAACACCTCTAGGAGGAGAACAACGTCCATGGACATCATCGTTTTCCACAGCAGCCAAGGCCTTGTGCAACTTTCGTTGGTGTCCCCTCCTCCGTAGGCATCGACATGCGACATCATGGATGTCGAGGGAAGCGTTGAGCACGCCACCTCAAGAAAACCTCACAAGCCCAACAACAAAACCTAGCAAGTGAGGAGCACACCACAAGAGTGGGGAGCCCCTCTCCGGCAACCCAGCAACCGCCCCCACCTACCTGACCATCGTCGGAGGCTCCAGATATGGCCCCTCCAGATCCGGACCAGGGGCCCAACAGGCACCCTCGCACCCACAGTAGCAAAGCCACGCCCGTCGACCAGACGACTAGAACCACCACCGGCCTCCGAGTCGTCGAATCCGCATCGGGCCATGGCCACAACCACACGGGACAACCACCACTAGCAGCCAAGAGGAAGCCACCGGAGCCGAAGGAGAGGATGAGCTGTCGGTTGGTGGAGAGGGTGGGGATGGACGTGAAGGAAATATGCCCTAGAGGCAATAATAAAGTTATTATTTATTTCCTTATTTCATGATAAATGTTTATTATTCATGCTAAAATTGTATTAACCGAAAACATAATACATGTGTGAATACATAGACAAACAGAGTGTCACTAGTATGCCTCTACTTGACTAGCTCGTTAATCAAAGATGGTTATGTTTCCTAACCATAGACAAAGAGTTGTTATTTGATTAACGGGATCACATCATTAGGAGAATGATGTGATTGACTTGACCCATTCCGTTAGCTTAGCACTCGATCGTTTAGTATGTTGCTATTGCTTTCTTCATGACTTATACATGTTCCTATGACTATGAGATTATGCAACTCCCGTTTACCGGAGGAACACTTTGTGTGCTACCAAACGTCACAACGTAACTGGGTGATTATAAAGGAGCTCTACAGGTGTCTCCAAAGGTACATGTTGGGTTGGCGTATTTCGAGATTAGGATTTGTCACTTCGATTGTCGGAGAGGTATCTCTGGGCCATCTGGTAATGCACATCACATCAGCCTTGCAAGCATTGCAACTAATGAGTTAGCTGCGAGATGATGTATTACGAAACGAGTAAAGAGACTTGCCGGTAACGAGATTGAACTAGGTATTGAGATACCGACGATCGAATCTCGGGCAAGTAACATACCGATGACAAAGGGAACAACGTATGTTGTTATGCGGTCTGACCGATAAAGATCTTCGTAGAATATGTGGGAGCCAATATGAGCATCTAGGTTCCGCTATTGGTTACTGACCGGAGACGTGTCTCGGTCATGTCTACATTGTTCTCGAACCCGTAGGGTCCGCACGCTTAAGGTTTCGATGACAGTTATATTATGAGTTTTGATGTACCGAAGGAGTTCGGAGTCCCGGATGAGATCGGGGACATGACGAAGAGTCTCGAAATGGTCGAGACGTAAAGATCGATATATTGGACGACTATATTCGGACATCGGAAAGGTTCCGAGTGATTCGTGTATTTTTGGAGGTACCGGGGAGTTACGGGAATACGAGGAAGAAGCAATGGGCCTTAATGGGCCTTAGTGGAAAGGACCAGGAGGTGGCGCGCGCCCCTCCCAAGTCCAGTCCGAATTGGACAAGGGGTTTGGGGCGCGGCCCCTCTCTCCCTTCCTTCCCCTCTTCCCCCCTTTCCCCCCTTCTCCTAGTTGGACTAGGAAAGGAGGAAACCTACTCCAACTAGGAGTAGGAATCCTACTCCCTGGCGCGCCCCTCCTAGGGCCGGCCTCCTTCCCCTTGCTCCTTTATATACGGGGACAGGGGGGCACCTCTAGAGACACAAGTTGATCTTCGTGATCGTTCTCTTAGCCGTGTGCGGTGCCCCCCTCCACCATAATCCTCGATAATATTGTAGCGGTGCTTAGGCGAAGCCCTGCGACGGTAGAACATCAAGATCGTCACCACGCCGTCGTGCTGACGGAACTCTTCCCTGACACTTTGCTGAATCAGAGTCCGGGGATCGTCATCGAGCTGAATGTGTGCTAGAACTCGGAGGTGCCGTAGTTTCGATGCTTGATCGGTCGGGCCGTGAAGACGTACGACTACATCAACCGCGTTGTCATAACGCTTCCGCTTCCGGTCTACGAGGGTACGTAGATAACACTCTCCCCTCTCGTTGCTATGCATCACCATGATCTTGCGTGTGCGTAGGAAATTTTGAAATTACTACGTTCCCCTTCAGGACGTTCCTCGCGACGTGGAGCTCTAGGCATCACCAGAGAGGAGGACGTCGGTGGAGGGTGACGCCAGCGTGGACGAGGGCCGAGACAGAGAGGAGCTGAGCAAAGGAATGTTTTGCAGGGAACTCCCTTCGGCTGCTCAAATTTGAGGAGGGAGAGAGGCACTTCTTCTCAAATTTTTGAGGAGTTAAATGTTTTAAGGGTTCGGCTAGGTCCCGTTTAACTCCTTAAAAGGGAATCTTTTGAGGAGTTAAGGCCTTTTGAGGGTTCGACTAGAGTTGCTCTAATGTGCAACTTGGCGGATGATTACTTCAAAATCAATCCACTTTGAGTATTAAAGCAATATGAATGCTGTTTGTGATGCTCCACCTCGTATATGCAGTGATGGACCCAGAGCTTAACCAAAGGGGGTGCCAACCTTATCACGCACAATAGAAATGACATGTATAACCATAAAATTTGTCAGAGTATCTTTCTTACTCTACAATACATAGAGGATTAGACTAACTAGTACTACTAGATAAAAAAGGTTTCGTATTTTTAGAGGGGGTGCCAGGGCACCCACGGTACCCCCACTGGATCCGCCGCTGCATATATGTTTGGAAACTATCTGCACACATGAGAGATAACATAGATAGATGATACTCCCTCCTTTTAACATGTTACAAAATGTAAAGCTTCATAGGATTCTATCATTAGACCTTTTCGCTTTACTCATGGCCACAGTTCTTCCTGGTATGTACAGGCCAGCAGTTAAGGACTCTAAAGACACACAAAACAGCACAACTCAAAACATGATCAACAGCGCAGAGGAAGAACCCACTGCATTCTCCAGCTATACGCGAAATGCATAGTCTAAAAGGAATGAAGTTCATTGCATAAACCACTGCATTTTTCAGTTACACAAAATGCATGATCCAAAAAATTGCAGGATCATCGACTCATTGCGAGAACCCTACAGTGAAATGCATTGTCTACGAAGCCGTGGCATTCACATCGCAGGGATGAATGTTAGAAGAGCTACTACATTCAGCATCACTACAATATTGTTCAGCCATTGGACCCAACGCTTTCAGGAGTTCTGAATCATAGAACCGCGAACACGAGAGCTGCTGAGTTTCTGAATCTATATCTATCTATAGGCAAAAGTAGGCGTCCAGTTCTGCTGCCATCGTATCCGAGGTGGAGAAACTTGTGAACTGTCAGGACACCGGCTCTGATCTTCCTCTACTCCGCGTAGATATCTGGGTGTCGCAGATCATCGTAGGCTGAAATAGCAGAAATTATGAGCCAGTTAGGTGGCACGCCAATAATCAATAACATGATCAAGAAGGCAAAACCTGAAGCAATATAATGTGCAAGGAACTAAGCTTTATGTAGTATTGAAAGACACTACCTGACTTTCATTAACTGATAAGAAAATTAGTATCTTCTCTGCAAAGGTGAATAAGATGACTGAACTTGATTTGGCCTATAACTTGCATAATTTCTACTAGCGGCAAATGTTACGAAATGGACAAACTGAATCTTCTGAATCAAGGACAGAAATGTTCAACTAGCTTCAGTCCATTTTTTACCATGTGTACATACTGATAAATCCACATGCCGCCTACTATTTACATCCAACTACTCTTACTTATCTATAAGATCACAACAGTTCCAGACAGCTCTCAAGTCCTAACAAAATGAATCATAATATCATTTTTCCAAGCACGATCAGATTAGCACTCCACTAAAGTAAGACCACAAACATCATGTTCATGCAGCAAAATATATCAACACCAACATGTGTGCATTGCTGATAACAGATTCAAGAACAACACTAGTACACTACAATTCTATACAAAGAAGATCAGCAGGAAAGCAGATGAATAATTTAAATCTCAGACCAAATTTGGAGCTCATGTGCAGAAATAAGGTTTAATTTAATATTTTTTGGAACCTGAATTTTGTTCACATATTATTCAACACGAGTAAAATGGACTAAATCAAACGGATATCTCACCATCTTCTCTGTTAAGGCTGAAAAGAGATGAATCAACTGATTTGGAGTTTTAAATTCTACAGTGAGTAATTTTCCCAATAACAGATTACAACAGCTGCAGACAATTCCCAAGACCTAACAGTTTCAGACTACAACAGTTTCAGTTTATTACGTATTATTTTCAGACGACAACACTTTCAGTAAACTGTTCTAAGACTGAAGTTTCAGCTAACTGTTTCAAGCACAAGCAGATTAGCACCCCACCAAAATAAACCCCACAAAATCATTGATCATGCATAACAAATTCACTTGTTGCCACCGTGAGTAGATACTTAGGAAGTTGGGGGATGGAGAGAGGGTCTCACCACGAGTCTCGTCCTCGAGGATGACAATCTCGAGGGTCTCGCCGTAGCCGCCATGGGGCAGGTCGACGACGAGCGGGGTCAGCCTCCCGTAGCGGCCCGCTCGGACGCACATGGCGATGTTCTGGTAGTACAGGTTGATGCTGGTGCGCATCACCACCTGGTTCCTCAGACGGAACACGGACCTCCCCCTGAACCAGAACTCGCGCCAGCCGGCGCTGTCCTCGGGGTAGTCCCCGCCGAGCGTCGGAGTGTACCGGATCCGCCGTCCCGGCTCCGTGAACATGTGGGAGAGGAATCTTGGGAGAGTCTGCAGTTGAATCGCAGAGAACCATGGTTATGTTCGGGAGATCAAGAACTGCTCGAAAATTTGGCAAGAACAGAACTGCAGTTCAAATGAACGACGCCGAATAAGCCAATTCGCTCAATCGTAGGAGAATCAAGAAGCGGGTCATGGCGATCGAACTCACCGGAGGACGGCCATGAATGCCCGACTCTGCCGGGATGGGCTCGACGCCCCCGATCTGCCGTCCCGGCCCCCGGTTCATGAATATGTTGGAGAGGAATATCATTCCTGGGCGGGTCTGCAGTTGGACCATCAACCATGGTTATGTTCGGGAAATCAAGAACTGCTCCCAAAAATTTGGCAAGAAGAGAAGTGCAGCTGAAAGCCTGAAACTAGCACAGTTCGCAATCGCCGAAAGCAATTCAGCAGAGAAGCGGGTCATGGCGATCGATCGAACTCACCGGAAGCGGGCCAGGAATGGCAGGCATGCCAGCCTCTCTAGCGGGGATGGGCTCGACGACCCAGTGCATCATGGAGTTGACGTCGCCGTCGAGGCTGACGCCGGCGTTCCAGGGGAGGTACCTGCCGTTGGCGCGGAGGAAGCGGCCGCCCGCGTGGTGGAGCAGGACGACGTCGTCCGCGAAGCCCGTCCCGACGGCCCGCCACATGATGGACCCCACCTCCGGCTGGTCGTAGTCGCGCAGCTCCGCGCGGAAGCCGCGGTGGCCTCGCCGCGCCGGCACGTCCGTGGCGCCGAGGTAGCGGCCGTAGGCGGCGCTGTGGAGGAGCAGGTACGGGCCGTCGTCGTCTTCGTCGCCGTCGGCGCGGTGGTAGATGTGCACCGTCCACGCCGCGTTCATGGAGGCCCGGACCTGGCTGAGGGTGACGCTCTCCCCGTCGGCGGCGGCGTGGAGGTAGGTGCGGGTGCGGTGCGCGCGGCTCCGCAGCCGCACGTGGTGCCCGTCGTGGAACTGGTCCATGGGTCACCGGCGCCGGAGAGCAGAGGCGGCGGGTGGGCTACTGCGCGGTGGGGAGAGGAGGGGTTCTTGGTTTGTTGGGGACTCCGGCGAGGAAAGCTGTTGGTTGCGGCGGTTGCGTTGGGCGCCAACGCGAGGTATTTCAAGGTGCCGCCGTCCCGGGCTTTGGGCGCGTGGTGGGCTTGCGGGCCGTTTCCTTAGCCCGGTCCACACAATCGAGGCTGGCACGCTGGCGGCTTTGCCGCTTTGAGTCTAGGAAGTTCTGATGACCTGCTGCGTTTGCTGAGCTGCTTGCTGTCCTGTGTCCCCTCAAAAAAAAAACTTGCTGTCCTGTGTTTTTTTTAAGAAAAACTTTCAATTTTCAATCATGGCAGTACAACAAACACCACAAATAAAAATTACATCAAGATTCGTAGACCACCTAGCAATGATTACAAGCACCGAAGCGAGTCGAAGGCGCGCCGCCGTCATCGCCCCTCCATCGCCGGAGCCGGGCACAACTTGTTGTAGTAGACAGTCGGGAAGTCGTCGTACTAAGGCCCCACGGGACCAGCACCCCAGAACAGCAACCGCCGCCGATGAAAAATAACGTAGATCGAAAGGGTCCAAACCGAAGACACACGAACGTAGACGAACAATGACGAGATGCGAGCAAATCCATCAAAGATAGATCTGCCGGAGACACACCTCCACACGCCCACCAACGATACTAGACGCACCGCCGGAACGGGGGCTAGGCGGGGAGACCTTTATTCCATCTTCAGGGAGCCGCCGCCGTCTCGCCTTCCTGAGTAGGACACAAACCTAACAAGATTGAAAACAACGACTAAAAACGGAGCCCTCCCGCCGGCCCTTGACAGGATCCACCGCGCCTTCATGGCCCTAGGGCCACCGGAGACGAGGGGAACCTGCACCAGCGCCGGCGAGAGGCACGAACCCTAACTTTCTTTCTTGGAAGAGGAGGAGGCGGAGCCCTGGCTCCCTCTCGTTTTGTGCTCGCATGACACCAGTGGTGGTGGTGTGCCGGTGTTTGCCAGTCTCATCTAATCTCATACCCATCCTTTTGATATTTCACTTTGTCTTGTGTAACTAAACTGTGTGATATGTGCATTGTTTGAAAATTGTGTGAAGTGGAGCTATCATGTCCTGCGATGGCCCTTCGTGTTTTGGCGGGACGGTTTAAACAACTTCACAACAATTGATTGTAATGGGTGTCATGGGTGGCATGGAATTCTTTTTGTCATGGCAATTTCATTATTTACACCACGGAAAAAATGTTCAGTTCACCATGTTAGTTTTTTGGTGGCATGGAAGTTTTGTCTAGATCGTGGCAGTTTTATTCATTAGACCATGGTACTTTTACTATTCAGACCATGTCAATTTTATTAGATATAGGCATTGGCAGTCTATTTTGTAGCACGACATTTTTTGTGCACCATTCAAATTTGTGACATGCTATCTTGTACCACAGCAATTGTACATGTTATGCAACATGGCATTGTTTTAGACCATGGCATTTTTATCGTTTTTATACCATGGAAATTTCAATTTAGGTAGTATGACATTTTTATCGTTTTTATACCATGGCAATTTCAATTTAGGTAGTATGACATTTTTTTAGTTTTTTCAGCACATGTTCATTTTTTGTCATGGCAAATAATCTTAAAAGTTGCCCTGTAAAAATCATGGCGATTTTTTAATTCTATCCTTTTTGTCTCATGGCATTTTTGTAATGTTCTAATAGTGTTTCATATATTCTGATGAGAATTTGTTACATTTTTTATTATGAGCAACATGGCAATTTTATTAATCAGATCATGGTGGTTTTCATCAATATATTACCATGGTGGGAAACCTTTTTTGAAATCATTAAGTTTTTTTAAGAAAAAATATGTTCTTTAAAGAGCATTTCTTTTCAAAGTTTGTTATTGGGATCTCTATCTTCAACATGGTATTTTTATTATTAAGAGTATGGAAATTTTATCATTAAGACCATGGCTTTTTTTATTAAGAGCATGACAAGCTCAGTGATTTATTTTTAATGGCATGGCAATTTTACATTTTTGTATCATGGCAATGTTCTTTTTTTTATTTTTTGTTGTCAGCAAAGGAAAAATATAGAGCACGGCAATTTTAGTTTGTATCATGGCATTTTTAGTTTTAATGTCATGGCATTTCCAATATTTTTTATCATGGCAAATTCCTTTTTGTTTTCAAAACTTTTCAACTTTCAATCACCCTCAATCATGACAATTTTCCTTTATATTGTTTATACATTTGTTTCAAATTTTCCATGTATGATACTATCAATTTTTATTTTTGCAACTAGCAGTTTTTGCTATACATATATTTTGTGTGTGTGTGTGTGTGTGTTCCTAGATATGTGCTATATACGAAATCCTAGTGACGTGGTAGTTTATATAATTTTTTAAAGAAATTTAGCACGTCAAATTATGTAATTTTTCTTTCCATGATATAGAACACCATTTCATAGGAATATATAGTACATGATCATCTTTAACCACGACTACATTTTATTTTATACATCATGGCTTTTTTGTGTTGTTAAAATGAGGTCCAAAATACCAGTTTCTAAGGTTTAGTGGCGTCACAGAGAACTGGTTTTTTTTGGCCCATTGAAGACTCCGTTACACACAGGGGAGAAGGGTTCGCCGGAAAGACTCCGTTGCGCATAGGGCAGATAATTAGACTGAAATTGTCTCAAAAAAAGATAATTAGACTGAAATATTTTTCTCCTCTTCTTATTATTTGATCTCACCGCATACGGACTATTGTATTTGTATTCCTTGATAAATATCAGATATTCCCTTTGATTTTCTTGTAAAAAATTACTTTTCAGAATTAAATACCATGATATGACAAGGATCCCAAAAATATTGTGTTTATTTTTTTATTTCCCCCATTTCTCTTCATATCCCATCCAGGGATTATATTATATATTCAGTTACTTTTCAGAACTAAATTCCATGATAAGACAAGGATAACACTTTGTGGATACCAATTAGATACTCATATTTTTACTACCTAAGTGGACCGAATAAAAGCACTTGAAATCGTCATTTCCTATTTGGTACTTTAGGCGCCCGTTAATGTGCATTTTGCAAACGGGCGCCTGAAGCCAACCTGATGACTAACATCCTTTTAAATATTTTCTTATTTCATCTTTTTTTTTCTTTTTTTCCTTTTTCCTTTTTAATTTACGTTTTCCTTTTTTTTCTTCTTCTTCTTGGTTCGATGATTTTTTTTAATAATGCATGAACTTTTTCTTCAGATCGATGAACTTTTTTCCAATTCACTAAACCTTTTTAAATTTGGATGAACTTTTTTTCAAATTCAATAAACTTTTTTCCAAATTCGATGAACTTTTTTTCAAATTCAATGAACTTTTGTCAACTTGATGAACTTTTTTTAAAAAAAGTATACTTTTTTGTAAATCCAGGAGCTTTTTTTCAATTTCGATGAACTTTTCTCAAATTCAATGGTTTTTTAAAAAAGTACGAACATTTTTTCAAATTAGATGGGCTCTTTTTGGAAATTGATGAACTTTTTTAAGTTTGCAAATTTTTATTTAAAAATGATGAACTTTTTACAAAATGCATGAACTTTTTCTAATCATGATTTTTTCCAAATATTTCAAAAAAAGGTAATGCAACACATGGTTATGTGCAACAAATATGGCTGCAATAGTGTTATTATGTATTTCACGCTGGTACCAATCACTCAAGGCAGGGGCAGGTAGCTCCAGTGGTTAGCAAGCTAGGACGTGAAAGGAACTGCGTGGGGGTCCGCCCCTAGTTCACGGGTCGGTGCGTTTCGTGGGCCAGCCCAACTGAGAGTTGTATTGAACGCCAGGGAGGAGTTCGGGCGCCTGAAGCTCCCGGTTCCCCTGTTTCTCGGGCGGGGTTTCTCTGGTTCCTTTGTTTTCTTCATTTCTATTTATTGTTTATTTTTATTTTATTTTTTATATTTTCAATTTTGTGAACATTTTATAAATTCTAGAACTTTTTAAAATTCATGATTTTTCAAAATCATGAACTTCTCTTTTTTGAAATTTGTGAACTTTTTTTCAAATTTGTGGACCTTTTTGAAACTCACGATTATTCAAATTTGTGATTTTTTTTAAAAAATGTGTTTTTATATATTGCGAACTTTTTCTAACCCGTGAATATTTTTTCAAATTCATGAGTTTTTTCTATATTCATTTTCCAAACTTGTGATCTTTCTCAATTTAATGAATTTTTTTAGAGGAAGTCAATGGTCGATGGTCGCCTGATCAACAATCAACTGAGCAAACGAAAGGTGGGGGGCGATCGAGCGAGATGTGTTGCTTGTGTTATTGGGCCGGCCCATGCGGAGTGCACCTGAGCGCTCGCTTTGGGTGACAACGCTATGAGTCCTGATTAGGAGGTTGAAAGGCTTGTTACAGTCAACTAGAGGAGGGGTGAATAGGAGATGACAATTTTTAAGATTAACCACGAATTTTAGGATTTTGCGGATAAAGTAGGTTCACTAGATAATCCAACTAGATGAACACAACCTATATAACAAGCAAGCTCAAAGCAATATAAGGTAGGCAACAATCTAATTAGCGAGCCCACTAGCATACAAAAGCAAAATAAAGTGCAAGTAAGGAATAACCACAAGTGAGTCGGGGACGCGGATTTTATCCTGAAGTTCACACTTCTTCATGGAAGTGCTAATCTCTGTTGGGGCGGTGCTGGAACCAAGGCTCCGGAAGACCACTAAGTGGCTCACCGTATTCTCCTCGATTCACCCCCAATGAATGTGTCGGAGTAAATAGCCATGGGTAGCCTAGCCGGCTTCCCCTGGCCCTTCTGAAAAAAGTTACGGGCCCACCCGGCTCTCAAGAGTCAAAGACATGGGGCCGCCTTCCCCTCGCTGGCTGCCACCCAGGCCGATTCTCGGAAGGCGGTCCGACTTTAGCCCTCATGACAAGGCCGACTCCAAGAAGCCGGCCATGAGAAGGCCGATTCCAAGAAGCCGGCTCCCCATAAAGCGGTCCAGTCCGTACCCACAAAAGTTTGCACCCACCTAACGGCGGTGCGACGGGGCGTGGCTACAGAAAAGCCTGCCACCCCCGAATCCCGGAACACGCCTGGCACAGTGCCGTACGGGGTAGGCATGACCCGTCCGGCGCGGCACTGTTGCCATATTGACCCTGACATCACCCACGACGGGCCGCCAAGCGTGGCCCACAGGCAGTGGGCCCCTTTGAGCAGAGAGACGCCCGAAGGCGGCCACGCCTCCAACCAGTCGGCCCAAGACAGAGCCGGCTCCCCGCAGCTGGCTTGCCGCCTCCCTCGAAGAAGACGCCCCATTAAGGAGACAAGACGCGATAAGGCTACAGCGATCGCCTGACAGGCGGCGGTACTGTAGCCACGCTTACCACGATGAAGCTCACGTCAACAAGATGAAGCCACAGTAACCAGCCGCCGACCAGGCCCTGGACAGTGGGGCCTGCCTGTCGACCAAGGGGCCGGCAGCCGGCGGGACCCGCCAGTCGGCGGGCCCCAGCAGCCGGCGCAGGAGCCGGCGAGCGCAGTCACAGACGGCTGGGCCCCGCGCCCAGTCGGATTACAATTGTACCCCCAGGGGGTAGGCCTATTTAAACCCCCCGGGGCACCCATGCAAAGGGTTGAACCCCCTGCTAGTTCTAGACACCACACAAGGAGAAGAAGCAGGCTAGCCGTGCCCTTCTTCCTCCTTCCCCCAAACAGTTCAAGGAGCGTTGTGTAGCTACTTGATTCATCTAGTGAGCATGCGGAGACCCCGCAGAGCAGCAGTAGGGGTGTTATCTCCCCGGAGAGCCCCGAAGCTGGGTAAGATCCGCCGGCGTGCATGTCTTCGCCTTATCCCGTTTCCAGGCACCGGCGATGTCTTACTGGCTCCCACAATGATAAGCCACCCGTTGGCATATGTCGCACCTACCACCCGACATTTGGCGCCCACCGTGGGGCCAGGTGCACCGTCGTCCGGAGACCTCTTCCTCCCCAGCGAGCGTAGCCAGCCCGGCACGCCCGATGGCGCTTGCCACGATGCGCTGCAAGGCGTCACCAGCGTTTGCGCGGCGAGAAGCCTCGCCGATCTCCCCGACGAGACCTTCATCTCCGACGAGCTCGCCTCCGATGCGGGCACCGACCACCTCGCCAACTTTCTCGGCCAGCTCCACGTCTCCAGCGAGCCCGTTGCGGACCTGGAGTCGGTTGGCTCCACCGACCCAATGCCTGTCGACTCCGACACGGCCTCCTACGACACCTTCCCCACCAACGTCACGATCTACAACGACCCGCTTCCTCGAGCCGACGGCTGCGATGCTGTCACCACCGAAGTGATGGTTGTCGGCCACGGCGGCCCGACCGACGAGAGCGCCCGCGACGCCTCGCACACGGCGGCCCACGACTTGTCCGCTCCCCTCCCGGCTAATGCCGATGACGGAGCACTGGAGGCACGCCGCCTCGCCCTCCTCGCAGAGGGCCGGAGGCTGGCTTCCGTAAGATGCCTCACTGAGGCCTATCAGCGCGAAGCTGACCGCGCCGCCTTCCGCACGCCGGCCCCGGGCGGGCCAAGCCGGGCCGGCCTTGTCAGGCAACGCGGCGCCATCATCGCTGACACGCTGGGGGTCGACCGCCCGGTCTATGCCACTCCGCTCGAGAACTTGCGTGCCGCCCAGGCGGCTGTAGACGAGTTGGACAGCTTGGAGGCCGAAGACCTCCCCCACATGACCCGGCGCATCCAGCAATTGATTGACGCAGCCACGCAGCGACACGAGGCCGACGCCCGCGCGGAAAGCCCTCCCCCGCGCCGAGAACACGGCGCGACGTCCCGGACGCCGACTACGAGCAATACCCGCGCACAACGCGAGAAGGAGCCGGCTGCCAGCCGCAGCCGGACCCGGATCTCCATCGAGCGAGACGCGGATGGTCATCCCCGAGCCATGGAATGGCGTGGCGACCCGCCTCCGCCTCCACCCCGTGGGGAGGGATATCCCGCCCCGCCACCAGTGACGCACCCGACTCTCAGCGGCCGGCTGGGCCGCCGCGAAGGAATCGGCGAGAACGACGCCCGCCACCGGATCGACCGCCTGGCGCGATCCCTGGCGTTGGAAGAAGAAGACGATGTCGGCCCGCCTTGTTTCGGCCCCCGCATCCGCGATGAGCCCTTTCCCAAAGGGTTCTCGCTCCCAAGAGACACGCCCAAGTACAACGGCTCCGTGAAGCCGGAAGATTGGTTGATCGACTACTCCACGGCGGTTAGCATAGCCAACGGCAACCGGCGCGTTGCCGTGAAGTACATGCCCCTCATGCTGCAAGGCATGGCGCGGACCTGGCTCAACAGCCTCAAGCCGCGTAGCATCAACAGTTGGCTAGATTTCACAGAAGCCTTCATCCGCAACTTCACCAGCACCTACAAGCGGGCTCCCAAGCCCAGACAGCTCTCCTTGTGCGTACAAGGTCCCGCCGAGTCCACTCGCGATTACCTCACGCGTTGGGCCGAGCTCCGCAACTCCTGTGAAGGGGTGCACGAGGTGCAAGCCATAGAATACTTCACAGCCGGATGCCGAGAAGGCACCCTCCTCAAGCACAAGCTCCTCTGCGATGAGCCGGCTACCCTCGACGAGCTTCTGGACATAGCGGACAAGTACGCCACCGCCGACTCCTCGATGAAGACCGAGCTTCGGGTGGACGCGTCCGGAAAGGTACTCAACCCGGCGCCCAAGACGCCGGCTGGGGATTCCGGCCGACTCCCCCACTCGAACGATCACAAGCGCAAGGGCCCCGCGCCGCCTCCCGCCAGTCGGCAGGTGGCCACAGTCGAAGATGCGCCGCCTGAAGAACGACCGGCGCCCAAGAAGCCCAAGGGCGGCAGGCCGGCTTGGCAGCCCGCCTTCTCCTACGAGCAAACCCTCGACGCCCCTTGCAAGTTCCACAGCGGCGCGAAGCCGTCCAACCACACGACCCGGAAGTGCCGTTGGCTCACCCGAATCTCTAAAGGCGAAGGGCTCGCGCCGCCTCCACCTGCCGGCCCGCCGCCTCCGCCTCCGCCGCCTCCGGCCGCTCGGCCCGCAGTCGGAGCCGGGCATGACGAGTTCCCTGACGAGCAAGCAACCTACATCATCTTTACAAGCCAGCCCTAAGACCGGCGCAGCAAACGCCAAGAGCGCCAGGAAGTTGGCGTGGTCGCTGCCAACCCCGCTGGACACATGCATTGGTCAGAAAAACCCATCAGCTGGAGCCGGGCCGACCATCTGGAGGTGATGCCGTCTCCCGGCTCTTATGCTTTGGTCCTGGAAGCCACCCTTGCAACGGACAGACGCGCCGCCCGCTTCTCCCGTGTGTTGATAGACGGCGGGAGCAGCATCAACATCCTGTATCGTGACACCCTGGAGAAGCTAAACGTCAAGGCAAAGCAGCTCACGCCTACTCGGACAGTGTTTCATGGCATCGTACCCGGCCTGTCCTGCGCCCCCATTGGCAAAATCAAGATTGATGTACTTTTTGGGGACAAGGAGCATTTCCGCCGGGAAGCGATCTGGTTTGAAGTGGTGGACCTGGAGAGCCCTTACCATGCATTGCTGGGCCGACCTGCCTTGGCCAAATTCATGGCAGTTCCCCACTATGCATACCTCAAGATGAAGATACCAAGCACCAAAGGCGTCATCACCATAGCCGGTGATTACAAGAAGTCCTCCGAGTGCGCGGCGGCCAGCAGTCGGCTGGCCGAGTCCCTTGTGATTGCCGAAGAGAAGAAGATACTGGACCGAGTCGTGGCCATAGCCGGCAAGCAGTCGGCCGTGTCCCCCGACCCCAAGGAGCATGATACTCAAGGGTCTTTCCAGCCGGCCAAGGAGACGAAGAAGATACCTCTTGACCCCGAGCATCCAGAGAGGTTTGCCGTCATCGGGGCAAACCTGAATAGAAAATAGGAAGGCGAGCTCGACGATTTCCTCCGTGAGAATCGGGACATCTTCGCATGGTCCCCCAAGGACATGCCGGGTGTTCCGAGGAAATTCGCCGAGCACAAACTACACGTTCGAGAAGACGCAAAGCCAGTCAGACAACCCCTTCGCCGATTGTCGGAGGAGAAACGCAGAATTGTAGGGGAGGAGATAGCCCGGCTCTTGGCGGCCGGCTTCATCATGGAAGTTTTCTTTCCAGAGTGGCTCGCCAACCCGGTCCTTGTGCTAAAGAAGAACAACAAGTGGCACATGTGTATAGACTACACGAGCCTCAACAAGGCCTGCCCTAAAGATACTTTTGCCCTGCCAAGGATTGACCAAGTGATAGACTCTACAGCCGGATGCGAGCTGTTGAGTTTTTTGGATGCTTACTCCGGATACCATCAGATAAAGCTGGATCCGGACGACCGCCTGAAGACCGCCTTCATCACGCCATTTGGAGCCTTCTGCTACCTGACCATGACATTCGGCTTGAGAAATGCCGGTGCCACCTTTCAGTGTTGCATGCAGAAGTGCCTCCTCAAGCAACTCGGCAGAAACGCTCACGTTTACGTGGATGACATCATGGTGAAGACGGAGAAGCACGGCACCTTGCTGGGAGACCTCAAGGAAACATTTGAGAACTTACGCCGGTTCCAAATCAAGCTCAACCCCGAGAAATGCGTGTTCGGAGTGCCAGCCGGCCAGCTCCTAGGCTTCCTGGTCTCCGAACGCGGCATCGAGTGCAACCCGGTGAAGATCAAGGCCATCGAGAGAATGGCGATCCCCACCAAGCTTCGAGACATCCAGAAGTTCACCGGGTGCTTGGCCTCCTTGAACCGCTTCATCAGCTGGCTCGGAGAGAAAGCTCTCCCCCTCTACCGCCTCATGAAGAAGAGCACTCACTTCGAGTGGAACGACCAGGCCGGCCAAGCTTTTCACGAGCTGAAGAAGATGCTGGCCACGCCGCCTGTCCTCGCAGCGCCGACTGAGAAAGAGCCCATGCTCCTTTACATCGCCGCAACCAGCCGGGTGGTCAGCACCGTCATCGTAGTCCAGCGCCCATAAGAAGGCCGAGCCCAGCCGGTCCAGAGGCCGGTGTATTATTTGAGCGAGGTGCTGTCCGCCTCAAAGCAGAACTACCCGCACTACCAGAAGATGTGTTACGGCGTGTACTTCACCGCCAAGAAGCTGAAGCCCTACTTTCAAGAGCATCCCGTCACGGTCGTATGCACTGCCCCGCTAGCCGAGATCATAGGCAGCCGGGATGCATCCAGCCGGGTGGCGAAATGGGCCATCGAGCTGGCCCCCTACACGATCTTCTACCAGCCCCGCACTGCCATCAAGTCCCAAGCACTGGCCGACTTCCTCGTCGACTGGGCCGAGACCCAGTACCTGCCACCGGCTCCCGACTCCACCCATTGGCGCATGCACTTCGACGGGTTCAAGATGCGCACCGGCTTGGGAGCCGGCGTCGTCCTTACCTCTCCCAAAGGCGAAAGCTCAGATACACGCTACAGATCCACTTTGCCGCCTCCAACAACGTGGCCGAGTACGAGGCGCTCATACACGGGCTCCGGCTTGCCAAAGAACTTGGCATTCGCCGAATCCTATGTTATGGCGACTCGGACCTGGTGGTCCAGCAATCATCCGGCAACTGGGACGCCAAGGACGCGAATATGGCGAGCTACCGCTTCCTGGTCCAACAACTCAGCGGATACTTTGAAGGATGCGAGTTCCTCCACGTACCACGAGCCGACAACGAGCCAGCCGATGCCCTGGCTGGAATAGGCTCCACTCGGCAAGCAATTCCAACCGGCGCGCTCTACAACGCCTCCTCAAGCCGTCCATCAAGCCGTCTCCAGAGTCCGATTCCATCTTCGTGCCGCCTGACCCCGATGCGGCCGGGTCCGGCTCGAAGAACCGAGTAGGCGACCCCAAGACCCCCGTAGCCGGCCCGGCGACTTCGGCGGCCGGCTCGGGGACTTCGGCAGCCGGCTCGGGGACTTCGGCGGCCGGCCCGGGGACTTCGGCAACCGGCTCGGGGACTGCCACGACCGGCTCGGGGACTGCGGTAGCCGGCCCCGGGACTGCACCAGCACTACAGCCGGCGGCCGACTCCAGCACCTCACCGCCCGGCCCGCCCACCCTGGTGGCAGTAGCCACTTTGGCAGTAGAAGAAGTCGCGGCTCCGTCATGGGCTCAGTCCATCCTCAACTTCCTAGTAAACCAAGACCTGCCGGCTGACGAAACAGAAGCAAGACAAGTCCAGCGTCGAGCCGGAGCGTACACAATCGTCAATAGAGAGCTTGTCAAGCGCAGTGTCACTGGAATCCTCCAACGGTGCGTCGAGCAAGAGAAGGGCATTGCAATCCTCAGAGACATTCACCAAGGAGAATGCGGCCACCATGCGGCCTCAAGATCACTTGTCGCCAAAGCCTTTCGCCATGTTTTCTTCTGGCCGACTGCTTTGGATGACGCCAAAGAATTAGTCAAACATTGCAAGGGATGCCAACTCTTCAGCTCCAAGCAACACGTGCCGGCTTCGGCACTCAAGATCATTCCCCTCACTTGGCCCTTCGCCGTTTGGGGACTGGACATGGTGGGCCCATTCAAGACGGCGCGCGGCGGCATGACGCATTTGCTAGTCGCCGTGGACAAATTCACCAAGTGGATTGAGGCAAAGCCGATCAAGAAGCTGAATGGGCCGACTGCCGTGACGTTCATCGCAGACATAACAACTCGGTACGGCGTGCCGCACAGCATCATCACCGACAATGGCACGAATTTTGCCAAAGGATCCTTGGCACGTTTTTGCGCAGCCCAAGGTATCCATCTGGACTTAGCATCCGTCGCCCACCCACAGTCAAACGGCCAGGTCGAGCGAGCCAACGGCCTCATCCTCTCCGGTATCAAGCCTCGACTGGTCGTACCTCTGGAGCGCTCAGCCGGCTGTTGGCTCGATGAGCTGCCGGCTGTCCTCTGGAGTCTGCGCACTACACCAAACAAGTCAACCGGCTTCACCCCTTTCTTCCTTGTGTATGGTGCCGAGGCGGTCATCCCAACTGACATCGAATTCGACTCGCCTCGAGTAACCATGTACACGGAAGCGGAGGCCAAGGAAGCACGAGAAGACGACGTCGACCTGCTGGAAGAAAGCCGGCTGTTAGCCCTCAGCCGGTCTGCAATCTACCAGCAGGGTTTGCGCCGCTACCACAGCCGGAAGGTCAGGCCAAGATCTTTCCAAGAGGGCGACCTTGTGCTCTGGCTGATCCAGCGAACAGCCGGCCAGCACAAGCTCTCAGCCCCTTGGGAAGGCCCCTTCGTCATCACCAGAGCTCTAGGCAACGACTCCTACTACCTGATCGATGCACAGAAGCCGAAGGCGCGCAAGAGAGACGACTCCGGCAAGGAGTCGGAACGACCATGGAACGCCAACCTCCTCCGAAGATTTTACAGTTGAAATGCAGTATGTACCACGCTAACTTTTGTATTAAGTACAAGACAATAGGCTCCCCGAGGAGGGCTCGGGGACTGCCATCCCTTATTTATGAATGAAAAGTATCATGCTTATGACCTTGTCGTGTCATTTACTTATTCCGTCCGGCACCGAGTTCGACTAGTCGGCTCGGGGACTGGCCGACTGGAGTTATGTTAGAAGTCCTACCCGCAGTCAGACAAGTAGTGTGCCGGCTCCCAAGCCCTCTCTTGCCAAAAGTCGTAGTTCGAAGAACCGGCTGTCCGGCTGGCAAGAGTTAAAGACAGGAACGGGCGCTCACACGAAAAATGGCTAGGGACTAACGGACTAATATAACAAAAGCCGGTTTTTCGCCCACCGCCGACTGGCTACCAGAGTAGCCGGCCGGCCGGTTTCCATTCACTTCACTTCAATCCAAGAAAGCTCAAGTACTTGCCTCCCCAAAGAGGGAAGGTGGCAAAGGAAAAAGCCTAAGGATAAAAAAGCATACGCGAATGGAAACCAAACATGCACATGATAATATTTACATAAAAAGACCTCCGAGAGGCCAGCATTCAACATAGTTTGGATACACCCCCAGTGGGTGGAACTGCGAAAACTTAACTAAGATTGTTCAAAGACAACAAGGCAGGAAAGATAAAGACGGCAGGTCAAGCTGGCGGAGCGGCCGACGAGCCAGACTGGTTGGCGGAGACGGTCGTGCCGGCTGAAGGAGCGGCCGGCTGGTGAACTTCGGCTTTGTCGCCGCCTCCTGCAGAGGGCGCGCTTCCACGCGCCTCGTTGCTGGAGGCACGGTCGGCCTGAGGTCGGCCGGTTGTTCCACGAGCCGGCTCGACGTCTTCGCCGTCCTCCTCTTCGTCGTCCTCGCCTTCGTCGCTGGAGGCAATCTCCTCCGCCGAGTCCTCGCCCACCGCCGGGTTCAGCCCGAACCACTCCTCCGGCTGAGCAACACCGTCATCATCGATTTCGGGTGCGAAAACGCTGATGTCGGTGCACTCGGCGATCGTCGAAGCTCGCTGGGCGATAGCCGGCCTCACCTCCTCCAGCTCCACGTCGGCCTCCATCTGCCAAGTGCGTAGCTGGTCCAGGCTCAGCCCTGGGTACCAAGCCCGAACGAACTCCAACGCCCGCCCGGCTCTGAGGCGGGCCGCCGACGCCTTCCAAGCCTCAAAGCGACCAACCGCGACCTCCAGCCAGTCGGCAGTTCGGCTTGGGGTGCGGGGGATCGTCTCGCCGGGCCAGAGGGCGGCCAACACTTGCGCCCCGGCATGTTGGAGCCGGCGAAGCATCCGATGAGCCGGCTGCAACCGCGCCTGGATAGCCAGGAGCTGCTCCTCAAGTGTCCGGTTCGCATCCGGCGCGATGTTGGCCCCCGCCTGACGACGCGTCTCGCGATGGGCCTCAATGCTTTGGGCGGCGAAGGCGGAGTAGCCGGGGAAGTAGTCTGCACCAAAAAACGAGCAGCAGCTCAAGATAAGTCAAAAAACCCAGGCGGCAAGGGGCAAGGGAGGGCCGAGGAAGGCAGCCTACCATTGATCAAATCCTCGATCCGGCCGAAGCCCTCGTCCAGGGCTCGCCGGGTCTCAGACCAGCTCGCCGCCTCGATCTCATACTCCGCCATCAAGGCGGCTTCGCTTTCCTGCGCCGCCTGCAGGGCCACTTTGTGGCTCTCCTCTTGGTCGGCCAGCTTCTTGGCTAGGCGATCCCGTTCCTGGACCAAGGCGGCGCACTCGGCCTCCTTGGTATGAAGGCGGCCTTCGCTTCACCGAGCTCCTTCCTCAAGTCGGCGTTGGCCCCTGAAGACAAAGAAAAAGAAAAAACAATAAAGAAAGAGTCGTCAAGAAAGGTCCGACTCGACTGCGCAGCAGTCGGCCCGAATCTCGGGGACTACACCCAGTGGGTGCGCTGACGCGCCCCCACAGGAGACAGACAAGTTTGAGTACTTACTTCGGCTGTCGGCCAGGTCGTCGGTCCTCCGGCTCAGCTCCCGAGCCTGGGAGTTGAAGGCGGCAGCACGAAGGTTGTGATATTCCTGAAGGTTCAGAAAAGAGCAAAGTAAGGTAGTCGTCGAGAAAGATCCGACCCGACTGCGCAGCAGTCGGCCCGAATCTCGGGGACTACACCCAGTGGGTGCACTAACGTGCCCCCACGGAAGGAATTAAGAAAGCAAAGCGGCCAAGAACGAAGGACTCACCCGGATAGTGGCTCGCGTTGACAAGAACTCCTGGGTGAACTGCTGCAGCAGGGCGGCCTGAGCTTGCAGCCGGCTCCGGGCCCCTTGAGCCGCCACATTTAGCTCGCCAGTTCCCCCGCTGGGACTCCACTCGGACGTGGCGGTGCTGGCCGCCTCCAGATCCTCCGCCGACTGGCCTGCGCCCGCGACTCGGCGCGACTCCGGCGGAGCGGCGCCTCCCCCTGCGCGCCGGCCCGTCGCCGGCTGCACCTCGAGGCCGGCTCTGTTCTCCGGCTCACCTCCGGTCGGCCCCTCCGGCGCCGCTGACAATTGGTCGCCTTGGCCCGCTCCGGTTGGCGCTGCTGGCGGCACTTTCTTCGCAAAGGCCACAGGGTCCTCCCCCCTCTCCAACAGCGGCGGGTCTTGGACGATCTCCTCCGCCAAGGGCAATGGGGTGTCGGGGGCTACGGCTCGGAGAGGAATGGCGAGCAGTGGAGGCTGGTCGCGCGAGCTTTCCGCCTCCGTCTCCGCGGTAGCCGCCTCCGTCTGGGACTTGGCCGCCGCGTCGGCCTGCTCCCTCGCCGCCTGGGCGGCCGCCTTCTCCGCCGCCTCGCGCTCCTCTCGCGCTTCGCGGGCGTTCCGCTCTGTGGCCTCCCTAAGATCGGCGCGGGGGTCCACGCGGCGGGAGCTCGAAGACCCTCCGGCCGGCCCCACGACGGAGCCGCCCTGGCCCCGCTCAAGGGAAAGCGGCGCCCTGCCCAGCAAGCGAGGAAAAGTTAAGAAGAATATTCGAAGAGAAAGAGAATGATGACGAACATGCGGCAAGGCAATTGAAGACTTACGCCGAGACCGCCTGAGGCTGCTTCACCGCCTTGCGGAAGCGGGCCGCCTCGTCTCTTTTTGTCGCCGCGGTGGAGGGCTTGGACTTCTTCGGCCGACTGCCGAAGAGGCCTAAAGCGGCCCGGCGCTTCTGCGCACCGCCAGCAGCCGGCGCGACAGACGAGCCCGCGCCCTGATGGTCGGCCGCCGGCTGGCGCCGCGGGGCGACTTCGGCTTCGAAATCGTCCGGCCAGTCCTCGAAGCTCGCGGTAAACCTTGAGCCTCCAGGCTCGGCACTATCCCCCACGACGGCGTCTTCCATGGCGGCCGCCCCCAAGTCCGGGTCGTCAACGTCATCCACCGTACGGTCGGGGGCGTACTGGCGTTCAATCCCGGCCGCCCCGGCCGGCGGCGCAAGAAGAGGGTTCTGCTCAAAAGAACCGACTGGTCAGAGGCCGGCCGTCATGAAGCCGGCTGACGACAAAAAGAAGATAAAGAAAGAAACTTACCACGGGCGGAGGATTGGCGCGAGAATACGGCGCCTTGCCGTATTGCCAGTCCCCGGCGAGCTTGCAGTTGGCGATGTAATTAACCATGAGCGCCACCTCCGCGTGGGGCATTTCCCATGTGCTCAGCCGGCTTGGGTCGAAGCGGCCGCTCATCTGACACATCATATGGGGCCGGCTTTGGAGAGGGAGAATCCGGCGCTCCACGAAGGCGGCCACCAAGTCGGCCCCGCGCAGGCCTTCCGACTGAATCATCACCCGGAGCCGGGAGATGGCGGCGTTCCCGGCCGGAGACAGTGACCAGGACCGGAAGCTCCACGAGGGCTGCCTCCCAGCCGGCGGGCCGGCTACGTAAGCTGGCAGGTTGATGTAGTCTCCTTGCTCGGCGACGTTCTTCACGTAGAAATACGATCTCTGCCAGACCTTCACCGACTGGATCAAGGGGATGGGCGGGAACGGGTTGTTCTCGCTCGCCCTCCTCATGGCGATGAAGGCCCCGCAGGGGGCGGGCACGCCGGCGACGACTGTGCCGAGCTTTCTCTGGAAGAACTCTCCCCAGAGCTCCAGCGTGGGGAGCAGCCCCAAGAAGCCTTCGCAGAGGGAGACGAAGGCCGACAGCAGCATCACCGCATTGGGCGTGAGGTGATGCGGCTGGAGGTTGTAGAATTCCAGGAAAGAGCGCAGAAATCCGCTCGCCGGAAGGCCGAAGCCGCGCAGGCAGTGCGAGCGGAAGATGACCCGCTCGCCCTCCTCCGGTGCCGGCGAGATCTCCTTCTCCGGCACCAGGCGGACCTGTACGAGGTCAGCGCCGGGCAGGCGCCGAGTCTGGCGGAGGAACTCCACATGGTCGTCATGGACGTTGGAGCCGTCCCACGAGCTTGACAACGCCATGGGAGCGAGGCGGTGTAGAGACGCGACGGCGCTGAGACGGGAAGCTGCGGCGGCAGCGAGAGGAAGAAACGAGGGTTAGGAGGGGCGGAGCGGGAGAGAGTGTGCGAACCTTTGTCGCTCTCCCTCCTCCCCCTACTTATAGGCTCACGTGGCGGAGCCGAGGAGGCGCGACGTGGGGAAGCGTGGGGACCGATCGTGCCCACTCCCCACGTCCCGCGATTATTGAGCCTTAACGGCGAAACAAAACTGCCTCGAGAAGGCGAGCGGCCCCTGTGGGCCACGGAAGATCCGCGCCCGGACCAAGGCTCGCGAGTGGCGGGCCCGGGCCTGCGGCGGCGTCCCGTCGCGCGTGTGCGCTCGCAGGATCTCGCTGCCACGTGGCCGCGGGGGGGCCCGTAGTCAGCACGCAGGTCCCCCCTCCTCCCGCCTGTAAGACGCGGGGCTCTCTGAAGTCGGCATACGCCCGCAAAGCCGCCTCTTCAGGATGGGAAGCTGACCAAGCTTCTCGTCCCCCTGCTCGCCTCGGAGCTCGATCAGCTTCGGGGACTACTGTCGGAGTAAATAGCCATGGGTAGCCTAGCCGGCTTCCCCTGGCCCTTCTGAAAAAATTTACGAGCCCGCCTGGCTCTCAAGAGTCAAATACATGGGGCCGCCTTCCCCGCGCTGGCTGCCACCCAGGCCGGTTCTCGGAAGGCGGTCCGACTTTAGCCCTCATGAGAAGGCCGACTCCAAGAAGCCGGCCATGAGAAGGCCGACTCCAAGAAGCCGGCTTCCCATAAAGCGGTCCAGACCGTACCCACAAAAGTTTGCACCCACCTAACGGCAGTGCGACGGGGCGTGGCTACAGAAAAGCCTGCCACCCCCGAGTCCCGGAGCACGCCTGGCACAGTGCGCCGTACGGGGTAGGCATGACCCGTCCGGCGCGGCACTGTTGCCATATTGACCCTGACATCACCCACGACAGGCCGCCAAGCGTGGCCCACAGGCGGTGGGCCCCTTTGAGCAGAGAGACGCCCGAAGGCGGCCACGCCTCCAACCAGTCGGCCCAAGACAGAGCCGGCTCCCCGCAGCCGGCTTGCCGCCTCCCTCGAAGAAGACGCCCCATTAAGGAGACAAGACGCGATAAGGCTACAGCGATCGCCTGACAGGCGGCGGTACTTTAGCCACGCTTACCACGATGAAGCTCACATCAACAAGATGAAGCCACAGTAACCAGCCGCCGACCAGGCCCTGGACAGTGGGGCCTGCCTGTCGACCAAGGGGCCGGCAGCCGGCGGGACCCGCCAGTCGGCGGGCCCCAGCAGCCGGCGCAGGAGCCGGCGAGCGCAGTCACAGACGGCTGGGCCCCGCGCGCAGTCGGATTACCATTGTACCCCCAGGGGGTAGGCCTATTTAAACCCCCCGGGGCACCCATGCAAAGGGTTGAACCCCCTGCTAGTTCTAGACACCACACAAGGAGAAGAAGCAGGCTAGCCGTGCCCTTCTTCCTCCTCCCCCCAAATAGCTCAAGGAGCGTTGTGTAGCTACTTGATTCATCTAGTGAGCATGCGGAGACCCCGCAGAGCAGTAGTAGGGGTGTTATCTCCCCGGAGAGCCCCGAAGCTGGGTAAGATCCGCCGGCGTGCATGTCTTCGCCTTATCCCGTTTCCAGGCACCGGCGATGTCTTACTGGCTCCCACAATGATAAGCCACCCGTTGGCATATGTCGCACCTACCACCCGACAGAATGAGCCTCGAATCACTCGGGGGTGGTCTTGAAGATGGCCACCACACATTTACATAGGTCTCCGTAGTATACCACAAGCAAGGAAGCTTTCAGGAGAAGCCAACAGCTCCGATAAGCACCGGGGGAGAGGCTAGCGAATGTTGGCCACTTCAATGTAGACATAGGTCCAACCCATTTCTGCAAGGTGCTTATAGCACCTAAGTTCGATTTGCTTTCGATCTTCAATTCCTTCCGTGAGGACATGAGGACCGTCCCACATGAAATCGTTCCAAGGACAGACACGGGCTGCAGCGGGAAGGTCAAGCACCGGGATTTTAATGGGAGACTTTCCATTGATCAAGGGTGGGCTAGCTTCACCATAGCTCACAAGTTGCAGACCAGGTACTTCCTCACCTTCAAGGTCCGAACTGACAATAGTTTGAGGGTCATTATCTTCGACGAACAGACCGTAGCAAAAGCCGAAGAAGATGTGAATCAGGAAAAGGCATTGAACTTCATAGACAGACTTACCAACTGATGAGCCAAAGTAGCAAATTTCTTCTTCCTGGGGAAAAGAAATAACTTCTGGCCAACATAAAGTTCCAGCAACCTTTTTCCTAACCTCGGCTCTGATGCATTCCTCCTAGCTCGAATATGAAACCCTAGAAGACGGATATGGGAGCCCAAAAAACGAATATGGGAACCCAGAGAACGTTCGACGCTAAGGTGGTGTTTAGGTGTATAGTCAGCACGACCCAACACTTGTCATGATCGAAGAGTTGTAACCTCTGTTTGTGAGTTTTTTGGTCCTAGTCTAGTAATTGGCAATTATAAGTTCATGTTGTGGGTTGTCGTGTCATAAACCAAGATTGTACTTTACAAGCAATTCATAAGAAGTGTTTCATACAGTCTGCCTAACTTCTGAATTGCTTTTGGCCTCTACACCACCGGCACAACAAATCATCCAGTGATATATAGTACTTCTACCCCAAGGAGAGTTATCATGGAGACGAGAGGCAATACGACGAAAAAGGCGGATAACGCAACGAAAAAGGTGGATAATGCAACTCAACATGAATATTTTAAGAGTAAGAAAAACATGGAATTTTGTTGTCCAGCTGGAACCAATCAAGGTGGTGTATCCATTGCTGTGAGATGTCGAAGACAAAGGAGGGGGGAGGGGATGCATGGAGACGGAGTAGAGCTCTAGGACTACAATTGTCTTGGTGTAGATGGCTAGAATTTTTGATTGTTTGTACAATCCGCCCTGAAGCCATCAGCTCCCATGTTCAAGGTTAATGATTTCGCCCATGTGAAAGTTCATATCTAGAGTGTTTAGCCTGGCATGATTCAATCAGGCACGACGGCGATCTGCATAGCTGGACAAAAAATTGCACGCAAAGCCACCATGTTCTATATAACAACCGCAAAAAAGAAAGTAGAGTGCAATTAAAAGGTTAGCATGGCCGTTTGCTGGGAGAATAGGAGTGGCAGCAGCCACGGTAGCAGCCGATTCTGGTCAAAACGCCGGAATACGTGCGAGCTAGGGCAGTGATCAGTGGCAGTTTGTAGCTTTGTTATGGTCTCTTAGTCTTCATCTATAATAAACAATTTAAAAAAGTTCTACCAGTCTTTGATTATGCGATGCAATTGCACACAACTAAGATTTTAATTAATAGATGAATCAAGAGCTAAGGTTTGCAAGGTGCAACGAGCCAACGATCGATCTACCTAGAACCGTCCCTATCGTAACTGAGAACACGTTGGCAGATAAGGTATAGGGTCCAAACAAGGCAAGAAAGGTGAGCGAAAAGAGCCGATCATGGAGAGAAGGTTCTTTCGGATGAGGTCCCGTCGATTTCAATCATTGGCCTCAGAAAACTAACTTCCGTCATAAATGCAAAAGCATAAATGCAATTCTGCAATCATGAGTAGTGTACTGGTATCCAAAATTACTTGTCGCGAAAATGGATAGAAATGGATTTATCGAGAACTACAATATGTCTAGATACATCTATTTTTCCGACAAGTATTTCTGGATAGAGAAAGTAGTACTAATGTTGTAGTATTAGGTCAATGTTGAGGACGCAACCCCCAGCCCCAAAGACATCCAGGGTTCCTCCACGCCATCATACCCCTCCATCGGTAGATTGCCAGCCTCCTCCTTCTCCGTCGGCTTTGCTGGTGAGGGTGCGCGAGGAGGCTCGATCAACCTATGGATTCGTAGTTTCCTCCACCTTGGGGCATTAGGTAGGTCTCCGCTTTTCCAGCGATTCGCCCTTTCCAGCGATGGTGGTTTTGCAGTGTTCAAAAATGGTTCCTTCGGCTTCTTCTTTGGTCCTGACATGCCGTGTGCCATCGGATCCAGTGATGAGATTGTACAGACATATAGGTCTTCACGAATTTGGCCCTTCCGGCGGTGGTGGCGGAAGTGTTCGATGAAGTCTCGGCGGCGCCGTCCTGCAGAGCGGACAACATGGTTGTGCGTTTTAGTTCTTCGGGTCCAGTTCCGACTGATAAAGGTTGGCCAACCTCGGCCTCGTCAGCGCGCGTGTGAGATTTTTGTTCCACGACTCCGTCTGGCCGGATCTGGGGCGTTCTACATGCCCTCTTTGATGTTTTCTTCTACAGGGCAATGATTTGCTACGTTGATCATGGCCGGCCGGTGGCGTCTTCTGATCTACATCAACAACTTCTCGGCCATTGCTTTTACAAGCTCCTGACATGTTTGCTAGGCCCGGAGGTGGCAACGAGTTTTGCTGATGGTGCTCGGTCGGTGGATGCAGGAGGAACAAATTATTTTTACGCCCCAATGATTTAGACGTATTTTTTATTTTTTGTAAGGGTATTTTCCAAGGGCATGTGCTACTTAACATATGGCTTTTGGCATTTTCACGAAAAAAGTAATGTTGTATTAGAACTTACTTTGCGCAGAAGCCTTTAAGAATGATCTTGTATTAGATTTCTCTAAGAAATGCAAATGTTTTTTTCTATTTGAAATAAAATTATGTTTTCATGATTGAAAACCACGAATACATTTCATTGTCCCTGCCAAAAAGAAGAAGAAGAATGCATTTGATGTTATAATTTGTATGGATGCAGAAGTTTGCGTAAGTTTATTGCCATATGTATCGGACCGGTAGAAAACAAACATGTTGAATTATGCCGGCGATTTTTAAATGACTCAGGTGGTCACATTTTTTTTCCATATGCAGGAGTTTTCATGTACCATAGCCATTCGTTGCTTTCTTAGAGAATGGAATACTTCCTTCCTCCGGGTTGCCGTCTATATCAGTTAATATTGCCATATTTTTTAGTTTTGTGGGACAAACTGAAGAGCTGTTCGAAGAAGGCATCGAAGCATCAGCTGCACATGCCACATCCAAAGGTGCATGAGCTCATGGGCACAAACCTCGTGCTGGAATATGTTCTCAACAGTAGTGATTCTCTATTTGTACATGTTAAGCATTATCACTCTTCATAGCTGTATGTTAGATCCATCAAATTAATGAACTATTTTTTTTACAAATGTGGATTTATGGGTGCATGCGTGAGTATACAGTTAAGAAGAAAATGATATACTGACAAACACTACTACCGAAAGCAATATTTTTAGAGAAAAGGCATAGATAAAAGCAATATTTTTACCGAAAGCAATATTGAACATGCATAGATAAAAAGCAACAAATTGAAAGGCCTAAACACCACATATGTTTTTTCCACTTGTACATGTCTACTCCCTGTCAGAGTTAAATTTAATGAGTATAACAGCACTCAATAATATATATATATATATATATATATATATATATAACACTGATTGTTCGCTGTAAAGAACCAAACAGAAGATCGTAACTTGCGTAGAAGTACTATATCAAGCACTGGGGCCTGATCGACACCGAGCTAGCCAAGTAATATATCGCCAATTGCCAATGATACCATGTAAAGTCAGAAGTAGAGATCTTCCTCGTGGAATTTGATGCATAGAAGAACAAAAGATATATAATTCCATATAACTGATATGGAAAGGATATATGCGATTCCCAAACATTTGTTACATATGCTCTTATCGTGAGAAGGAGAGATGGCGCTGAGAACATTAGCAAGACGAAGGAATAATGTCTAAAATGCTAACAAGTAGAAGGGCACCTTGTGGAAAGTAGATCGACATAGTGATATTCTAATTATTAGAACGCGAATCACACGTGCATGTGTGTGTCTGTCATCTTAGAGCTCTCTCAAAGACTATAAATAGTCCCCAAACCCATGTAATTTCTCAAGCTTTTGTAGTTTGATAGTGTATACACTTGCTCTGAGACTCCAAAATATTATGGCGAATGACTCCTTGACAAGGGCACAGATAGTTGGAGATGTTCTAGACCCATTTGTTAGCTCGGTGCCTCTAACTGTGATGTATGATGGGAGGCCTGTGTTCAATGGCATGGAGTTTCGCTCACCAGCAGTCTCTCTGAAACCCAGCGTTGAGATAGGCGGTGATGATTTCCGTGTGGCCTATACTCTAGTAAGCCTACCACTTTGAACCCGTAAGAGTACTCCATTGATGGTAGGCCATACGTGTATGGCCATGGTGTGAACTTGAGAGAGCTTGGGAGACTAATGGCTTCACCAAACAAGCTCGCTGTTGCATGTTGCTTGAACTTGTTTGTTGGTAGCCCATGTTGACCATGTGCTTGTGTAATTTTTATCCCCTAACATGTTGACCATGTGCTTGTGTAATTGTAAATCAAACAGGTTATGGTGGATCCTGATGCGCCTAATCCCAGCAACCCAACCCTGAGGGAGTACCTGCACTGGTAAGCCATTACTCTTACATGTTTTGTCATATTTTACCGCATGCACGTTTTTGTTGGGCCACAACTATATGTTGATGGACTGCTCTAATTTTATTTTACTTTGGGTATGTGCAGGATGGTGACTGATGTCCCATCATCAACAAACGATAGCTTTGGTGAGTACATCAAAATTAGTTTTCCTAATGCTCAGGTTTTCATTCAAACTTCTTGCCAAACGGTTCATGTTAGGTACTAGCTAGTATCTCAGGTGATGTTCCATAGTCACGCCTAAGCTTATACTTAGTGATTAAACTGAGATATTGTATATTTTGATATATGTTTTTCACTTAATATCTTAATATGCGATACACCTTAGTTAACAAAGCAGTAGATCTGTATAGTGTGTATAAGACGATGTTAAATCAAAATAAGTATGTGGATTAACTAAAAGTGAGTTCATATGTTTATTATTAACACATAAATTTAATGATTTCATCTTTAGGATGTATGAATTGTATTGCTTTGTGATCATATTTGTAAAAAAAGTATGATGCAAGGAAATGGTTTCTTAATTATTGCAAAATATTTATCAAACACGGTTAGACATTTCACATCAACTAGTGCAATGTTGCAATGGTTGCATAAGGTACTTGCGAAATGCTTCTGAAAAATATATTCTCTGCAAATAATTTGAGAGGTCTTTGTCATGTTGTTCATTTTTTCAGTACTTAATTACTCGTCAATATTGTTTTACACATATGTATATTTAGTACCATGCGACTTTGCCAAATTAGCATACATTGGTTTTTCTACATGGCAAAACACATAATGTTGCCATATAGCAACTGCCATTTTAATGCTCAAATAATACAACATTTTATGATAGACCTTACGTACTTGACGTCCATTTTCTGTGATTATAAGTAACCAACTACCAACTCGCCCGTGTTAATTAGGGTAGGAAGAGAAAATCTGGCATGTACTTCAATAGTAGCTTCAATCAGTGAACAAAATAATACATGCATGCACGCCCTTGAACCGCTTTATAGTTGCTATTTTCCACATATCCCACCTTACTGCAAAATAGTACAAATTAATGATACCAAGAAAGGACACAAATGCAGTAAAAACCACAAAAGCACATGCTATTTATTCCATTTTCCTGGGAAAGCGCACGCTTAACCTATCTGAATTCCCTTACTCTTTGATGAACTGGCAGGAAAAGAGATCGTGCCATACGAGAGCCCAAGCCCTACCATGGGCATCCACCGCATGGTGCTGGTTCTGTACCAGCAGCTGGGGCGGGGGACGGTGTTCGCGCCGCAGGCACGCCAGAGCTTCAACTCGCGCAGCTTCGCGCGCCGCTTCAACCTCGGCAAGCCCGTCGCTGCTGTGTACTTCAACTGCCAGCGTCCCACGGGCACCGGTGGGAGGAGGTTCACCTGATGTGTCAAACTGATCGACCAGCAATGATCCTCAGCCCAGCCGACGGCAATGCTTGAGCTCACCGGTACCTGATACTGTGATAAAGATATCTAGAGAAGTTGGAATAAATGTACTGGAAGGTTTATGTCTGATCTATCTAGCTGGTTGATCAGCCATGGCCCAGCTCGAAGGCAGTAAGTTAAGCTCGAGCTTTGCCGGTACTTATGTCTGCGTGCTTACTAATACGTACACACATGATAGCCGCATCACACGGTACTTAGCTAGACGAGTTGGAATAAAGTACCTGTGTTTGTACTTGTAGACTCTTAAGTAAAGTGCCTTTGCAAGGATGCGTTGCTACTTATCAATAAGGAATGTGACATTATGCCACACCTTGGTAATGAGATATGTGCGGTTGGTTGTTCTGATCTTCAGTTTGAGCAAAATTATTTTGTATTTTTGTGAGTTAGATTAGAACAACCACGAGCATAATGTTGGCCGACATAGAGATCAAAGTGATGACACGTGCACAATATACCTCTATCATGCCACAAAAAATTGAAATCAAATTTTCGTCCAAAGATATAGAACTGCGAATTGTTCACACCAAATTTGAACTTGGTACATACAATCTACCAATGCATTTTTCCTTATTTGTTCTCATGGTGTGCATTGAATTTATTTTTGGACTCATGGCAAAACTTCTCGAAGACTCATGTCACGAGATGTAGTTTGGCGGATGCAGCTTGTAGGACACCGGTGGGCTACAAGTCGATGGGTTGGGGATCCCAAGGTAGATTTCGGTAAAGCAAAAACAGTCGTGTTATGAGACTTAGGTCGAAACATTTAACAACAAGGTTCCCGGGCGCCCTTAAATTCCTTGGGAAACACCGTCGTGATGTTGTTTTCCTTTCTTTCCTCAAGGCCCAAGCTAACAGAAATCCTTGGTCGAAATGTTCTTTGATGGGACGATGGTGGTGCTTCATGCACCATCCCCTTCGTGGGAAATTGTCTTGGAGCCAATGTAACCGATGGCTGGTGGCTTGACCATATGGAGGACAGATTAGTTTCCTAGATCCATTGGCATTGCAACTCGGGTGGCAGAGAAACTGATGTTAGTGGGGCTAGGTTGCATTACAACCTTCTACGTCGATTATTCGACTTCATTTGGTTCTCTCTGGGCACCCCACTCATTGGGGGCGAAACGAAGCTCCGATGTCACAGGACACATATGGCAGTGGCAATGAATTGCAATGAGTGGTTTGGTGGGTGGTGTTCTCCAATTATTGCAATGGGCTTTGTCAGTGGCAAGCTCTTGGTAATATCTCCTACGAGGCCCGTCCCTGAAAATCAGTATTCTCCTTGTCCTCTCGTCGACTCACTATTTGGTTGGGAGCAACATGGTTGTTGTGTGTCTATGGCAGTGTTCGGTGCGTATGGTTTTCTTCTTTTGTGAGGATGAAATCTATGAATCTTGAGAGACGACGAGTGATGAGATGATCATGTTTGTTGGTGCCCCGGTAGATGTATGTTCTCAGCATTGCGTTGTTGGCATGTTAGGGTGGTATCATATCTTTAGATGAGTTGTGATCATGATTTTTGCTCGTTTTTCCTCGTATTAAACATGCAACTCTTGCCGTCTTCGGTTTTGCTAATTCTTTGTGCTTGAGAATTGTCTATTTCTCGACATATGTCTCAGAGCCATCAATCCAACATTGATATGTGTGCAAATCCCCACTTTTTGAACTATGAGAACAAGTTCTAAATCATTTTGTATTAGACCAAAACAATACTACTACCTTCGTCCGTATGTATAGGGCATGCGCGTGCTTCTAGACGGCCGATTTGACTAACAAAAGATGTGTTATATGGCATCAAAATCATATGAGTAGATTCATCTATGGATGAAGTTTCTAAACGTATATTTTTTGCCACATGTAATAAACATTTGGTTAGTTAAATTTGCGACCTAGAAATACGTGCACGCCTTGTGCACCCAGATGAAGGGAATAGAAGGCAGTGAAGATTTTCTTAGATCCGTATGAACAAGAAATAATATTTTCTCATTTGATTGACTAATTCGTAGACAGACCCCTCCAGCTTACTTAACACATAAATAGGTAAACTGGCCACTATGGCTTCAAAATTCGTTTTTTTGTGTGTGTGTGGCAAATGCTAGGGTCAGTAAGTGGAGACATCCTCATGGAAACATCTTCCATTTCCCTTAAGAAAGATCTTCCGCTGCTATTCTCCGTGACACCACTATCCCGCTGCTATATTGTGACCAGTAAAGTCGCCAACTGACAGCGATATGCGAGGTCTTCTTCTTCCTCAGCCGGCTGCTGCTGACTGCGTAGAATATGTCTTGCGATGAGGCCATGCATTGTTATTCGTTCGTGACAGCATGCATCCGACCGGGCATTTTGCTGCATGCAGCCTGCATTGTTGCATCTTTGACTGCGTGTGGAATAACATGCAACATCAAATTCCCTTCAGCAGAATGTTGCTCCTCCTGGTCAAATTCCCCGACTCCTCGTGTCGCTGGTCGATTAGCGCATTGAAATTGGAATTGGAGTGTTACGATCGAGATGTTTGCGATCGCCACCGCCGATGTTTTGGAGCCCGAACAGGCAATGTGGAAAGTTGGTACTAGCTTTCAAAAGGTTCCTGTTGTCCCACCCATTTGATGGATAGATTGTGGGCAATGTGGTCACTGGCCATCACGAGGATCACTTGTTTCAAGCTAAAAGAAGCTAATTAAGGAGCACGAGTTCTGCGTGCGATTCTGCGTGCCCGGCTATCGATCGACGATGCGTATCAGATGCTGTGGAACATGATGGCTGGTAGAGGCTTAGAGTGGCAGTGGGTGTTTGTTTGATGTTGAAGCTCAACCTAAATACGTGCTTGCCCTCTGTATTTGGTTCAGGCTGGCAGTACTCGGTACGTATATCCACTTAGCTTAGATAACAATTGTTGTATTCATTGTAGAACGATTGTTCTTGGTTCAGAAAAATAAAAACAATTGTTGCAAGCGCACGGCTATAGCCACCAGGGGCACCCGCCCGCGAGTAAAAAAAAAACAATTGTTGTATGCTCTATGTGCTTGTATGTGGGGCAAGCATAGGTATACCTATAGCGGTAATAATAATAATAATCTAGGTATAAGTTTCAAAACAAGAATATTAGTGAAAAATTAAAGCTTAAGATAACCACAACTATATGTCCATAGACTTCAAAGTGTATGCCTATATGTATACATATATACAGTAATCAAAACCGATGCTCTCATAGAGCTTACAATAATCACTATCCATTTCTTCGACAAGTATTTCTGGACGGTTGGAGTACTAAATATATAGACTGCATGATCTGTGCTTAGAGAAAAGCAAGAGATAATATCAGTATTTCATTTGGTTTCAAGGGATATTAGTATCTCCAGCTTGGAGGATTAAATAATTGCCTTCAATGCCTAATGCGTTAATCTTTGGGGCGTTTTCCTTGAGACATAGTCTAACCACAGTACTACAGTATTACATATGTTTCTAAAACACTAGCTAACCGGCAGTACCATGTCTAGAATTTCAGTTGTGCTCCGTATCCTTATGTTTAAATATCTAATAAATTATAAATTTCAGATTTGATTTCATTGGTGTACCTGTCCAGCATTTCTCGTGAAAAAGCAACAGGTCTCTTTGATTCAAAGATTTTCATATGAATTTTGGAGGATTATAGGTCTTAGTATTTTTCATACATGGGTTATTTTAATTTGTAGCTTAAATTTTGTAGTATTTTTCTTAAGAACTCATGTACACTATATTTCACAAGATTTTTTTCATCCACTCAAACCGCTTGACAAAATCCAGGGCAATCAAATAAACTTTGGTACAACGACATGGAATCCAGCTTTTTCCTAAGTCAACTGTCATTAAATTTGATCAAGCTTACATAGAAATGTATCTGCAACCTCCGTTAATTATAAGATTCATCGTAAATGTATGTTCATATTATATATATATTTAATAATGTAAATATTATCATATTTTATGCCTTCTTTGGTTTACAAGAATTTGTAGGAATTCTACAGTATATCATTTATGTAGGAAAAATTGTTTTAGAGCTCTTTGATTTGCATGTATAGAATTATATTCTCATTCAGGGCTTGTTGAGTTGTGCTCTGAGCGGAACCCTCTCGTACTATGTTGTGTCCTACTATTGCGTGTGTGTGCGGTGTGAACATTAGTAGGACCTTGTGGTTCTGGTGGTTTGCTTTATATATAAAGCGGGACGAAAGTCTTCTTCGATAATTGTATTCTCATACATGATTGACTCTTATCCTTCATATTTCAGAGGAAAAGAAACATTAGCTTAGACTTAATGAAAAAAATCCAATGAGAAACCAAATGGCATCTCTTTTCTTTTCTCTATCACTAGCATATATGCTTGTGTGTTGCAATGAGAAAGAAAATTGGCGTGTCCATCAAAACATTCATCAGCGCGTTATACACCCTACGACGGCGGGTAGGCGGAGATGTAGACTTACTTTTCTCGTAAAAACAAAAGTTGAATTAATAGTCCAACCCTTAGAGTTCAGAAGAGTTAATTCTAAAGACAAATTTGGCAGCCGACAGGTAGGCGCACACCAAGATCTAGACTTGCTTCTCTCTAAAAAAAATGGATTAAGACTTCAAAAGAAATAATTTTAAAGATAAATTTGTCTTTCTATTTGGACTCTGAAAGGATTTATTAAACGCAAGGAAGCCGCGTGGCAACCATTGTGTTTTGCTCGGTTGAAATGGCCCCGACCACCATAGATTCTCATGAAATCTCTTATTGGCACAGACTTGTTAGCTAGCGGTAAATTTAAATTCTTCATTTTCCCTAGCCACATAGACGAATTTAATTTCTTCGTTTCCCTCAAATAAACGGAACCCACACCACATCCTCTGTTTGTTGGTGGCTCAGCTTTGTTAATTCTCGTTAGACTAGCCACAATGGGCAGTAAGATCGAGTAGTAACATGTCCAAGTTACTACTTTATGTTACTATCTTTACAGTAGGGAGTAACATGTTGGGTTTCGTAGTAATTTCAAAAAATTTCCTACGCACACGCAAGATCATGTGATGCATAGCAACGAGATGGGAGAGTGTTCTCTACGTACCCACGCAGACCGACTGCGGAAGCGTTGACGCAACGTAGAGGAAGTAGTCGTACGTCTTCCCGATCCGACCGATCAAGCACCGAAACTACGGCACCTCCGAGTTCGAGCACACGTTCAGCTCGATGACGATCCCCGGACTCCGATCCAGCAAAGTGTCGGGGAAGAGTTCTGTCAGCACGACGGCGTGGTGACGATCTTGATGTACTACAGCAGCAGGGCTTCGCCTAAACTCCGCTACAGTATTATCAAGGACTATGGTGGCTGGGCGCACCGCACACGGCTAAGGAATAGATCACGTGGATCAACTTGTGTGTTCTAGGGTGCCTCTGCCTCAGTATATAAAGGACTAGAGGGGGGAGGCTGGCCGGCCAAGGTGTGGCGCGCCAGGAGAGTCCTACTCCCTCTGGGAGTAGGATTCCCCCCCCCCAATCCTAGTTGGAATAGGATTCGCGGAGGGGGAAAAGAGAGAGAGGGGGGCGGCCACCTCTCCTAGTCCTAATAGGACTAGGGGAAGGGGGAGGCGCACAGCCCATGTAGGGCTGCCTCTTGTCTTTTCCACCAAGGCCCATCATGGCCCATTTAGCTCCCGGGGGGTTCCGGTAACCTTCCCGGTACTCCGGTAAAATCCCGATTTCACCCGGAACACTTTCGATATCCAAACATAGGCTTCCAATATATCAATCTTTACGTCTCGACCATTTCGAGACTCCTCGTCATGTCCGTGATCACATCCGGGACTCCGAACAACCTTCGGTACATCAAAATGCATAAACTCATAATATAACTGTCATCGTAACCTTAAGCATTCGGACCCTACGGGTTCGAGAACAATGTAGACATGACCGAGACACGTCTCCGGTCAATAACCAATAGCGGGACCTGGATGCCCATATTGGCTCCTACATATTCTGCGAAGATCTTTATCGGTCAGACCGCATAACAACATACGTTGTTCCCTTTGTCATCGGTATGTTACTTGCCCGAGATTCGATCGTCGGTATTCCAATACCTAGTTCAATCTCGTTACCGGCAAGTCTCTTTACTCGTTCTGTAAATACATCATCCCGCAACTAACTCATTAGTTGCAATGCTTGCAAGGCTTATGTGATGTGCATTACCGAGAGGGCCCAGAGATACCTCTCCGACAATCGGAGTGACAAAACCTAATCTCGAAATACGCCAACCCAACATGTACCTTTGGAGACACCTGTAGTACTCCTTTATAATCACCCAGTTACGTTGTGACGTTTGGTAGTACCCAAAGTGTTCCTCCGGTAAACGGGAGTTGCATAATCTCATAGTTATAGGAACATGTATAAGTCATGAAGAAAGCAATAGCAACATACTAAACGATCGGGTGCTAAGCTAATGGAATGGGTCATGTCAATCACATCATTCTCTTAATGATGTGATCTCGTTAATCAAATAACAACTCTTTTGTTTATGGTTAGGAAACATAACCATCTTCGATTAACGAGCTAGTCAAGTAGAGGCATACTAGTGACACTTTGTTTGTCTATGTATTCACACAAGTATTATGTTTCTGGTTAATACAATTCTAGCATGAATAATAAACATTTATCATGATATAAGGAAATAAATAATAACTTTATTATTGCCTCTAGGTCATATTTCCTTCATAACATACGTGTGATAACATGCAACACTTCATTTATTAGGTTATAGACTCATATTGCCTTGATATGTGTGATGTTACTTATACTAGTAGTAACTAGCTATGTTACCACATGCCTCTCTTTCTTTATTTATTGCTTGCCACATCATCTATTTTATCTAGATATGTGTGATGTTACTACCTATGTTACTCTCACTGTGGGTAGTCTTACTCTTAGGCATATATAAATTGGTGGAATTTTTTGTAAAAGAGTGATACGGGATTATTAATTGGTAAAGTAATTTTATCCTTTTGCATCTGAGTCCAAGGAGCTCGTGTCAGATGGAGGCCCAGCCGAGCGACGACATACGAAGCTTTTTTTCATCTATATAAAATGAAACTATTTTTTACCACTTGCGGATGGACGGACCAAAAAATCGAAGAAACACACAGGTTTTCAAAATGGACGTTCTTTACTACTCCCTTCGTTCCGTAATTTAGTGCATATAGATTTTTTAAAAAGTCAAACCTCACCAACTTTGTCCAAGTTTGTGGAGGAAAATAATTACATCCAGAATGCCAAACATATATCACTAGATTCATCATAATACATAGTTTTATAATTTATATATATTTGGTATTGTAGATATAAATAGTTTTCTCTCTAAACTTGGTCACAGTTTGTGAAATTTGACTTTTCAGAAAATCTGTATGCACTATATTATGGAACGTATGGAGTAATGGAGAAGAAGATATAGATAGGATTTAAGTTACTCCCTCCGTTTGTTTAATCTGCATATAAATCTTTTGCGAGGTCAAACTTTATAAACTTGACCGAATTTATAAAAAAAATCAACATTCAGAAAAGGAAATAAATATCATTAGATGCATCATGAAATTAATTTTCATACTACTATATAACTTTAATAATGTAGTTGCTGATATTTTTTTAATATAAAATCGGTCAAATTTCGCGTAGTTTGACTTCAAACAAATTTTACACGTGGATTAATAAGAAACGGACCGGGTGCATGCCATCTCACTTGTTCCATTCCTATTATATTCTTGTCCTATGAATCGAAGGAGACTGTGTATGCTTTTTTTTTGAAACTTCGGCCTTTTTATTAGATCAAATAACTGTTACATCATCCACCAGCCACCTTACGATAGATGCCGGTGGTTCCTCAACCCACAAACCAGGTGAATTAAAAGCCACCAGCCTAGCTAGTTCTTGCGAGACACAGTTTGCCTCTCTAGGGCAGTGAATGAAAGACACCGAAGTATAACCTACTGATAAGACATTGCAATCTGCATAAATTGCCGCATCTCCTGTTGCCGTGAAGCCACCCGAGTTCATTGTATCGATCACCTCCACACAATCCGCCTCCACAACCAGCTTGTTTACTCCCATTTGTTGCGCTAGTAGGAGGCTATGCCTCAATGCATATGCTTCTGCTGATGCTGCATCGGAGACATGCTCCAGCTTGTCGTTGGAGGCTGCTAAAAACCCCCCTTTGTCATCCCTGAGCACTGCCCCGACTGCTCCATTCAGATTTGGTGCATAAAATGATGCATCAACATTGAGCTTCACGAATCCCTCCCTTCGCTTGGTCCATCTGCCCTTCTGTACTCCCATCTCCTTCTTCATGGCACTCGTGTAGTTAGCAGCTAGAACAGAAATTGACAGCGCCGATCAGGCTGGCGTTTGAAGTTGCCTTCTTTCCCACCACACGTACCACACTCCCACAAGGACTAGGGTATGCGCACTGACATCCGGAAGTAAACTTCCTCTCTGCGGTGCACATAAAATGTAGTCCAGCACCGATGAACCAGCTCTATCCACCTCGCATGCCTCCTCCACAAACCCATCCAACTTTAAGCATCTCCAAATCTCGGCCGCTCTTGGACAAGTAAACAGGACATGCTTCGCATCCTCCTGCACACATTGGACAGTTCGTGGGCATAACTATATGGCGATTCGCGAGGACTCCAAAACATGGCAAAAACCCATGCAACACCTTCCATGCATGTATCTTGACTTTACCCGGCAGTGAAGATTCCCACAATTTTCCCCAAACTGGATATGTCTGTGACGGTTGGCCTTCCGTTCGCTCGAACCAGCGTCCGAACTGATGATCCCACTCAGCGTGATATGCCGACCTAACCGTGAATATGTTATTCTTTGTGAACCTCCACGCCACAAAATCATCCATCATTCCTGACGGCACCAACGGAATAGCAAGAATTCTCTCCGCATCCACCTGCCAGAACGTATCCATGATCAGCTCGTGATCCCACACTCCTGTCGCCGGGTCGATCAGGTCAGAAACCTTCGACAACAGGTTTGCTCCTCTCGGGGTGACTACACGTCCATCCGCGCTCGTTGCCATCCATGGATCAGACCAAATATTAAAAAAGAACCATCTCCAATCCTCCAAATGGCCCCTCTTTTGAAAGTATGAATACCAGCACATATACTCTGCCATGTGAAGGAACATCGACTCTTCATCTTTGCTTCCAGAAGTTTCCCGTTCGGGTAATATTTTGATCTTAGGACCTGCGCACACAAGGAATCCGGATTCTCCAACAGTCTCCATACTTGCTTGGCAAGCAAAGCAAGATTGAAGCTATGTAGATCCCTAAATCCCATTCCCCCTTTGTTCTTCGGAATACAAAGTTTCCACCATGCCGCCCAATGTATCCTCTTATGATTATCGTCGTCACCCCACCAGTATCTTGATATGGCATCATCATCCCTTTGCAAACTTTTTTCACGCATATTAAACACCGACATCGCGAAAACTGGCATGGCTTGAGCAACAGCCTTAATGAGCACATCTTTCCCTCCTGTAGATAGCATCTTCTCCTTCCATCCGCTCAACAACTGATTGATCCGGTCAATGAGGTACTCAAAAGCTTCACTCATGTCCGCCCCCACCATTGCCGGTAGACCCAAGTATCTATCATTCATCGCTTCCGTGAATATACTAAATTTCTGACATATTATTACTTTTTCTTCCACTGCCAAATTCGGGCTAAAGTAGATGCTGGACTTTGCATCACTTACCAACTGCCCCGAGTTGTCACAATAAGCATCCAAAATATCCCGTAGGCAGTGAGCATTGGCCCCATCTGCTCTCATCAGAATTAGTGAGTCGTCCATAAGGAGACTGTGTATGCATTTTGTAAGTGTAGAGAAGTTTGATTTAAGAAGACAAACTTGAACTCTTGAATGCTTGGCACTTGGCAGCTACCCCTAGTAGGAATAAAATGCTTGGCAGGGCAGCTCCAACATTCTGGCTGGAAGCCTGGAACAGCGCCAGGTTCGCGAAAGCTCAACGCCGAAAAGGACAGCGGCGAGGTGTGGGGCAGAACCAAGGTTAAACGGCCAACCACAACCAGAGCGCCCGCTTCCAGTTCCAGCCTCCCTCCGGCAGCGCAGCAGCCGCGGCACGTCTGGCTCCCGCGGCCTCCACTCCCTCGCCTCCCCCCTATCCAATCCACCCATCCATCCGCTCCCCTGCGCTCCACACCCTCCGCTTGATTCCCTCCCCGGCCCGTCCACTCCGCCAACACCACCCACCACCCACCGACGCACAAGCAGCCACCTCGCTCCCACCCCGTTCCCGCCTCCCCCCTCCCCCGCGCGCGATGGCGGTCACGCGCCTCGCCGTGGCCGCTGCCCTCTCCTCCGCCCCGCCGTCCTCCTCCCACAGCCGAGGCAGGGCCACCCCCTCCTCCTGCCGCCCCCTCCCCGCCGCCTCCTGTTCTCGCGCGCCCAAGTCCAAGGCCCTGCGCGCCGCCGCCGCCCCCGCCGCCGACGCGGTCGACGAGGAGGCCCCCGCCTCTCCTCCCCCCTCAGGTGCGTCCCCTTCCCTCGCTCGCGTCCCTCCGTTCAGGTTTTAGATTGGAATACTTGACTGGCCTCAGCACGTAGTCCTCGTAGTCTCCCTAGTAGTGCTAGATGAACCGTGCGGTGGAGTGGAACAGTGGATGATTTTTCTCTCGTGGTTGCAGATCCTGGTAGGGGAGTGGAGAACCTGGTGATCATCGGCTCCGGCCCGGCAGGGTACACCGCGGCCATCTACGCCGCCCGGGCCAACCTGAAACCTGTCGTCTTCGAAGGTTACCAGGTGGGCGGTGTTCCCGGAGGCCAGCTGATGACCACCACCGAGGTGGAGAATTTCCCTGGGTTCCCCGACGGCATAACCGGGCCTGATCTCATGGACAAGTAAGGATGCCCACAATCTGTATTGAACCGGTAAACGTTGCGTTTGCGCTACTTACATGATTTATGCCAGAATGCGGAAGCAGGCGGAGCGGTGGGGTGCAGAGCTTCACCAAGAGGATGTTGAATTTATAGATGTGAAGAGTAGGCCATTTGTTATCCGTAGCAGTGACCGAGAGGTAAGCACTTCACGTTCTTCCTCTTGGTGCACCATAACATATTTTGGACTCTGAACTTGCCTCTCGTAAAAACAAGCTAGTGTTGCATGTGAATTTTGTGAACATTCAATTCAATGGTTACTATTACTGTGATGTTAATCAAAACCAGGATCCGTTTTAAATAGAAACGTAACAAAGCAGAGCTAGTGAAAAGTGTAGGGAAGATAATGCGAGCTCTGAACCAGTGCAGAATTCGATGCGCTTTACTTATTTAGGTCTTTGTCTACTTTTTAGCTCTACCTTTATGACTTGACTCTTAGTTGTGCTGTAATTTGTCTTGTCACCTGTTATTAATTTATAGTGCACGTGAATTATTTTGCACATATTTTTTGCCGCACTAATCTTAGTGGCATATATATAGGTGAAATCCCATAGTGTAATCATTGCAACTGGAGCTACTGCGAAGCGACTTCGATTACCTCGTGAAGAAGAATTTTGGAGTAGAGGTATCAGCGCATGTGCAATATGTGATGGAGCATCACCATTGTACAAGGGTCAAGTTCTTGCGGTCGTTGGAGGAGGTGATACAGCTACCGAGGAAGCGATATATTTGACAAAATATGCGTGTCATGTTCATTTACTTGTTCGAAGGGACCAACTACGAGCATCCAAAGCTATGCAGGACCGGTAAGGCATTCTCCAAGTCTTCCCTATAAAATTATATCCTTTACTGTGATAAATATCAAAGTAGTCTTACCTGTTCATCTAAATCTTTCGTCCATGGATTGTCAAGATTTCACTTATTTTCGGTGTTAACATCATTTGATACTTGATAGCTTAAACGGCTGTAAAAGGAATGCATGATTATTTCCACCTTACATCTATTGTAAATATTGCTCGTTCACCATTCGGTGATGGCATTTAATTGCATGGTAATATGCTGAGCTACCACTTTAAAATGTTGGTTACATCGGCACAATTGTTCTTCGTTAATACTACAATTTGTGCTTGATGCAAACTAGGCCTAACCGCAACCTGGTTAGTATTGGTCGCTTACCTGTTTAGATACTCGAAATCACAATATTTCCAGAGGCCCATAGAACTCGAGGGCTGTAATTTTTGTTTGAACTTGTCTGTAGATGAAATTGTTAAGTTCTTTAAAGGGTGTTAGCTCCTCTTCAGTTGCATAATATATTAATGAAGTAAAATTTCAATTGCCTGGATGTTTGGTTAACAGGTTGATTATGGCGAATGTTTCAGAGTACTCAACAACCCCAACATAACAGTACATTTCAATACAGAAGCTGTGGATGTTGTCGGCAATACCAAAGGACAGATGTCTGGTATTCAGTTGAGGAGAATCGATACGGGAGAGGAAAAAGTTCTTGAAGTGAAAGGTCTATTTTATGGGATAGGACATACTCCAAACAGTCAGCTGCTACAAGGTCAAATTGAACTTGATAGTTCTGGATATATTTTGGTTGATGAAGGCACTGCAAAAACTTCAGTTGATGGCGTATTTGCTGCTGGTGATGTGCAGGTAACTCCATCCTTCATTCAATATCTGAAACTTCTACATGATTGTAGTGTGCTGCTTGAAGAAACGAGGACTTAATCCTGCTGCAGTTCATGTGTGCTATCACCTCACCACGTTACTTGTTCTAGCTTGCTAGCACATCATGTCTTGATGACCCTGCCTCTACTGTTTGGAAAATTCTGCAATGAAAGGCAATATATTTGTTTTCTAAGACATAAGACTTGTAGCCACTCATCATTAGATACCTATCCATGAAATATAGATATTCAGATATTCTGTTTATTATTTCAGCCCATTATCATGAACATTTTTTTATTTCACACATCTTCACCTGCAGGATCATGAATGGAGACAAGCTGTTACTGCAGCTGGATCTGGATGTATAGCTGCTTTGTCAGTTGAAAGATACTTAGTCTCCAATGATCTTCTTGTTGAATTTCACCAGGTATTATTTTTCATGCAAAATTTATTTGTTTAACGCAATTGATGCATGTGCATTTTGCCAGCTTCATTTTGCTTGGTCGTCATTGTCTCAATGAAAGCTGTCTCTTACCCTATGAATATCACTGGTCTCCAATATCATGGGTGTTGCAGTAATTTGTGTTAAATTTTGTCCATTCGAATTAAGCTTCCTAGTTTCCGTATATTAGCATGCTATGCAGGCATGCAGCCGCATTTGATTATTCTTTCGTGTATAAAATTTGGAGTTTAGACTTCCATCACCATAAGCTGTAGCGATGTGAAACTGTGAGTTGATATGTTCTGAATAAAAATCTGTGACGTTGTAAGTGGATAAAACCTGAGCTGCTAGAAATCATTAGTGTATGCATACTTAATGCACCTTCATATATTTTGGGGCTTATCTTCTGTAACAACCAATCAAGCTTATGTTACAACTTTTTGTTCTACTTGATTAAATTTCAGCCTGTTCGTGAAGAGAAAAAGAAGGAGATTGAAGGCAAAGATGTCGAGATGGGCTTCGACATTACTCACACAAAGCACAAAGGACAGGTGCCAAACATATACTCCCTCCGTTCGGAATTACTTGTCGCAGAAATGGATGTATCTAGACGTATTTTAGTTCTAGATACATCCATATCCGAGACAAGTAATTCCGAACGGAGGGAGTATATGCGTAGTGTGCCTCGTATAAATGCAAGTGTTCATGTCAAATTTGATCCTGAGCTTTGCTATCTTTGCAGTATGCACTCCGCAAGTTATACCATGGAAGTCCAAGGCTCATTTTGGTTCTATATACTTCTCCAACATGTGGTCCCTGCAGAACATTAAAACCAATTTTGAACAAGGTTAGTTCTTAAATTTTTGTAATTTAACTTTGAACATCTTAACATCTACTTAAATAAAATCTACTTGTCAGCCACCTTAAATCTAGTTAAACAAAATGTATCTTAGCATCTTCGCATCTACCTTAATTCTAGAAATAAATTTACTTTATGCTGGTTTCCTTTGACGACTGAGCATCCATAGTGACAAACCAAGCCAGTAGCCTGATAGTTTACATTTGGATCTGCTAGAGCATGCCGAAGCTCAATTGTCTGTTCTAGAAATAAAATCCTTATTGAAGATAAACTCAACCCAACAAAGAACAATGTAGGATTGAAACACACCAAATGAATTGAGTTGGCATATGCTCATGCTGTCTGCATTGCATTGTGGCATTTATGAAGTTGGAAGTCGATAAGAACTGCATCAGTTGAAGGTGCCAATGTGCATTCCAGTCATAAATATCACCCACTCGATTAAAAGTGACCCTCCACACGTGCATCAATTAATCCTAAATCTTATCTGTTTTCAACACACTGCTAAACAATGGTATATTTTTGTTAGGGCCCTAGGTATATGTCTAAGACACTGGGTACAGATGTTACCATTTGAAATGCATTAGGTGGTCTGAACCACACCACCTGATAGCTGATGGACTGTTCTATGGCAGCAATGTGACAATGCATGGATGTGATTTGATCACCTTGTCTACTTTTAATTTCATGAGAATCCCCTATTCAAGATAGCACCCTTCTCTATGCTTGGTGATATCACAGCAGTAGCCTTGTAAGAACTATAAATTTACCACTTCGGTGGTAAGAGTTAAATCTGATAGTTGCTCGTTTACCATTGGGTGCAGCACTGCACCTGCAACACCCTTGCTGATATATGGTACTCCCTCCGTTCACAAATATAAGATGTTTTGGATATTTCAATATGGACTACATACGGACTGAGATGACTGAACAAACACACTAAAACGTGTCTATATACATCCGATTCAGAAAGAAGTTAGAACATCTTATATTTGTGAACGGAGGAAGTACATAAGTTCTCAATTTGATACAGCTCCAAAAAAAAAAAGTTCTCGTGCAATTATATTATATTTTTGTTGTCTGTTTTGTTGCTTGCTAATAATGATACATCATCCTTATGAAAATGATATTTCTTACAGGTTATAGATGAATATGACGAATACGTTCATTTTGTTGAAATTGACATCGAGGAGGACCCTGAAATAGCAGAAGCTGCAGGCATAATGGGGACACCATGTGTTCAGTTCTTTAAAAACAAAGAAATGATCAGGTTTGCTTCTTAGATTGGTCTTGCTAGTTTTTCTACTAAACTACGGCCGCGACCTAAACCACAACTTACCTAAACATTGGGTTAGCTGATATACGAGTATTTTATTGTTCTTAGTGAACCTTCTTGCTCTATGACAGCAACCATTTTTGTACTTATACATAATTCCACTTTTGTACTTATCCTTTTGGTAGTAATAAGCCAAATTAAGCAGTGACCACCATGCTCACTTCATTTTCAATGGACGGGTTCTGCTGGAATTACATATCCCACAGTTAACAATTTTTTGCATCCAACCACAGGCTTAAGTCGAGATGTCACCATCCTGTAAATGAGGCCAAAACACATGAATAACTGGCATGTTGTATGTACACAGAGATAGATCAGTGGTCAACACTTACATGCATCTTCTTTCACGAATGCCATTTCGATGATGTTAAATAGGACAGTTGGCAGGACAAGTATGCTCTCTTTGCAAGTACTCCCTCCGTTTCTAAATATAAGCCTTTTTAGAGATTTCAATATGGACTACATACGGATGTATATAGATGTATTTTAGAGTTTGATTCACTCATTTTGCTCTGTATGTAGTCCGTATTGGAATCTCCAAAAAGTCTTATATTTAGGAACGGAGGGAGTACCTCTTAATTGTGACATGAGGGTTGCATTGTTCCGGGTTAACAAAGCTTCTACCATGCACCCGGAATTTCTCCCAAATATGTCGAACTTCTCTTGGGCAGTTGCAGAACTCCCGTCTTGCCTACTTTATATGGTGTCATAGCAGGCCCACCCTTCTGATATATCTTAATCTTGGAAATGCAGGACTTTCTCTGGTGTGAAGATGAAGAAGGAATACCGGGAGTTCATCGAGTCGAACAAATGATCTGAGCTCAATGTTCGTTCCAGGGTTTTGAAGTGTAATGGCCTCCATTTACACATATATATTGACTATATTTAGAAGCCACGCTGGTGGGCAATTTTTGGTCAAAATTCTCAGATGAGCCTGGTGCAGTCCGATGCCATAGGAAATTAACTGACCACCCTTATTGAATCCAAAATATATTCTTTGTTGTACAATATAACATCTTGTTGACCCCTTGCTCATGATCGTCTCAACAATGTGCATAGTATCTTTTATGTCTTTACTCAGTATACAGATCATATGCAATCTATTGCTGTCAACACAACTTTAAAGGGCCCTGCTATTGACCGGCGTTTCATGTCTATCCTCCACATGGTGCCCTCTGTCCCCCTATCCACTCCTCAACTCGTAGCCTCTGATCTTGATCTGCTGTCGTCCTTTAGTGCCGTGTTTAATTGAGGAACCGAATGAAATGGAATGCTATTGATCAAATGGGCCGTTTTGTTCATGTTTTTTTTTTGGAAAATAGAGTTGAAATATTTACCTCGTTCATTAATTAAGAATAGAGGTTATAGAGTTTTTTCTTGAAAAAGATGAGCGCGACATGTTGGGAAATACAAAAAACTCACCCTCCTGGCAATGATATTTCTCAAATGCCTAGCCCTTCCGACGTCCTAAATTAAGTCTCAATTTTATAATGAGGTGGAGGGAGTACGTGACAACCTCTAAAATGTAACGAGGTGGTGTGGCCTTTTTTCTGAAGACACAGGTATTCCATTCCGTCCATTCTAATTTGTCCGGGTGAGGCAGGCCACGACCTTTGGATTTTTTTTTTGAGCATCAGTACAAACACAAGCGCTCATATACACGCGCATACATTCATCCCTATAAACGCACACACGCTACGCTTCTCTCGTCCGGCTAGGAGACAGATCCAAAGCCTCCAAATCAACACCAAGTCGGCATTCTCCACCCTCAAAGTGAACCGTCATTTGAAAAGAAAAGGTGGGTTGCCAATCATTCGGTCTCGTGCATAGGGACAAAGGCGACAATTTCCCTATCCACACTTGTGTGCTTTTCTCACCCTCCAATGCGTTTGTTTGGAGTAAAAAGAAATATAATGAAATGGTTTCGTGCATGACTTTTTTTTATCAGAGAGATGGAATGGAATGAAATGGGATGAATTTGGTTAATCTCACATCTTCTATTATCTATTGAAACAGTAAGATTACCTCTCATATGAAACCCAATTCATTACATTCTACTCCATCCGTCCCAAAATAAGTATCTTGTTTTGAGACGGATGGAGTATTGTACTACCCAACCAAACATATCCTGAACCTGATGGGTAGTCAATTACACAACCTGTAATTGGCCTTGCCGGCCAGGCTGCACTCACCTACCCTCATTCGCCAACCTTCCCCGGTAAATATTCTCGTTAAACATATGTTGCAGAAATTTTGTCTTGTCTTAGTGGACATAAGTAGTATCCTTGAAAACCATGACATGGGGCTGTGTTCCTTATGTAAACCACCCCGAGGCCGGCACACCGTACAACATTGTAGGACATCAACGGATGCACGATGCATTTGGTAAGTGGATCCACACACAACCAAGTAAACCATGAAATTCATGCGATCTGTTTGTCCGTTCCAACCTTTCTGGCTGGACTCATCGTATCCCGTCCCCACGAGCACTCGGCGTACGTAGGCCCCGCCCCTGCTGGTTCCATCCAATCCACACCTCCCATGCTGTGAGATCCGGTGACTTGCTACCAATGAATAGCGCGGCTACATTTCCCCTCTCTAGACCATTCAATCGACATGAACAGCCCCTGATCTAGGCTGTCCACTTGTAAGAGCAATTTTAATGGGGCGACCTATTTTGTCCGCCCGTGTCTGTTTGTGTCGGCGCGAGCAAAAATGGTGGCCCAACGCGCCGACCCAAACCCAAATCACATCCGCTTCGCGTCCGCGCCGACGCATTTGCGGCTTAAATTTGCGTTCCAAATGCGTCGGCGTGGACGCCGAATGGACGACACGCGCGCTTTCTCGCTGTCCGTGGCGTCCCCACCTGGCGGCCGTCCAACTATCCGCTCCCCACGCGTCAGCGACGGTGGTCATCTTTTTTTAAGCCGATCGTGCGGCGGGTCCGTCCTCATCCAAACTCGTCGTCCACATCTAGGCAAGCTCGCTCCCCCATCACCGGCAAACCCTAGCCAACCCTAGCGAAAATGAGGCTCTTCTCTGGCGCCGACAGCAGCAGCAGGAAGGCCAAGGGCAAGGCCCCCGCCGTCCCTTTCCCCTCCGAGTTCCCCCTGGGCCGGCCCTGCGTCGACGCTTATCGACCTCACCGACCCCGAGGACGACGACGACGCCATCGCCTAGGGCAGCACGCCACCTTATAGTTTATTTGTTTAGGCCTTCTTTGGTTCATAGGATATGAATTTTATAGGGATAGGAAAATCATAGGAAGTGAGATGACATGCATGTCAATTTCTATAGAGAAAGAGATGTCATTTGATGCATAGGATAGGATTTTTTCCATTGAGTCCAGGCTAATGTTTTTTTTCTCCAAAACATGAAGGATTGATTCCTATCCTATATAGGAATAGGAATCCATTCCTACAAACCAAAAGGCTTTAAAAGAATTTTTCCTTTGTATAGAATTCCTACAAAAATCCTACAAACCAAAGGAGGCCTAATTAATTTTATTTAATGCTAATGTAAACACGTGGACTCTTGCCAGCCTTCCTGGCCGGCTTTAATGTTTAATTAAATTGTTTTTTATTTTAAATATGTATGCATAGTTTTATTTTTTTTGTCGGCGCTGTCAAAACAGATCGGACGAGCATTGGGCGCATACACCGGCTGACCGACCCAAACGGGCTCTAATCCGACGGCCATGTTACTTTTTTGCAATCATGTTACGGTTGACTTGCTACTAGACGCAAGCAAGTTGATCTCATTCCCGCGCGCCGACGCCGCAACATCCACCATCCCCTCGTGCCCAAGGTCTCACGAAGCCTCGCCGCCGCTCCAGAGTCTTCACAGAGGCGAGACACGCGTCGGCACCGCGCACGACGGCATCCGCCTCCAGATCCTCCGTTTTATCCCGCCCCCGAAACCGGGCAGACCACCCGACCCGCCCAATCCCCCACCACCTCAAAATAACCCCCCAATCCCCCCGAAACCGGGCCCCACCCCCGCCCCGCCCCGTCCCGTCCCGTAACTTAACAAACCCGCACAGCCACACGCCAACGCCACCACCGTCCCCGCCCCAACCGACCTAATACCGAGCCGCCACCGGCGACGGCCAAGCCCGCCGCGGCAATGGAGGTCGCCTCCCCCTCCTCCTCCTCCTCCTCCTCCTCCGCGCAGCCCCCGCCCAAGCCCCGCCTCCGCCTCAACCCGGCCGCGCTCCTCCTCCGCCCCGTCCCGCCCCCGACCCCCGCGGCCCCATCGGCTCCTCCGCCCGCGGGTCCCACCTCCACCGCCGCGCCTCCCCCGCGGCCCGGGACCGCCGCCCACCCGCTCGTCGCCTTCCTCTCCTCCCTCGTCCCGCGCCGCGGCGGGGAGCGACCGGGGCCCGCCGTGGCGGCGGCGGCGCGGAGGGCGGCGGAGAGGGACGCCCTGGCGGAGCTGCAGATGGCGGGGTGCGCGGTGCCGCTGTTCCGGCCGTACGTGGCGCGGCTGCCCTGGCACGGCGGCACGCGGGCCTGGCTCTCCAAGCTCTTCCCGCGCTACGGCCACTACTGCGGGCCCAACTGGTCCAGCGGCAAGGAGGCCGGCTCCGTGCTCTGGGACCGCCGCCCCGCCGACCACCTCGACTTCTGCTGCTACTGCCACGACATGGCCTACGACACCCACGACCAGGCGCAGCTCCTCCGCGCCGACCTCGCCTTCCTCAGCTGCCTCGAGGGCAGCCGCAAGACGCCCGCGCTCGACGGCGTCGCCGCCGCCGCCATCTACCGCTCCATGTGCATCTTCGGTCTGATTCATCTTCAACTCCTCTTGCCCAATTCATTCTTGTGCACACTGCCTATGCAAATGGAAGATTGACATTTCTTTCTTCTCTGATGATGCGCGTGCAGGGCTCAAGACCATACTGATACCATACAGGACCAACTTGGTGCGGCTGCAAACCGGGCCGAATTACGCCGACGCATTCGCCGATTTCATGAAGAGGATGGCCTCGTCTTCCGGCAGGGCGATGACGGGCGGCGAGAAGCAAAGATTTTGAGGGGCAACTGTGTTGCCGTCGATCGAAGTGATCCGAGGTGATTGATGGTGTTGAATTGCTCGGTGATTGAAATGTGCATAACCAAGTTTTCACAATGTAGCAATTGTAGTTACCGATGGGGAACTTGGTACTCCCAATGTGTATATAGGTTAGCATACGACCATATCAACAATGTAACTTAGCACGGCAAGGAATTGCCAAATTGTTACAACGCTGATTAAACCAGGTTTGATCCTGCACAAGCCCTATTGGGTTCACTGTCAAATGGGTGGAGAAGAGAAAAAGACCCAACTACTGATTTTGTTCTTGCACAAGATATGATATCTGAATCCTGGGCAGCATCTTCTAGGCCATTCATCAATCCACAACATATTAATTCCTTTCATGGAAGTTAAGTTTTGACTTCATTTCATCTCTAACAGCCTGTATGACAAACAAGGTGTATATATAGGAGGCCACGTTAACAATCTCCTCTGTATTTCATTTCACTGATCATCAGAGTATTAATCCCGACGTGCCTCAGAACCGGCCATATTTACAAGGGATTGTTAATCTACAGGACTATACAAGAACGCACTTGGAGCTATCAAGTGCAGAAATAATGGCTATCTATAGCTACACATACACCCTATTGGGAGTATGATCCATGACTAGATGGAGGCTCTAACTTGTCCTCACGTAAGCCTGTGGGAACATCCTTGGGAAGTAAGCGCGCTTCGCTTTGACAACCAGCCAATACGCAGAGAAGCAAGGGACATGAGCGACGGCCATGGCGAGGTACCTGTACCGGATTATCGTTGCGGTGAGGATCGCATGGTCGATGGATAACAAGGTCTAAAAGTGAGGTGATAGAAGTACATACCATAGCGGAGCCCCGGGCGATGCAAGGTCGAGAAACGGGTAAGGCCACCTGGAGAAGATGGTAACAGAATTACATATACAAATGATAAAACGTAGGAGTAGAACTAGATGAAACCTGAAGTGTAAGAGAACACATTTTCCCTAATTTTAAAAGCATACATACTGAAGTAACTGAGCTAATGTACATAGCAGCATCCAAAAGAATAAGAATCAGGTGATGTATTCTAGAATACACACTGTTGGTAAGTAGAGAAGATCTATATTTGGTCAGAAGGTGGCTAATTATATATGCCCAACACATGTCCAGATGGTTTGGATAAACTGCGTCACATGCAAATGGGCAGAGCCCATTTTACAATTCAGAACAGTCAGGCACAGCCTGGATTTCTTAGATAAACTATGTCACATGGCCATGGAATGGAAGAGCATAGTGTCACGCAGTAAAGCATTCTATTGATACAATTTTCATTATGCTTTCAGTTTCTACTTAAGAATTTACAGCAAAAATTTCTGTCGGACAATGCCAATGTTGTTTAAGATATACTCTCATTTCGGTGCTAGATACATCCGTTTGAGCGTCAACTAATTCCGCACGGAGGAAGTAATAAAGAGGCTCTGACATTTTTGTATCTTTCCTTAGAGTACACATGTTTAATTTAATGCAAACATGAATTTGACTCGGAAAATGCTGAATTGGAGGCACTGCATCAAATTCAACAGTGTTAAGCAAATTGGGAGGATAGGAGGGACCTACCAGGATAAAGCTCCGGAAGCATGAATGACCCACTGGAAGGTCACATAGGAGCAACTCCAAAATACGAAGAAAGCGATCCGGTACCAGGGAAAAGGCTGAAAAACACAAAGGTCCAGCTGAAGAACTAAATGAACTAACACAAAAGACAGAGCAATGCGATTTTTACATGCGATCTTACCATATTGTTGAGAAGTGTGTCTATGAGTAGGAGAACAGCATTAACAGAGTGCATGCCATCAGTAACCTGAAAGAAATTTGAAAGGTTAAGGACAACATAACAACAGACAGTCAATGTCTTGAAAGCAGTGAATTTGGTGCAAATAAACGTATTAGAAGCTGATCCATTCGTGAATGATCTATGTGGGCATATTTCAATTTTGAATTCATCTCTTGTATCCAAGACTAGACACTGACATAAATAAGAGAAGGCATGACTACAACGGTAATCAGATCTAAGAACATGGATGTCGATCAAGACGGAAACAGGTCTGTTTGGCTAGCTACACATGCCCAGGACTGATTACTGCTCCCCCGTCCCAAAATAAGTGTCGCTGATTTAGTACAACTTTGTACTAAATCAGCGACACTTATTTTGGGACGGAGGGAGTACTAATCAGATGGCATCTGCTGATGGACATAATCTATGTTGAGCAAAGTCACAGAGGCTATTTTACTAAAAAAAAATGTACTATGGTTCTTATCACTGGGTAATAAAACCAAGAGTCATGCCAAGTAGTAATATTATTGACAATGGAGGATTGTTACTGTTCACATATCAAGCAGGGTAATAAATAATACACCCTCTGTTCCTAAATGTAAGACATTTTGGCAGTTCAAGTTCAAATTGAACTGCCAAAATGTCTTACATTTAGAAACAGAGGTAGTAGTGCATATCTGGAATGTTCACATACCATGGAAAGCCCAAATTTATCACGGTAAAAGAATGGCACAAGGAGTCCCCAAAATGTGACATCAGTCAACATTGTCGCTCCTGCACTAGCCTGCAGACAGATAAATACTAGTATTAGACAAACAACATAGGCCAGTTCAGAAGGTGCGGATGAACAGGTTTTAGGAAGGGCAAGTAGGAAAAATGTAAAGCTAAAACAAAGACAAAGAAAAATAGGTGAGAAAACACACTACTAATTAGGTTCAGCTGCGCTATGATGGTGGTACTGCATAGTCCTTCCAACCAGTAGCAGCTGGATTTGCAGAATCGTTGAGAAAACACTGTCTATTAATACAATCTCAAAAGGACAGTTGAGTTCAAACCTGGTAGATGATTTGCATACAACGTCCCCAGAAAGCAGCTCTTTTCTCATTTGCTATTTGTTCATAATAGCTTGCCATCTTGTCTTTCTCATCATTTTTCCTCTCTCCAGAAATAGAAGTGGAGAGGTCACGATTTTCAACATCGCCATATTCATCAGTTTTTCTTAAGCTTTTCTTTGAGTACGACCAACATCCATGAGCTGATATAGCAGTTGCAACCTAAGAGTAAAATGCCAAAAAAGGTGAAAATGTGGTAAGAAAACTAAAATTAATACATTAGCACATCCAGAGAGGAAAAGGTGGACATAATTGTGTATGATCGCTTGTAAAACTTTTCACAAGGTAGTTGCAACTTGGTAAGACACCATGAGGCAGAGGACATACCGCAAAATATATGGTGACTAATAAAAAGGTCCACCTGCAAAGCCAATTGGGGAAAGAAAACTAGTCAAAGGACAGTTAGGAAACAAGCAACAGCACGACAACTAACTAAAAAGGAGGTAGGAAACAAGCAACAGCACGGCAACTAACTAAAAAGGAGGTGCTTCTGAAGTTCTGAGTCACTAACGGAAGATGGAAAACATTCTACTACAGGCCAAACGGTTTTGTGTCGGGCAGAGTGCACCGTGCTCAAAACCGAAAGTAAGAGGCTTCAGCTCTACAAAAGCTGGGCAAATATACGGACGCTGAAGGCAAGTTCACTCAGTGACGAACTATGAACATGTGTCCAAGAGGGGGCCAACACATGGTGACCATGTCGTGGATTTTGACACACCAAAATGTTTGTGTCTTCAAGGGCAAATAGTCGAGCCACATTCCTCGTATCCACAATATGAAACAAAAGATAAGGTTTGGGCAAAGGCTGACTGGGCCGGACTGCTCCTGCTGCACGCAGCAATGCAGTGTTCCGTGATCACCGTGTCTTGGGTGCAGGTTCAATCTCGGTATCAATGCAATTATGCTCAAACCTTCTATGTGTTGATGAAAAAAAGCAGGAAGAATATAAACTGCAGAAGTCCAAATTCACTCTTCTTGATGTGTACCATGCTTCACAGAATGACACCTATTTAGAATATGATGAAACAGGGGTCAATTTTCAGCGATTCTTAAGGCGAGGTTTCTCGGCTTGGGAACACCGGGAGGAGGGCTGAAGCGTAGTGAAGGCAAAGCTGGCCTTACCCCGCCCTCAAGCTTATAATTTCGTTGATTAAGTAGCACTATGTGAAGCTCTTTTGATGATCGAGCACCAAAATTACAGTCTAATTTGTTGGGCCCCTTTTTAGCTTTATTCCAAGCTCTGCTGCTGTCCGGAAATCCTACGTGCAGGGGAGTAGTGGATACGTACGTACTCTGCCGAGCAATTGCCGCGGCTAAATGCTGGTAATCGATTGCATAATGCGGCTAAATGCACGGGGGTATGAAGGATGTGTAGTGTGATTGTCTAGATTATTGGTGGCACTAATTAAGCTTAAGAGAGGATCAAGAGGAGGAGGAGGAGGGCGCGTACTGGGTGTAGAAGAAGAAGACCCTGGGGCCGTGGGGGACGATGTCGCGGACGAGGAGCGCGGCGGCGGCGGCGAGCGCGAAGGCGCGGTAGCCGAGGAGGCAGCCCGGGTGGAGGCGCGGCCAGCAGGGGAGCCAGAGGTCCGTGGCGCGGAGCGGCGCCACCGACCTCCGCAGCCGCGGCAGCAGCGCCGCCGCCAGCGCCGTGGGCACGGCGATGAGCGCGCCGCAGACGAACACCTGCCACCGCAGCCAGTACGCCGCGCCGTCCGCCGGCGTCGACATCGCGCCCCAACCCCCCGCGAGGCCGGCCGAGAACCCTAGCTGATGAGTCGCCTCTCCTGGAGGAGGAGGAGGAGGAGGAGTTAATGCGGCCTCGCGCGCGGCTCCGGGTAGTGGTTGGAAATTTGATGCTCTGGTGGTGGTGGCGTTGGGGCGCGCGCGGGTTGAAATAGACGTGGAGCCGCGGAGACCGGTGGGGAACGCGTTGTTGTTGTGTGGCTGCTCTCCGGCGGCTCGGTGGGAACGGCGTTAGCCGGTTGACGGCAGCGGCTTTCTTTCCTTCCGTTTCCACGGCGGATCCGACGTGACGGGCGGCGGCGCGGGCGTCTAGAAGATCGACGCGATTTGGCGGCCGAAATATGAATCCGGTGGACACTTGTGTGCTGGTCCACGCAAGCGAGGAGATTGAGTAGCTTACGGTAAACGCAAGTGAGAAGTTTGAACATCACCGGCGAATTTGAACGTCGTCGTCATCGTTCATTAACAAACGAATCTTCCTCGCGCGGCACGCACGGACAAACAACCAAGGTAATTGCAATATGGAACTACGCAACCGTGAAATCCTCCTGTGAAACTATAAAATAAGGGCCCCCTTTGTGTCAAGGGGTTTATATATATATGATCCAGGAGTAGAAGTAAACGTGCGTTTCCCGTCATTGTTGTGGGGAAAAGTTATATCCCGAATGTTAGATATTTACTAGTAGACTGCCCGTGCGTTGCTACGGGCTTTTGAAATATTTTGCTGGTGTTATATAAAATTAATGCATATTAAATTTCACATGTAGAGACAATATAGCACGAACACAATTGCATAATAATTGAAGTCCACTTCACTTACAATAATTGATAACAAAAATACAAATTGATGATGTATACATATAGAAATAATTGAAGTCCACTTCACTTACAATAATTGATAACAAAAATACAAATTGATGATGTATACATATAGAGCAATGATCCAATTAAAAATCCATTACAAATTATTAAGATCTACTACTTGATGCGCTTAAGAAATTCTCGCCCAATGAAAAATATTCTTTAGCTTCATTCGCACCATGTTTTAGAAAATATAATAAAAACTGCTCCTCAATTCATACTCATCCCACACAAGCAAAAAATGTAGTTAGCACGAGTACTTCACATCCAAGGTCTTCAAACATTTAACAGACAATACGCATCGCGCAAAGCGGCTTAACCGGTTCTTTACTGTTCCACCAGAGCATAAAATGAAAACCAAAATAGCGAGGCACATCCCCTCAATTTCCAAAATTAATATTATATTATATAGTGATGACAAAAATAAATGTTTGTATTCCGAATTTGTTACCCGCCTATGCTCATTGGAATACCATACAGATATAAACGTTGTTGTTCAGATATATCGGAATCCCAATCGGCTTGCTTTATTTCGAGTGCTTCTGTATGTATGGTACGGGCTACAATATGTATAAATGAATCAAACAAATGATTAAGTTCAGCCGTGTTTGCTTTATTTCGAGTGCTTCTTTATGTATGATACGAGCTATAGTGCATATAAATAAATCAAATAAACGATTAAGGCCGTTTCCAAGGTTGAAATTCATTTCTCTTACATCCGGGCGTGTTTGAGCATCAAACAAGCCCCTAACAGGCTATCCAAAATCCAACCATCTGGACAGTCCATCCACCCCCAAATCCAGCCCATGGGGGAGACATATGGTTGTCCGCACTATCTGTCATGTTATCTTAAACAGGCGGTCCAAAGTCCCAACAAAAAATTCCACCCCATGACGCACCCTTCCCTTTTCCTGCAGGACCCTCCCTTCCTGCTTGATTTCTTGCTGTAGCAGGACATTTCTCACTGGAGCACTCTCCTTTAAAGGCAGATGACGCCGCATCACCATCGCAATGACACATCTCTCCTTCGCACCATACTTCCCCACGGACCGCTAATAAAGAGTCCACCACCAACTGCCCTACTCTCTGCCCTAATCCTCCCTTCCCGTGCTCACGCCGATCCCACCGCCAGCAAGGGGGGCGAGGCATGCGCCGCCCATGACACCCCCGAGCCAAGAAGGAGGATCCGACGTCTCCTGATCCATTGCCATGTTGTAACACAGAAATGAATGTCGTGTATTACGATGAAACAAAAATATGATATAGCTGTTGGCATGCAACTGATACACCACCGTGTCCATTATTAACTCTTGAAACAACCCCCGGATGCATATACCCTTTCATCCTAACCAAAAAAATGTATGACTTAATGAAAAAATATGAACCGCTCACTCATGCAATTTGCTGCAATGCCATCTCTAATTAAATGCACTTTGCCATATTTTCTAAGGTATGGAAATTATTCCGCTCAGACAGCCATAACTGAACATATCAACCCAAATAACCATCACCCACTCTTAAACCTCACTTTTATAATAAAATCCACTAACTCGTGTTCAAATTGAACCAGTAATCGACGCCGCCTTGGCAGGCCATCAACAAAGGACAAGGGCGGAAATGACCTTCCTATCTTAGTGCTAGTACCACCTGCTTATATACTGGACCCACCCTTCATGCCGGGCTCTACCACAATGGCGGCACATAAAAATATATCAGAATAATGTACCACCATTTATGTTCTTCAAGCATGGCGGTGTGAGCTTTTCAGTGGAGCCAGACACGGTGATAAGGATACTAACAGCTTAATAGACGGGAAGGAACATAACCTCCAAGAGAGCGAGTAGACAATTCAACCTTGGTAACACACACATTTATTGAGACACTTCCTCTAAGTTGAATGGCTCCTTATCCACCTTCACCCTGTAGGAAGGCTCTTCTTCTAGTAAAGTGGGCAGAGATCATGCGGCATGAAAAATTGGAAAACACACATTTGACAGTTCTGATTGCATTCACCAATCTTATCTGACTCTCATGTGGATCTGTGATTGTATTCACCTTATCTTCGACTCTAATGTGGTCTATGTTTTCGGTTTCACTTCCCTTGAGACGGACTCCACCTGTAGCTTACACATTATTCTCCGCTATAAGGTCCACTTTCTATTTAAGGATTTTTTAATAGGAATTTAAATCATCAGCACTTAGAGCTTTGGCATCACAAGATTCATATGGATTTCATTCCTATCAGTTTTGAAAATATAAATCAACAAGGTCAATGATATCACAGTAAAAGAAATGTGTTTGTCTATCCACACTTCATTGCACCCATATTGAAGGATACAACTGAACTGAAAAAAATAGTCGTGTGAGGCATAGGCTATCACTAATTAATTACATGCAAACAAAATTGCTGATAATATAATCTTGTTTCAGTGAATCCATATGGACATTTTTTTTGTTAGGAAAACACAACTCATAAGATCTAAAAAAGGTTGCTATAGGGAAAGCGTAGAGAACTGGACATTAAGCAATGCAGCATCCTGGTATGCCTTGCCTTTTTTAGAATGACATACCTTGCCTTCATCCATTTCTTACATTGGAATGCCTTGCCTTTGTCCGTTTCCATAATGCTTATCGAGACGGATGTGCCTACGCCCAGTTACTGTTATTGCATTACATCTTCACACCTCTAAAAATGCACAGTTATCCAGTACAAAGGAACAACAAAGAAATTGTAAAACTATTTGCTCTTGCGTCAGTGTAGCTCTGCCACAAGATCGGCTGACCTAGATGCAGTGGAGCACATGGTCGGATGAGCTGGACACAGTGGAGCTCGGTGAGCAGCATGCAGGAGCTGGACTGCACAATTTCTGTTCATGAGCAATAAAAGAAATTACCCTTCCGACAAACAATTTGGAAAATGTACAACCTTATCAGTTCAACAAGATTTCAGGTGCTAATCAAATCAGATACACACAACAAACGAAACACACTTTTCCTTACTGTTGAGCATTTTGTTACAAATTCTTCAATTGAAACGCTAAGCAAGGTTGACTTTTACTCAATGTAAATCCTAAACAAGAACTTACATTTTTCTTATAACCATCAGAATATCGAAGAACAATTGGTTGAAGGAATATATATCCACAAATTAAAACAGAATCTAAGTTAATGGGTTCAAAACAGGAGGTACACCCAAAAGTAAGTGTAAATGGCCTTCACTTCAAAAACAGGAGGTACATCCAAAAGTAAGTGTAAATGGCTTTCAAACAAGTGCTTGCAAACACAAACATTCATAAAAAAATCTTTTTTAGGAAAAAACATATTTAATCTACTAAATACGTGCAATGGTGCAAGGGGAACTTACTTTTTTATTTTCTTCTAAGGCCCTTATTTTCTTCAAATAAGATTCGTTCGGCAAAATTATCAGTGTACTATTTGGAATAGTCAATTTTATATATGAACAAACATCTGTGAGAAGGTCTGCAGAGGCTTCAAACAAACTTGCTGGATGTCTCACCTCCAAACAAACTTGATGGATGTCTCACCTCGAAACATACTTGGCTGATGTCCCACCTGTAACGTAGCTACATCTGTGCGCAGTCAAAGTAGGAACATTACGCAAAAGTATGAACATCAACCAAAAACTTGATGCGTTCTAGCTGACAGAACATTGCCTATTTGAATGCTCGGATGATAGCTGAACCGCCTTAATGTCTTCTACTTCAGACCATAGCATACAATTAGTGTTCTACAATTCTACTTCAGACCATAGCATAGATGTCACTTCTACTGCTCCCACGAAATGGCACGAGATGATTGTGCCATTTCTCATTACTGGAATATAAGCTGACTAACTGCTATTGAGTAAGATATATGTAGCACGTAGCAAACACCCTATAATGTACATTCCTTCTTTATATCATCACACTACAAAAATATCAGTGCACAACAAATAGAAATCTATGTAAAATTGGATGGCGTCCACAACTATTCTTGTAACTTAACAATAAAGTATGTGACATATCATGTTATATATTTTCTTCAAGCCCACAGAACATGTTGTATATTGTCCAAAATATTCCGTAGGGATATTTCCTATCTGAAAAGTGCTGAAAAACATCTTTGTTCTGTTGAAATAACTACCAATGACATGAATCAAGAGGTCGTCAAAATTATGAATGAACGTCTCCGAAAATAAAATTTCATCGGATAGTACATCAGAAAATATTGCTTTCAAATATATATTGTGTTCTAGCTAGCATATGAATCTTCATGTTCATTAGGAGGTCACAAATCAGGGGTGAAAAATACGTTGGATGAGAAAGGATGGTGCACGTTTTTTAAAAGCTAAAAAGATGTCTCACCATGTGTTGGATGCTTCAATGCAGTGCGGAACTTGCACGGGAGAAGAACATTACCGGCGGCTAGCCTCGATCTCGCTCGACCATGTAGGACAAGTCTGAGCCAATGAACCACGTAAAGAATCAAGACGATGACGTTTCGGCCCAAACCAAAAACATAGTGGGGGCAAAAGACTCATGGAGAAGATGTTGATACAACAGAAGTACAGAACCTCCATCCACGACTCCCTTTTCTCCCTGCTGTTCTCCAGCCTCCTGCACAACAATACGGAGAACAAACACCAGTCAAGACTAACAAACACGGTATATCAGAGTCGTGGACATTGGAGGGGAGGCGGCTAAAGGTATGCACGACTCAAACACGGATCTGCTGAAGCACGGGCGTGGGAGCGACAGGGCGGCGCCGCGATCCACGCCGTTGGAGCCTGGCATAGAGAGCGTGTCGGGCACCATGAGGAGCGGCAGTGCCACTGACGCCATTAGCAACGCCACCAGGATCGCCATGGACGGCTTTCCCCGCCTCCCGACCCGCCCCGTCATCCTGTTTGCCATGTAGTTTATGAGCTAAAATAGAGCATTTACTAAACTGAGGTAAAAAGCATCGAGCATCATCAGCTATAAAACAAACTACATTTTCCTAATAATTAAGATGGCACAGGCATGAAATACCCATTGAACCAGTCATGAGAAATCTGAACCTTCGTCAGGTTGCCGTTGTGTAAATAGGAGGCATTTTTGTCTATGTAACCTTGAGAGCACAGCACCGAGCATGAGAAATCTGAACCTTCCTCAAGTTTCCTTTGTGTAAATAGGAAAATTGAAATCCTTTGCCACACATCTGAACCTTCAGAGAAGCTGCTATCAGGGTTACATAGAGGCAACAAAAACTACTCTCAAAATTTCATTGATAGGCACAAATATTGGTCCTGAGAACAAAATAGACAGTCATGTTATTATTTGACAAAAGAATCTGGCATATTTACCTCAGTTTAATTAAGCTTCCAACGGAGACTAACAAATTATGTAGCCATCATTCCAAAAGTTTCGCCAGCATCAAAAGTTGGAGCACCCTGCTGAAAGGGATAAGGTAATCTTATCATGTCATTGTAGTAGAACAAACAGAGACGCTCATATTACTAAATAGCAAGGTTGGTGCAAATGAAATAAGCACAGCAATGAAAAACTGCAGCAGTGGTCGAGAATACCTAGCGCGGCAGTCGCCTGAGTACGGTGGCTTGCCATCTGGGCAGCCATTCTAAGGATGAAGGCGTTGGGCACAAACTTAAAAATGACTCCATGATAAGATAACATAAACCTGTTGCCTGAGGATGAAGCTATCTTACTTGGATTGCCCTAGCTTCAAGTATCCCTGCAATGCAAGCTCACATAAAACACTCGAAATCTTTTGGTCAAAATCCTAGTTCACAAGTGCTCTGCATATAAAATAAGTGCTACAAACTTTACACAGTGATGTGAGGTTGGGTTGGATGAAGTCAACTGTTTTGGGTAATCCACCTACTATACAGATTCGGTCTTTCCAAATCCTCTATCAAAAACTGCATAATTTTGACTTGGACTCCAAACATAATGTGGAGATCAATCGCAAAAAAAGGAGAGATACGTCCCATGCTTTCTACAGACTATCTATTTGCACTATTTTGATGTACAGTTTAAAAGTAGCAGTCCAATTTAGTTTCACAGTCCAAAAATTAATCTTTATGTGATTCTATGTACAGTAACCTTGTATGCGGACTTAGACCATGTTACTGTTTGAATTAAACTATGCGTTCAACATGAAAGTTGTAGATATCTTTAGTGGTGAGTAGAGCTAAAAGTGCATGGACAGACTCACTAAATATTAAAGAGACCAATTAGGCTAGTTTTCCCTAGGTTCTGAAACAGCTGCACGCACTCTAACCTTCTGCAGGTTTGGCTCTTGTGCAGATTACATTTAGCTTTTATACTTAAAAAATATTAACAAATCAATATGTTAACCAATATCACCGTCAAATCATCAATGCCCTGCCTGAAGCTCCTATTGCAGTAGAAAAGGTCTACTGGAAACTGCTACTATCTTTGCTGATTTGAGGACACAACAAGTTACACTGGAAACTGCTACTATCTTTGTTGATTTGATTATCAACGGGATTTCGTGATCATCATCTCGCTGATCAGACCAATACTATGATAATGCTCTGCTAAATTAACCACTGGCTAAAAGGAGAAAATACAGTTTTTTTAATCTAACAAACATGAAAATTCTCATAAGCATATACGTGTAACTATGACAAGCTAACATTATTTTTTGTGGCAAAATTGGACCAAGTATTACCTTCAATCATCCAGAAGAGGAACATTTGAATCTCCTTGAAAATTTACAATGGACAACCCGCAGCAAACTGACGGGGTGAGGGTAATTGGGAGAGAGATGCAGAGTTGGGGCTCGGCCAGAGGAGGTTAGTCTCCATCGGAATGGCAAGAGTGCAGTAAGCAAATCAGGAGGCTTTGGGATGAAGAAAACTCACCCCTTTGCGGTTGGTCGGATGGGGCTGAGCTCGCGCTTGGTGAAGACGCGATCCCCGGCGGCGGCGACGGCGAGGAGGAGGCGGAGATGGCCGGCTATAGAGGGACGAATGGGATGTGCAGCTCGCTCCACCCAGGGAGGAAGGATACCTTCCTGGATCCATCCATCCATGCTTGCAGCTTAGACGACCGGCCGTGAGTGGATCTGCAGCCATGGTGGCTGGGGGAGAAGACCGCGGCCGCGGGCGCTGTCGCTTGGGAATGGAGGTGGAGGAGGATGCATCGGCGGCGGCATAGGGCATGGATCGGCCACGGCACAGGGATGGATCGGCCGCGGAGGGGGCGTAGGGCTGGATCGGGCGTGCGAAGGTCTGGTTGGCGACGGAGACCGATCTGCTGCTCCATTAGGAGTAGAGACTCGTCGCTGGTACGTGCGGCCGCACAGTTTTTCTATCGCTGGTTAACCGTCGTAGGTTTTTTTGTCGCAGGTTTTCCTTCGAACGTCTATTGAGGGTCGCACGTGGAATGGTGCGGGTTCGGGACTCAGGAGCAGGTTTTTTCGGTTTGTGGTGGCTTAGTTAGAGGTGGGAGGAGGTACCAAAATAAACCGTGGGAGGTGGGACTAAAAAAATCTGGAAGCGAGACTATCAACTGCTCCCTTAGGAGTAGAGATACAGTAACCTTGTATGCGGACTTAGACCATGTTACTGTTTGAATTAAACTATGCGTTCAACATGAAAGTTGTAGATATCTTTAGTGGTGAGTAGAGCTAAAAGTGCATGGACAGACTCACTAAATATTAAAGAGACCAATTAGGCTAGTTTTCCCTAGGTTCTGAAACAGCTGCACGCACTCTAACCTTCTGCAGGTTTGGCTCTTGTGCAGATTACATTTAGCTTTTATACTTAAAAAACATTAACAAATCAATATGTTAACCAATATCACCGTCAAATCATCAATGCCCTGCCTGAAGCTCCTATTGCAGTAGAAAAGGTCTACTGGAAACTGCTACTATCTTTGCTGATTTGAGGACACAACAAGTTACATTAGAAACTGCTACTATCTTTGCTGATTTGATTATCAACGGGATTTCATGATCATCATCTCGCTGATCAGATCAATACTATGCTAATGCTCTGCTAAATTAACCACTGGCTAAAAGGAGAAAATACAGTTTTTTTAATCTAACAAACATGAAAATTCTCATAAGCATATACGTGTAACTATGACAAGCTAACATTATTTTTTGTGGCAAAATTGGACCAAGTATTACCTTCAATCATCCAGAAGAGGAACATTTGAATCTCCTTGAAAATTTACAATGGACAACCTGCAGCAAACTGACGGGGTGAGGGTAATTGGGAGAGAGATGCAGAGTTGGGGCTCGGCCAGAGGAGGTTAGTCTCCATCGGAATGGCAAGAGTGCAGTAAGCAAATCAGGAGGCTTTGGGATGAAGAAAACTCACCCCTTTGCGGTCGGTCGGATGGGGTGGAGCTCGCGCTTGGTGAAGACGTGATCCCCGACGGCGGCGACGGCGAGGAGGAGGCGGAGATGGCCGGCTACAGAGGGCCGAATAGGATGTGCAGCTCGCTCCACCCAGGGAGGAAGGATACCTTCCTGGATCCATCCATCCATGCTTGCAGCTTAGACGACCGGCCGTGAGTGGATCTGCAGCCATGGTGGCTGGGGGAGAAGACCGCGGCCGCGGGCACCGTCGCTTGGGAATGGAGGTGGAGGAGGAGGCATCGGCGGCGGCATAGGGCATGGATCGGCCGCGGCACAGGGATGGATCGGCCGCGGAGGGGGCGTAGGGCTGGATCGGGCGTGCGAAGGTCTGGTTGGCGACGGAGACCAATCTGCTGCTCCATTAGGAGTAGAGACTCGTCGCTGGTACGTGCGGCCGCACGGTTTTTCTATCGCTGGTTAACCGTCGTAGGTTTTTTTGTCGCAGATTTTCCTTCGAACGTCTATTGAGGGTCGCACGTGGAATGGTGCGGGTTCGGGACTCAGGAGCAGGTTTTTTCGGTTTGTGGTGGCTTAGTTAGAGGTGGGAGGAGGTACTAAAATAAACCGTGGGAGGTGGGACTAAAAAAAACCTGGAAGCGAGACTACCAACTGCTCCCTTAGAAGTAGAGATTAGGTTTTCAGGCCAAACATGTCGGTTGCCGTCAGATGAGACGCACGAATCTTGAAGCAAGGAAAAGTGCCAGGTCACGTTTTTCTAGTCGTTTGCTAGAACGGACGCGCTTTGCGAACCTGCCATGCACCCCGACACGAATCCCCTTTCCTTTTCAAGCTCTCGCCTACAGGCTGCTCCGACAACGCACAAGGAGGCCGCAACGGAGGAGTTGTGCGTGGAGCGACGAGAGGGAATGGCACGGGTGGTGGTTGCCCTGCTGCTATCCCCATTTTTCGCGGTGATGCGCGCTGAAGAGGAAGACTGTGATGCGGCTCGAGGCAGGGCCTCAATGAAGAACTCTACCTCGTTGGTAGAGACAAGGCTCGCGGCGGAGCGATGCAGGAGAGATGGAGGAGGTTGATACGTCTCCAACGTATCTAAATTTTTTAATTGTTTCATGCTATCATGGTATCACTTTTACATATTTTTTGATAATTTATATTATTTTTATTAACCTGGTGCCCAATGCCCATTCCCGTTTTCTACTATTACCTTTGGGTTTTTTAGGTGAAAAAGTCATAAAGACGGAATGACCTGAAAATTTACGTGATTTTTTATTAGAATTATCAGAATTTATGGTGCAAGAACCAACGCAAGACGGCAGTGGAGAAGGAGTTGCGCCTCATGGAAAACAAGCGTGAGCGCGAGCGGGAAGGTGTGGTGCTGGGACGAATTGATTTCCACTAACTTAAGCGTGAGCGCGAGCAGGGGGTGTAGTGCTGGGACGAATCGATTTCCACTAACTTGCGGCTGGTCCTCAACCTCGGTTCCTCGGCGACGCCATCAGGTGCGGCTCTGCGCAAAGCAACGGCATTCTCCGGCCATGGTCCTCGATCCTGGGCACGTTCGTGTTGGGGAACGCAGTAATTTCAAAAAAATTCCTACGCACACGCAAGATCTATCTAGGTGATGTATAGCAACGAGAGGGGAAGAGTGTTGTCCACGTATCCTCGTAGACCGTAAGCAGAAGCGTTATGACAACACGGTTGATATAGTCGAACGTTTTCACGATCCGACCGATCCTAGCACCAAAGGTACGACACCTTCACGATCTGCACACGTTTAGCTCGGTGACATCCCACGAACTCTAGATCCAGTTGAGTGTCGAGGAAGAGTTTCGTCAGCACGACGGCGTGATGACGGTGATGATGAAGCTACTGGAACAGGGCTTCGCCTAAGCACCGCTACGATATGACCGAGGTGGATTATGATGGAGGGGGGCACCGCACAGGGTTAAGACAATGATCAACTTGTGTGTCTATGGGGTGCCCCTCTCCCCCGTATATAAAGGAGTGGAGGAGGGGGGGAGGGTCAGCCCTCTATGGCACGTCCTAGGGGAGTCCTACTCCCACCGGGAGTAGGATTCCCCCCTTCCAAGTAGTAGGAGTAGGAGAGAAGGAAGGGGAGGAGAGAGGGAAGGAAAGGGGGGCACCCAATTCGGATTGGGCTAGGGGGGCGCGCCTCCCACCTTTTCCCTTCCTCTCCTCTATTCCACTAAGGCCCAATAAGGCCCATATACTCCCCGGGGGGTTCCGGTAACCTCCCGGTACTCCGGAAAATGCCCGAACTCATCCGGAACCATTCCGATGTCCAAACATAGGCTTCCAATATATCGATCTTTATGTCTCGACCATTTCGAGACTCCTTGTCATGTCCATGATCATATCCGGGACTCCGAACTACCTTTGGTACACAAAAACACATAAACTCATAATACCGATCATCACCGAACGTTAAGCGTGCGGACCCTACGGGTTCGAGAACTATGTAGACATGACCGAGACTCATCTCCGGTCAATAACCAATAGCGGAACCTGGATGCTCATATTGGTTCCTACATATTCTACGAAGATCTTTATCAGTCAAACCGCACAACAACATACGTTGTTCCCTTTGCCATTGGTATGTCACTTGCCCGAGATTCGATCGTTGGTATTGATACGTCTCCAACGTATCTATAATTTTTGATTGCTCCATGCTATATTATCTACTGTTTTGGACTATATTGGGCTTTATTTTCCACTTTTATATTATTTTTGGGACTAACCTATTAACCGGAGGCTCAGCCCAGAATTGATGTTTTTTTGCCTATTTCAGTGTTTCGGAGAAACAAAATATCAAACGGAGTCCAAACGGAATAAAATCTTCGGGAACGTGATTTTCTAACCGAACGTGATCCAGGAGACTTGGACCCTACTGCAAGGGATCAAAGAGGAGGTCACGAGGGTGGGGGGCGCCCCCCTAGGGCGCGCCCCCTACCTCGTGGGCCCCTCGGTGCTCCACCGACGTACTCCTTCCTCCTATATATACCTACGTACCCCCAAACGATCAGAACATGAACCAAAAACCTAATTCCACCGTCGTAACTTTCTGTATCCACGAGATCCCATCTTGGGGCCTGTTCCGGAGCTTCGCCGGAAGAGGGCCGTCATCACGGAGGGCTTCTACATCATCCTAGCCCCTCCGATGAAGTGTGAGTAGTTTACCTCAGACCTTCGGGTCCATAGTTAGTAGCTAGATGGCTTATTCTCTCTCTTTGAATCTCAATACAAAGTTCTCCCCCTCTCTTGTGGAGATCTATTCGATGTAATCTTCTTTTTGCGGTGTGTTTGCTGAGATCGATGAATTGTGGGTTTATAATCAAGTCTATCTATGAATAATATTTGAATCTTCTCTGAATTCTTTTATGTATGATTGGTTATCTTTGCAAGTCTCTTCGAATTATCCGTTTGGTTTGGCCAACTAGATTGGTAGTTCTTGCCATGGGAGAAGTGCTTAGCTTTGGGTTCGATCTTGCGGTGTCCTTTCCCACTGACAGAAGGGGCAGCAAGGCACGTATTGCATCGTTGCCATCGAGGATAACAAGATGGGGTTTATTTCATATTGCATGAATTTATCTCTCTACATCATGTCATCTTGCTTAAGGCGTTACTCTGTTTTTAAATTAATACTCTAGATGCATGCTGGATAGCGGTCGATGAGTGGAGTAATAGTAGTAGATGCAGAATCATTTCGGTCTACTTGTCACGGACGTGATGCCTATATACATGATCATGCCTAGATATTCTCATAACTATGCTCAATTCTGTCAATTGCTCAACAATAATTTGTTCACCCACCATAGAATACTTATGCTCTTGAGAGAAGCCACTAGTGAAACCTATGGCCCCCGGGTCTATTCTCATCATATCAATCTCCATCACTTTAATCTTGCTTTGCTTTTACCTTTTACTTTGCATCTTGATATCAAAAATACCAAAAATATTATATCTATCAGATCTCACTCTCGTAAGTGACCGTGAAGGGATTGACAACCCCTAGTCGCGTTGCGAGTAGCTATCATTTTGTGCAAGTACGAGGGACTTGAGCGTGGCCTCCTACTGGATTGATACCTTGGTTCTCAAAAACTGAGGTAAATACTTACGCTACTCTACTTCATCATCCCTTCCTCTTCGGGGAAAACCAACGCAAGCTCAAGACGTAGCAAGAAGGATTTCTGGCGCCGTTGCCGGGGAGTCTATGCAAAAAGTCAAAATACCAAGTACCCATCGCAATCCTTATCTCTCGCATTACATTATTTGCCATTTGCCTCTCGTTTTCCTCTCCCCCACTTCACCCTTACCGTTTTATTCGCCCTCTCTCTCTATCCTCCCTCTCTATTTACCTCTTTTGCCCGTTTGCTCTTGTTTGCTCATGTGTTAGTTTGCTTGTTTATCGTGATGGCTCAAGATAATACCAAATTGTGTGACTTCACCAATACCAATAATAATGATTTCCTTAGCACTCCGATTGCTCCTCTTGCCAATACTGAATCTTGTGAAATCAATGCTGCTTTGTTGAATCTTGTTATGAAAGATCAATTCACCGGCCTTCCTAATGAAGATGCCGCTAGTCATCTGAATAGCTTCGTTGATTTATGTGATATGCAAAAGAAACGAGATGTCGATAATGATGTCGTTAAATTGAAGCTATTTCCTTTTTCGCTTAGAGATCGTGCTAAAGCTTGGTTTTCGTCTTTGCCTAAAAATAGTATTGATTCATGGAACAAGTGCAAAGATGCTTTTATCTCTAAGTATTTTCCTCCCGCTAAGATCATCTCTCTTAGAAATGATATTATGAACTTTAAACAACTTGATCATGAACATGTTGCACAAGCTTGGGAGAGAATGAAATTAATGATACGTAATTGCCCTACTCATGGTTTGAATTTGTGGATGATTATATAGAATTTTTATGCCGGATTGAATTTTGCTTCTAGAAATCTTTTAGATTCGGCCGCAGGAAGCACTTTCATGGAAATCACTTTAGGAGATGCTACTAAACTCCTAGATAATATTATGGTTAATTATTCTCAATGGCACACTGAAAGATCATCTAATAAAAAAGTGCATGCGATAGAAGAAATTAATGTGTTGAGTGGAAAGATGGATGAACTTATGAAATTATTTACTACTAAGAGTGTTTCTTCTGATCCTAATGATATGCCTTTGTCTACTTTGATTGAGAATAACAATGAATCTATGGATGTGAATTTTGTTGGTAGGAATAATTTTGGTAACAACGCTTATAGAGGGAATTTTAATCCTAGGTCATATCCTAGTAATCCTTCTAATAATTATGGGAATTCCTACAACAACTCTTACGGAAATTATAATAAGATGCCCTCTGATTTTGAATCTAATATTAAAGAATTTATTTCTTCACAAAAGAATTTTAATGCTATGATTGAAGAAAAATTGCTTAAGATTGATGATTTGGCTAGGAACGTTGATAGAATTGCTCTTGATGTTGATTCTTTGAAACTTAGATCTATTCCACCTAAGCATGATATCAATGAGTCTCTAAAAGCCATGAGAATTTCGATTGATGAGTGTAAGGAAAGAACCGCTAGGATGCGTGCTTCCAAAGATGCCTTTATTAAAGCGTGTTCTTCCAATTCCTATGAAAATCAAGATGAAGATCTAAAAGTTATTGATGTTTCCCCTATTAAATATTTGTTTCGCAATATGAATCTTGATGAAACTGAATATGATCTTCCTTTACCTAGAAGGCGTTCTAAAAATTCGGAGTATTTAGATCTTAATGATGAAATTGGTGAAAGTGGGATTGAAAGAAATAAAAATCTAGATGTTGCTAAACCCACTATATTGGATTTCAAGGAATTTAATTATGAAAGTTGCTCTTTAATTGATTGTATTTCCCTGTTGCAATCTGTGCTAAATTCTCCACATGCTTATAGTCGAAATAAAGCCTTCACCGAACATATTGTTGATGCCTTGATGCAATCTTATGAAGAAAAACTTGAGTTGAAAGTTTCTATCCCTAGAAAACTCTATGATGAGTGGGAACCAACTATTAAAATTAAAATTAAAGATCATTAGTTTTATGCTTTGTGTGATTTGGGTGCTAGTGTCTCTACTATTCCCAAGACTTTGTGTGATTTACTAGATTTCCGCGATTTTGATGATTGCTCTCTAAACTTGCATCTTGCGGATTCCACTATTAAGAAACCTATGGGAAGAATTAATGATGTTCTTATTGTTGCAAATAGGAATTATGTGCCCGTAGATTTCATTTTTCTTGATATAGATTGCAATCCTTCTTGCCCTATTATTCTTGGTAGACCTTTCCTTAGAACGGTTGGTGCGATTATTGATATGAAGAAAGGGAATATTAGATTTCAATTTCCATTAAAAAGGGCATGGAACAATTTCCAAGAAAGAAAATAAAATTGCCATATGAAACTATCACGAGAGCCACTTATGGATTGCCTACCAAAGATGGCAATACCTAGATCTATCCTCGCTTTTATGCCTAGCTAGGGGCGTTAAACGATAGCGCTTGTTGGGAGGCAACCCAATTTTATTTTTATTCCTTGCTTTTTGCTACTGTTTAGTAATAAATAAATTATATAGCCTATGTTTTGATTGTGTTTTTTGTGTTTAATTAGTGTTTGTGCCAAGTAGAACCGTTGGGAAGACTTGGGGAAAGTCTTGTTGAACTTGCTGTAAAAAACAGAAACTTTAGCGCTCACGAGAACTGCTGTAATTTTTATTTAAAGAGTGATATTTAGTTAATTATTTTTGCAGATGATTAATAGATAAATTCCTCACGTCCAGCAATTTATTTTAGAATTTTTGGGGTTCCAGATCTTGCGCTAGCTACAGATTACTACAGACTGTTCTGTTTTTGACAGATTCTGTTTTTCGTGTGTTGTTTGCTTATTTTGATGAATCTATGGCTAGTAAAATAGTTTATAATCCATAGATAAGTTGGAATGCAGTATGTTTAACACCAATATAAATAAATAATTAGTTCGTTACAGTACCTTGAAGTGGTCTTTTGTTTTCTTTCGCTAACGGAGCTCACGAGTTTTCTATTTTGAGTTTTGTGTTGTGAAGTTTTCAAGTTTTGGGTGAATTCTTGTGATGGATTATGGAACAAGGAGTGGCAAGAGCCTAAGCTTGGGGATGCCCATGGCACCCCCAAGATAATCCAAGGACACCAAAAATTCAAAGCTTGGGGATGCCTCGGAAGGCATCCCCTCTTTCGTCCACTTCCATCGGTAATTTACTTGGAGCTATATTTTTATTCACCAACATGATATGTGTTTTGCTTGGAGCGTCTTGTATTATTTGTGTGTTTGTTTGTTAGTATGTCACAATCATCCTGGCTGTACACACCTTTTGAGAGAGCCATACATGAATTAAAATTTGATAGAATACTCTATATGCTTCACTTATATCTTTTGAGCCAAGTAGTTTTGATCTATGTGCTTCACTTATATCTTTTGAGCTAAGTAGTTTTGCTCTATGTGCTTCACTTATATCTTTTGAGCTAAGTAGTTTTGCTCTATGTGCTTCACTTATATCTTTTGAGCGTTATAATTTTGCTCTATGTGCTTCACTTAGATCTTTTAGAGCACGGTGGTGGATTTGTTTTCAAGAAACTATTGATCTCTCATGCTTCACTTAAATTATTTTGAGAGTCTCTTGATAGCATGGTAATTTGCTTAATAATAATATGCTTGGTATTCAAGATTTGTGAAACTTTCTTTTGAGTGTGTTGAATACTAAGAAAAGATTGAAGCATGATAATTGTTTTGAGATATGGAGGTGATAATATTAAAGTCATGCTAGTTGAGTAGTTGTGAATTTAAAGAATACTTGTGTTGAATTTTGTGATTCTCGTAGCATGCACGTATGGTGAACCGTTATGTGATGAAGTCGGAGCATGATTTATTTATTGATTATCTTCCTTATGAGTGGCGGTCGGGGACGAGCGATGGTCTTTTCCTACCAATCTATCCCCCTAGGAGCATGCGCATAGTACTTTGCTTTGATAACTTCTAGATTTTTGCAATAAGTATATGAGTTGTTTATGACTAATGTTGAGTCCATGGATCATACGCACTCTCACCCTTCCACCCTTGCTAGCCTCTCTAATACCGTGCACCTTTCGCCGGCATCATACACCTACCATATACCTTCCTCAAAACAGCCACCATACCTACCTATTATGGCATTTCCATAGCCATTCCGAGATATATTGCCATGCAACTTTCCACCATCTAGTTCATCATGACACATTCATCATTGTCATATTGCTTAGCATGATCCATGTAGTTGACATAGTATTTGTGGCAAAGCCACCATTCATAATTTATTCATACTTGTCACTCTTGATTCATTGCATATCCCGGTACACCGCCGGAGGCATCCATATAGAGTCATACTTTGTTTTAGTATCGAGTTGTAATCAATGAGTTGTAAATAAATAGAAGTGTGATGATCATCATTTAATAGAGCATTGTCCCAAATAAAAAAATAAAAAAGAGAAAGGCCAAAGAAAAAAAGAAGGCCCAAAAAAAGGGGCAATGCTACTATCCTTTTTCCACACTTGTGCTTCAAAGTAGCACCATGATATAGCGAGTCTCATATATTGTGCTTCAAAGTAGCACCATGTTCTTCATATAGAGAGTCTCATATGTTGTCACTTTCATATACTAGTGGGAATTTTACTATAGAACTTGGCTTGTATATTCCAATGATGGGCTTCCTCAAATTGCCCTAGGTCTTCGTGAGCAAGCAAGTTGGATGCACACCCACTAGTTTCTTTTGTTGAGCTTTCATACACTTATAGCTCTAGTGCATCCGTTGCATGGCAATCCCTACTCACTCACATTGATATCTATTGATGGGCATCTCCATAGCCCGTTGATACGCCTAGTTGATGTGAGACTATCTTCTCCTTTTTGTCTTCTCCATAACCACCATTCTATTCCACCTATAGTGCTATGTCCATGGCTCACGCTCATGTATTGCATGAAGATTGAAAAAGTTTTGAAAAAGTTAGAGTATGAAACAATTGCTTGGCTTGTCATCGGGGTTGTGCATGATTTAAATTTTGTGTGGTGAAGATAGAGCATAGCCAGACTATATGATTTTGTAGGGAAACTTTCTTTGGCCATGTTATTTTGAGAAGACATAATTGCTTTGTTAGTATGCTTGAAGTATTATTATTTTTATGTCAATATGAACTTTTGTCTTGAATCTCTAATCTGAATATTCATACCACAATTAAGAAGATTGCATTGAAATTATGCCAAGTAGCACTCCGCATCAAAAATTCTCTTTTTATCATTTACCTACTCGAGGACGAGCAGGAATTAAGCTTGGGGATGCCTGATACGTCTCCAACGTATCTATAATTTTTGATTGCTCCATGCTATATTATCTACCTGTTTTGGACTATATTGGGCTTTATTTTCCACTTTTATATTATTTTTGGGACTAACCTATTAACCGGAGGCCCAGCCCAGAATTGCTGTTTTTTGCCTATTTCAGTGTTTCGAGAGAAACAGATATCAAACGGAGTCCAAACGGAATAAAATCTCGGGAACGTGATTTTCTCACCGAACGTGATCCAGGAGACTTGGACCCTACTGCCAAGGACAAAGAGGCGGTCACGAGGGTGGGGGCGCCCCCCCTAGGGCGCACCCCTGCCTCTGGGCCTCGGTGCTCGACGTACTCCTTCCTCCTATATATACCTACGTACCCCCAAACGATCAGAACAGGAGCCAAAAACCTAATTCCACCGCCGCAACTTTCTGTATCCACGAGATCCCATCTTGGGGCCTGTTCCGGAGCTCCGCCGAAGAGGGCCTCATCACGGAGGCTTCTACATCATCCTAGCCCCCCGATGAAGTGTGAGTAGTTTACCTCAGACCTTCGGGTCCATAGTTAGTAGCTAGATGGCTTCTTCTCTCTCTTTGAATCTCAATACAAAGTTCTCCCCTCTCTTGTGGAGATCTATTCGATGTAATCTTCTTTTTGCGGTGTGTTTGTTGAGATCGATGAATTGTGGGTTTATGATCAAGTCTATCTATGAATAATATTTGAATCTTCTCTGAATTCTTTTATGTATGATTGTTATCTTTGCAAGTCTCTTTCGAATTATCCGTTTGGTTTGGCCAACTAGATTGGTAGTTCTTGCCATGGGAGAAGTGCTTAGCTTTGGGTTCGATCTTGCGGTGTCTCTTTCCCAGTGACAGAAGGGGCAGCAAGGCACGTATTGCATCGTTGCCATCGAGGATAACAAGATGGGGTTTATTTCATATTGCATGAATTTATCTCTCTACATCATGTCATCTTGCTTAAGGCGTTACTCTGTTTTTAACTTAATACTCTAGATGCATGCTGGATAGCGGTCGATGAGTGGAGTAATAGTAGTAGATGCAGAATCGTTTCGGTCTACTTGTCACGGACGTGATGCCTATATACATGATCATGCCTAGATATTCTCATAACTATGCTCAATTCTGTCAATTGCTCAACAGTAATTTGTTCACCCACCGTAGAATACTTATGCTCTTGAGAGAAGCCACTAGTGAAACCTATGGCCCCCGGGTCTATTCTCATCATATCAATCTCCATCACTTTAATCTTGCTTTGCTTTTCTTTTGCTTTACTTTTACTTTGCATCTTTATACCAAAAATACCAAAAATATTATATCTATCAGATCTCACTCTCGTAAGTGACCGTGAAGGGATTGACAACCCCTAATCGCTTGGTTGCGAGTAGCTATCATTTTGTGCAGGTACGAGGGACTTGAGCGTGGCCTCGTACTGGATCACTGTTCAAGATATCTTCCGATATGCCGATAAATCAGCCGATTTATCGCTTACTGCTGTCAGACCGATAAGATAAATCGGCCGATAAATCAGCCGATATAGCGATAAATCGGCCGATATGCCGATAAACTGGCCGATTTACCCCTTATCATGGGTCGACCGATAAGTTCCCGATAAGCGATATCCCCAATATTGTATTGGATTGATACCTTGGTTCTCAAAAACTGAGGGAAATACTTATGCTACTCTGCTGCGTCATCCCTTCCTCTTCGGGGAAAACCAACGCAAGCTCAAGATGTAGCACGGTATTCCAATACCTAGTTCAATCTCGTTACCGGCAAGTCTCTTTACTCGTTCTGTAAATACATCATCCCGCAACTAACTCATTAGTTGCAATGCTTGCAAGGCTTAGTGATGTGCATTACCGAGAGGGCCCAGAGATACCTCTCCGACAATCGGAGTGACAAATCCTAATCTCGAAATACGCCAACCCAACATGTACCTTTGGAGACACCTGTAGTGCTCCTTTATAATCACCCAGTTACGTTGTGACGTTTGGTAGCACCCAAAGTGTTCCTCTGGCAAACGGGAGTTGCATAATCTCATAGTTATAGGAACATGTATAAGTCATGAAGAAAGCAATAGCAACATACTAAACGATCGGGTGCTAAGCTAATGGAATGGGTCATGTCAATCACATCATTCTCTTAATGATGTGATCTCGTTAATCAAATAACAACTCTTTTGTTTATGGTTAGGAAACATAACCATCTTCGATTAACGAGCTAGTCAAGTAGAGGCATACTAGTGACACTTTGTTTGTCTATGTATTCACACAAGTATTATGTTTCCGGTTAATACAATTCTAGCATGAATAATAAACATTTATCATGATATAAGGAAATAAATAATAACTTTATTATTGCCTCTAGGGCATATTTCCTTCAGTCTCCCACTTGCACTAGAGTCAATAATCTAGTTCACATCGCCATGTGATTTAACAGTAATAGTTCACATCACCATATGATTAACACCCATAGTTCACATCGATATGTGATCAACACCCAAAAGGGTTTACTAGAGTCAGTAATCTAGTTCACATCGCTATGTGATTAACACCCAAAGAGTACTAAGGTGTGATCATGTTTTGCTTGTGAGATAATTTTAGTCAACGGGTCTGCCACATTCAGATTCGTAAGTATTTTGCGAATTTCTATGTCAACAATGCTCTGCACGGAGCTACTCTAGCTTATTGCTCCCATTTTCAATATGTATCTAGATCGAGACTTAGAGTCATCCAGATCTGTGTCAAAACTTGCATCGACGTAACTTTTTACGACGAACCTTTTTGTCACCTCCATAATTGAGAAATATTTCCTTATTCCACTAAGGATAATTTTGACCGCTGTCCAGTGATCTACTCTTAGATCACTATTGTACTCCCTTGCTTAACACAGTGTAGGGTATACAATAGATCTGGTACACAGCATGGCATACTTTATAGAACCTATGGCTGAGGCATAGGGAATGACTTTCATTCTATTTCTATCTTCTGCCGTGGTCGAGCTTTGAGTCTTACTCAATTTCACACCTTGTAACACAGGCAAGAAACCTTTTCTTTGACTGTTCCATTTTGAACTACTTCAAAATCTTGTCAAGGTATGTACTCATTGAAAAAGCTTAGCAAGTGTCTTGATCTATCTCTACAGATCTTGATACTCAATATGTAAGCAGCTTCATCGAGGTCTTTCTTTGAAAAACTCCTTTCAAACACTCCTTTATGCTTTGCAGAATAATTCTACATTATTTCCGATCAACAATATGTCATTCACATATACTTATCAGAAATGTTGTAGTGCTCCCACTCACTTTCTTGTAAATATAGGCTTCACCGCAAGTCTGTATAAAACTATATGCTTTGATCAACTTATCAAAGCGTATATTCCAACTCCGAGATTCTTGCACCAGTCCATAGATGGATCGCTGGAGCTTGCATATTTAGTTAACACCTTTAGGATCGACAAAACCTTCTAGTTGCATCGTATACAACTCTTCTTTACTAAATCCATTAAGGAATGCAGTTTTGTTTATCCATTTGCCAGATTTCATAAAGTGCAGCAATTGCTAACATGATTCGGACAGATTTAAGCATAGATACGAGTGAGAAAATCTCATCGTAGTCAACACCTTGAACTTGTCGAAAACCTTTTGCGACAATTCTAGCTTTGTAGATAGTAACACTACTATCAGCGTCCGTCTTCCTCTTGAAGATCCATTTATTTTCTATGGCTTGCCGATCATCGGGCAAGTCAACCAAAGTCCATACTTTGTTCTCATACATGGATCATATCTCAGATTTCATGGCCTCAAACCATTTCGCGGAATCTGGGCTCATCATCGCTTCCTCATAGTTCGCAAGTTCGTCATGGTCTAGTAACATGACTTCCAGAACAGGATTACCGTACCACTCTGGTGCGGATCTCACTCTGGTTTACCTACGAGATTTGGTAGTAACTTGATCTGAAGTTACATGATCATCATCATTAGCTTCCTCACTAATTGGTGTAGTAGTCACAGGAACAGATTTCTGTGATGAACTACTTTCTAATAAGGGAGCAGGTATAGTTACCTCATCAAGTTCTACTTTCCTCCCACTCACTTCTTTCGAGAGAAACTCCTTCTCTAGAAAAACTCCGAATTTAGCAACAAAAGTCTTGTCTTCGGATTTGTGATAGAAGGTGTACCCAACAGTCTCCTTTGGGTATCCTATGAAGACATATTTCTCCGTTTTGGGTTTGAGCTTATTAGGATGAAACTTTTTCATATAAGCATCACAAACCCAAACTTTAAGAAACGACAACTTTGGTTTCTTGCCAAACCACAGTTCAGATTCTGTCATCTCAACGGACTTAGATGGTGCCCTATTTAATGTGAATGCAGCTGTCTCTAATGCATAACCCCAAAATGGTAGTGGTAGATCGGTAAGAGACATCATAGATCGCACTATATCTAATAAAGTACGGTTATGACGTTCGGACACACCATTACACTATGGTGTTCCAGGTGGCGTGAGTAGTGAAACTATTTCACATTGTTTTAATTGAAGACCAAACTCGTAACTCAAATATTTTACCTCTGCGATCATATCGTAGAAACTTTTAATTTCTTGTCACGATGATTTTCCACTTCACTCTGAAATTCTTTGAACTTTTCAAATGTTTCAGACTTATGTTTCATCAAGTAGATATACCCATATCTTCTCAAATCATCTGTGAAGTTCAGAAAATAATGATACTTGCCGTGAGCCTTAACACTCATCGGACCGCATACATCAATATGTATTATTTCCAATAAGTCATTTGCTTGCTCCGGAGAACGGAGTCTTAGTCATCTTGCCCAAGAGGCATGGTTCGCAAGCATCAAGTGATTCATAATCAAGTGATTCCAAAATCCCATGAGCATGGAGTTTCTTCATGCGCTTTACACCAATATGACCTAAACGGCAGTGCTACAAACAAGTTGCACTATCATTATTAACTTTGCATCTTTTGGTTTTAATATTATGAATATGTGTATCACTATGATCGAGATCCAATGAACTATTTTCATTGGGTGTGTAACCATATAAGGTTTTATTCATGTAAACAGAACAACAATTTATTCTCTTCCTTAAATGAATAACCGTATTACAATAAATATGATCAAATCATATTCATGCTTAACGCAAACACCAAATAACACTTATTCAGGTTCAACACTAATCCCGAAATTATAGGGAGTGTGCGATGATGATCATATCAATCTTGGAACCATTTCCAACACACATCGTCACTTCACCCTTAACTAGTCTCTGTTTATTCTGCAACTCCTGTTTCGAGTTACTAATCTTAGCAACTGAACTAGTATCAAATACTGAGGGGTTGCTATAAACACTAGTAAAGTACACATCAATAACATGTATATCAAATATACTTATGTTCACTTTGCCATCCTTCTTATCTGCCAATCACTTGGGGTAGTTCCGCTTCCAGTGACCAGTCCCTTTGCAGTAGAAACACTTAGTCTCAGGTTTAGGACCAGACTTGGGCTTCTTCACTTGAGCAGCAACTAGCTTGCTGTTCTTTTTGAAGTTCCCCTTCTTCCCTCTGCCCTTTTCTTGAAACTAGTGGTCTTGTCTACCATCAACACTTGATATTTTTCTCGATTTCTACCTTCGTCAATTTTCGCATTACGAAGAGCTTGGGAATCGTTTCCGTTATCCCTTGCATATCATAGTTCATCACGAAGTTCTACTAACTTGGTGATGGTGACTAGAGAATTCTGTCAATCACTATCTTATCTGGAAGATTAACTCCCACTTGATTCAAGCGATTGTAGTACTCAGACAATCTGAGCACATGCTCACTAGTTGAGCGATTCTCCTCCATCTTTTGGCTATAGAACTTGTTGGAGACTTCATATCTCTCAACTCGGGTATTTGCTTGAAATATTAACTTCAACTCCTGGAGCATCTCATATGCTCCATGACGTTCAAAACGTCTTTGAAGTCCCGATTCTGAGCCATTAAGCATGGTGCACTAAACTATCAAGTAGTCATCATATTGAGATAGACAAACGTTCATAACGTCTGCATCTGCTCCTGCAATAGGTCTGTCACCTAGCGGTGCATCAAGGACATAATTCTTCTGTGCAGCAATGAGGATGAACCTCAGATCACGGATCCAATCCGCATCTTTGCTACTAACATCTTTCAACACAATTTTCTCTAGGAACATATCAAAATAAACACAGGGAAGCAACAACGCGAGCTATTGATCTACAACATGATTTGCAAAATACTACCAGGACTAAGTTCATGATAAATTTAGGTTCAGTTAATCAAATTAATTAAAGAACTCCCACTTAGATAGACATCCCTCTAATCCTCTAAGTGATTACGTGATCCAAATCAACTAAACCATAACCGATCATCACGTGAGATGGAGTAGTTTTCAATGGTGAACATCGTTATGTTGATCATATCTACTATATGATTCACGCTCGACCTTTCGGTCTCCGTGTTCCGAGGCCATATCTGTATATGCTTGGCTCGTCAAGTATAACCTGAGTATTCCGCGTGTGCAACTGTTTTGCACCCGTTGTATTTGAACGTAGAACCTATCACACCCGATCATCACGTGGTGTCTCAGCACGAAGAACTTTCGCAATGGTGCATACTCAGGGAGAACACTTCTTGATAATTTAGTGAGAGATCATCTTATAATGCTACCGTCAATCAAAGCAAGATAAGATGCATAAAAGGATAAACATCACATGCAATTAATATAAGTGATATGATATGGCCATCATCATCTTGTGCTTGTGATCTCCATCTCCGAAGCACCGTCGTGATCACCATCGTCACCGGCGTGACACCTTGATCTCCATCGTAGCATCGTTGTCGTCTCGCCAAGCTTGTGCTTCTACGACTATCGCTACCGCTTAGTGATAAAAGTAAAGCATTACATCGCGATTGCATTGCATACAATAAAACGACAACCATAAGGCTCCTGCCAGTTGCCGATAACTCGGTTACAAAACATGATCATCTCATACAATAAAATTCAGCATCATGTCTTGACCATATCACATCACAACATGCCCTGCAAAAACAAGTTAGACGTCCTCTACTTTGTTGTTGCAAGTTTTACGTGGCTGCTACGGGCTTAAGCAAGAACCAATCTTACCTACGCATCAAAACCACAACGATAGTTTGTCAATTTAACTCCGTTTTAACCTTCGCAAGGACCGGGCGTAGCCATACTCGGTTCAACTAAAGTTGGAGAGACAGTCGCCCGCAAGCCACCTATGTGCAAAGCATGTCGGGGGAACCGGTCTCGCGTAAGCGTACGCGTAATGTTGGTCCGGGTCGTCTCGTCCAACAATGCCGCCGAACCAAAGTATGACATGCTGGTAGGCAGTATGACTTATATCGTCCACAACTCACTTGTGTTCTACTCGTGCATATAACATCAACATAAAAAACCTAGGCTCGAATGCCACTGTTGGGTTTCGTAGTAATTTCAAAAAAATTCCTACGCACACGCAAGATCATGTGATGCATAGCAACGAGATGGGAGAGTGTTCTCTACGTACCCACGCAGACCGACTGCGGAAGCGTTGACGCAACGTAGAGGAAGTAGTCGTACGTCTTCCCGATCCGACCGATCAAGCACCGAAACTACGGCACCTCTGAGTTCGAGCACACGTTCAGCTCGATGACAATCCCCGGACTCCGATCCAGCAAAGTGTCGGGGAAGAGTTCCGTCAGCACGACGGCGTGGTGACGATCTTGATGTACTACAGCAGCAGGGCTTCGCCTAAACTCCGCTACAGTATTATCAAGGACTATGGTGGCTGGGGGCACCGCACACGGCTAAGGAATAGATCACGTGGATCAACTTGTGTGTTCTAGGGTGCCTCTGCCTCAGTATATAAAGGACTAGAGGGGGGAGGCTGGCCGGCCAAGGTGTGGCGCGCCAGGAGAGTCCTACTCCCTCTGGGAGTAGGATTCCCCCCCCCCAATCCTAGTTGGAATAGGATTCGCGGAGGGGGAAAAGAGAGAGAGGGGGCCGGCCACCTCTCCTAGTCCTAATAGGACTAGGGGAAGGGGGAGGCGCGCAGCCCATGTAGGGCTGCCTCTTGTATTTTCCACCAAGGCCCATCATGGCCCATTTAGCTCCCCGGGGGTTCCGGTAACCTTCCCGGTACTCCGGTAAAATCCTGATTTCACCCGGAACACTTCCGATATCCAAACATAGGCTTCCAATATATCAATCTTTACGTCTCGACCATTTCGAGACTCCTCGTCATGTCCGTGATCACATCCGGGACTCCGAACAACCTTCGGTACATCAAAATGCATAAACTCATAATATAACTGTCATCGTAACCTTAAGCATGCGGACCCTACGGGTTCGAGAACAATGTAGACATGACCGAGACACGTCTCCGGTCAATAACCAATAGCGGGACCTGGATGCCCATATTGGCTCCTACATATTCTACGAAGATCTTTATCGGTCAGACCGCATAACAACATACGTTGTTCCCTTTGTCATCGGTATGTTACTTGCCCGAGATTCGATCGTCGGTATTCCAATACCTAGTTCAATCTCGTTACCGGCAAGTCTCTTTACTCGTTCTGTAAATACATCATCCCGCAACTAACTCATTAGTTGCAATGCTTGCAAGGCTTATGTGATGTGCATTACCGAGAGGGCCCAGAGATACCTCTCCGACAATCGGAGTGACAAAACCTAATCTTGAAATACGCCAACCCAACATGTACCTTTGGAGACACCTGTAGTACTCCTTTATAATCACCCAGTTACGTTGTGACGT